>NC_142597.1:35262592-35575956 GCF_965207765.1 Zootoca vivipara | reverse complement strand
GGAATCTGTAAAGGGTGCTGCTAAGAGTCATTAGGGGAGCCTTAATCCATTCAGAGAGATCCAATTCACAGACTGGCTCGGGATTTCCCAAACTTGGGTCTCAAGCTGTTGTTGGACTATAACTCCCATCATCCCTAGCTAGCAGGACCAGTGATCTGGGTGATGGGAGTTGTAGTCCAACAACAGCTGGAGACCCAAGTTTGGGAAACACTGATCTAGACCACTACTCCTTATTCGAGTTAGTGGTGGATCTCTAAGTTCTTAAACACTCGATATCCTTATTAGGAACATGACTGGAACATCAAGTCAGTGGCCCATCTTGTCTACCCATCTGCTCTAACCATGCCTGGCTGGCTGGCCCCTTGGGAATAGGGTTGCCAGACTTAATAGAGGACAGGACTTCTGTGCCTTTAATTGCCCTGCTCTCTTTTGAGTCTGGAAACCTTAAAGAGAAACCAGCAGACCCTTTGTATAATTTCCAAGCAAAGGGTCCTGTCCTCTATTGAGTCTGGCAACCCTACTTGGGAAGCCCGCACAACAGCAGTGCTCTGGAGCACCCCAAAACTGCAATGTTTGCATGCATGCCAAACACTCCTACGCCACCCTTGACCTTCCAACACTGAGTAGGACTAGGGTTTCCAAGCATACTTAAGCCATCTTGGATTATATTCCATGGAGCTCTATATGCCTTTGACTGATAAGTCCCTAGAAGACAGGCATATACATTTGTTTCGGGGGGATTGGCAGGCAGCATAAATTCTGGTGGAGTCCAATCTCAAGTTAATAAGATTGTCAAAATAAAGCCAGGATAGAAGCCTGTGTATTTGATACAGTCACGTCAATCCGTTCTTCCCTCCTTCTCTGAAACCCACCCACTGCTTTCTTTTCAATTAGCAGTTCTTGGATGGGGAGTAATGAAAGCAGTTGCTAAAGAGCACTCGCGCGTCAACGTTGAGGCTGCAAATCCAAAACTTTAAATAGCATGTTGTAAATCGCTTGTCACTGCTGTCAACTTGCCTTGGAACAGCACAGCAAGACGCTATCCAAACTCATCGGCTTCGCTCCCCGCCCCCAACTGTTGGCACAGCCAATCAGACACTTCTCCCCTTCCCAGCTTCAATTTCTGCTGTCTTGCTAAGACTCTACCAAGACAGGTGGTGCACCACCATTGACAAAGAAGGGGTAGGAAGTAAAATGGTTTAATCCTCTCCCACACCTAGACCCAGTTTTGGCAGCTGGGTCCTTGTCACACAACCCAGGCTTCATTCACACAACAATTTATTCCATTTGGTGGGTGTTTCCCTATCAATTTCTACCTTATCTTTGAGCTTTCACACAGTCTCAAAACCACTTCTGGAAATATAACAGAATGTAGCACAGGATGAGGCAGGATGCACATCAGGCAGGGCATTTTTGAGCATGGATCAAGCAACGAGGAAGATCTCCACATGAGTAGCATCACTACCCCTCGTGGGAGAAAATGCCATTGCTGAACTATGCCCTGTGCAAATAAGTACTTTCTTTTAACGGTCCTGAATCTCCCAACATTCAGTTTCATTAGAGGTCCCTGAGTTCCAGTATGATGTGAGAGGGAGATTTTCCACTTTCTCCAAACCATTCACACCTCTGCAACCTATCCCCCTTTTCTCTCCTTTTCTCTAAACTTCTAAGCCTTGCAGGTGTTCCTCTTTGTGTGTGTTGCGATGCACAAGCACAATGCTGAGCTGTATATTATGAGGCACTTCTTGGCCAGATGGCTATCTTCAACACTTCTGAGGAAGCATTTCCTGAACAGTGGAAAGACCACCGTAGTCAGCATCGGGTGACATGGACATGCCTGGAGTCTGGCGTTACAGTTCATTAAAAGTGACACAATCCGACAAGGAACAAGATGAATTTCTCATTCTGACTGTGCGCCAAGTGATATTTCCCTCCTACTTGGAACTGCTCAAAACCTCCCGTCTTCTTTTCACAGGATTCTCAGATTTGGAACACCAGCACCCAAATATTGTGTTGGAAACATGGAACATCACATATTGAATATTTACGAGGCTCTAACCAGATGCTACTATGTGGAACTAAGAAGTACAGAAATAAAACAATAATAATAAAAGTGTTCTTATAATAAACTGTTCAGAACAGTTTCAGTCTTTGCAGAAGTCTTTTTTTCCATTTCAACCAATCCTTGTTTGTGCCTTCTGCCAGATATTCAGAGGGTGATTTATACTGTTCTAAGCAAGCTTGCAAAACAATAGGTTTGCTAATGTCCAATTTGTTGGATCTACCTTTACATTAGATCAGGCTTCCTCAACCTTGGCCCTCCAGATGTTTGGAGACTACAATTCCCATCATCCCTGACCACTGGTCCTGCTAGCTAGGGATCATGGGAGTTGTAGGCCAAAAACATCTGGAGGGCCGAGGTTGAGGAAGCCTGCATTAGACCCTCCCTTAAGCAATCTCGGAGAAACCCTTGCATGCTTTGGAGGCTCCCAAGAAGCAAACTGTGCCAGAAAGCTTTTCTACAAAGATTCATAAGGCAGCTCTTTTTGTTTCACATCAGGCAGGGCATTCAGCACCACTGAGAGGTTGCACGTTGTGTTTAAATGAGCATAAGCAGGCATGCAATGTCTCTTCCTCCGTGAGGAAAGACAGCTTTGAGGGGGGAATACAGGAGAAATGGTTGGGATCAGACGCCTGGCCACCATCTCTCCACTTCTGAGTGGCTTCACCTTCTCACCCAAGTTCAAAATGCAGGCAAACATGCATTTTGGATCTGATTTGGGCACGGACAACAACTTGTGGGGCCATTTGATGTCAAGGAGTGGCAAATATACAAAAGGTTAAGCAACCATCTCCTACTTGTTCACTTAAAATTTTCTCCAAAACTTTTCCTTGAATGGTGTTGCAGTTCCATGGTGTATGTTTGCGTCTATGCATGTACTTCCTAAGCGTGTTTGCACACGCACGCACGCACACATGAAGCCACTTTCTACTGGAAACGATCACTATTATTTCATAAACCATATGGTCACCCCCCCCCAAAAAAACTTCCTACTTAATTATGAGCACTCCATCAACGGTTTGCCTGTAAGAAAACGCGAAGGCGCTATCATACAGCATGGCAAGGTAGTCATGGGCTCATGCACTACAACCAGCAAGATTAAGAGTGCATCCTCAGTACATAGAGATGCCATGCCAGCGTAGCATCTAGGCAACGTTTGTACTATGTACTCAACAACAGGTTATCCACTAGGGTCATGACTTTTTCATTTTTTTTTCTCAAAAATTATTTCCTGTAGCACAAATGGATGAACTTTTGTCTATTAATGACTAAAATGAGGTATATTCCACTGAAATATTTTAAAAGGTGACGCACAAACCATTTTTTTGTATGCCGTTTTACCGTTTCATAAAATTGTATTAACAATTCCATATATATTTTGTATCAAATTTGGACACAACACCACATTCCACAATGGGGAGTGTTCTTAGCAACATAGGGTATACAAATGTCACACCTGCGCAAGGTAAAAGCCCCCTTTTTGGGACCTCAAAACTCAGCCAGCAGACCCTGCCGGGCATGCTGGGAGAAGAACCTACAGGAGAAGTAGCAAAACATCGTCCTCTAGCGGCGTCTATATTGTTACTGCAGCTCAAAAAAGCTTCCTTGTGTGTTTGATGACCCTTGTGTGTTTGATGTTGTATATATGTGACTCTAAAGCTTGGGTTCAATTTTATATCTGCTTACAGTGACTTCAAAAATGGTCAAAAAAAACTGATAGATGAAATTTTTAAAATCATTTTGTGCGTCAGGTTTTTTTAATCAAATCTCTTTAAAAGTAAGATTTTATCTAATCATTAATGAAAGCTCATCAAATTATGATACAGGGAAATGAGGTTGTAAAAAAGTCATCACCCTATTATCCACCTTCCTAAGATGCCATTCATATTGTGCCTGTCAACATCTGTTATGAGCCCTGCATCCAGCAGTTAACTGGACATAGAGGCTGCAGGGGGCACCACATATGGAGCAGGATCTAGATCAGGCTCAGAGCAGACTGCAGAAGATCACTGGAGGTCACTGCACCTGAGGCAGTTGGACAATAACTCCCAGAGGAACCTCCCAGACCACCAGGGCCTATAGGGTCACAGCCCAGGCTCTCAGAGGCACCTTTCCCTGATCCTGAAGAACCAGATGCCTCCCACCACACATCACCAGTCCAGCAGTACCAGGAGCACATCAGGAGAAAACTATGGAATGAAGGCGGAGTGTCCGTCTTCAGGTCAGAAGGTTGGCCAGTTAAGGCCCTGAATTTCTCTCAAGGGGGTGGAGCCTGGAGGAGGTTGAGGACAGGGGCACCAAAGGCCTCAGTCTCCCCCCCCCAAACTTTGTAAGAGCAAGTTGCTCACTTGGAGCCATCTGTGGTCGTAATGAACAAAGCCAAACCGTGACCCGTTTCCTTAAAAAGAAAGGAATTTTTACAAAACCCTTCTGGAGGAAATGAAATTCTGATCCTACCAGGTGGGGAGGGGAAATGAAAATATAATATAATAAATAAAACCTCAACAATTGAAATAGGGTGCTATTTCTCCATCTAAAATCACCATTGGAAACAGCCATTTCTGTCCCTGAAATCTCCAGCTCATTTGTCCTTCTATGTTCATTAATTTTCCATTTTTTTCTCTCCTTTAATTGCAAGCCCCTGGGATTTTAGTAAAAAAAAAAATTAAAACAACAACAGCAACCCTGTGTTGTACAGCTGCAAGGAACATATCTCGTAAAGCAGAAATGCAAGATCCCACAAGATCCTACACAGATCCCAGAAGCAATCCTGCTTACAAACTCACTTGCATGCACCACCTTCTGGCGTGGCGCTCAACGCCATTCCCCTAGAGCTGTGCCACCTTTTTTTAAGTAATAAACTTTATTCGCCATAGCCAACGGTCATAGCAATGATAAAACAATACAATATGTACAAATGAAAACATTGAATAAAAGGCACATTTTAGTATCTGAAATTATCAGTCAGTTGGTGGCCCTTAATCTAATTGCACCATCTATGTATCTAGCAACCTTTGCTGTTATCTGGTCATTTTGGTCTGACAAGAGAAAGGGTCTGTTGCCCCCCTAGGCTGCCTGTCATATTGAGACAACCCTAGTCTCATCAGTTCCATTGACTGGAGTAGCAACTCATTTACATTTAGGAATCTTTAAGCCAGAGAAACACCCAAGACAACATCAGCCCAACTTTGACTCAACATTCCATTCCCAACTTGCCAAGAGGCAACCTCAAGGGCCCAACCCCAAGAGGAGAGAGACGTGGCAGCAGAAACCAGGAGGGAAAACAATGCCAGAGATAACAAACAGGTATGCCTAAAGTGGAGAAATAAGTCCATCCCACTCCAACACATTTTTCAACGCTTCCTACCTGTCTGAGTCCTTTCAGGAACTTCTTCCTTTTCCTGAGATGTTGGCAGAGGTTGCGGTCATTCTCACGGTCTGAGCTGTAGTGGTGATGGTGCAGTCTGTTCTTTTTCAGGTGGTATGGCAGTCCATTAGTGAGCACGTCCCGTTTCTTCTTCACAAAGGGGTCCAGACGCTTCTCCATGAGGTCATGAGGCTTCACCACAACCTCCTTCTGAATGGTTGGGAGGGGAGAAAGAGAAAGAAATCCTGTTGTTGTTTTGGAAGACTATCAGCTACAAGTATAAGGTTTTTAGAGACCCCAGCTAAGCTTTCAAGTTCAATAACATGGTGGCCAACTTTTGAACCAGATTCTGCAGCTGCCATAGCTTAGTGGGGAGAGCACATGCACACGGGAAACCATTCCAAGTGTGGTTTGTCAATCAACATCGTTTCTTGGGAAACTGTAGTTCTGCGAGGGGAATAGGGACCTTCTTACAACTCACAGCACTCTTAACAAACAACAGTCCCCCGAATTCTTTGGAAGAAGCCCTGACAGTTGAAAAGATTAACTTGGGACCCATCAGCACTATACAATCTGGAACAGTGGTGGGAGACCCCATTTACGCCAAGTCATGTCTCTCTGCTCCACACCTGATGCCATATAAGATATCAGGCATGGAGCAGATAGGGGCATGGCTAAACTGCAAAGCAGTTGGTTCTGGTGAGGTCAGACTCCTATGTATAGTTTGCTCTAGGGAGCTTAGTATGGTCAGAATCGAATACAGTGGTACCTCTGGTTAAGAACTTAATTTGTTCCGGAGGTCTGCTCTTAATTTGAAACCGTTCTTAACCTGAGGTACCTCTTTAGCTAATGGGGCCTCCCACTACTGCTGCGCCACCGCCACACAATTTCTGTTTTCATCCTGAGGTAAAGTTCTTAAGCCGAGGTACTACTTCCGGGTTAGCAGAGTCTGTAACCTGAAGTGTTTGTAACCCGAAGTACCACTGTATACACTCCCAGAGTTAATGCTCAATTACTTCTGGTTAATGAGTCACCATAGCTGCTCCAAGGGCTGTGAAAATTTGTGTCCTGGGGTTTTTAGGATGGTCGCAGTGGAAGACAGGAGTGCCTGGCATGCTCTGGTCCATGGGATCACGAAGAGTCGGACACAACTAAATGACTAAACAACAACAACAACAACCCATATGCTATCTGAAACCAAAGGGCCACATTGGTTGCCAGAGGAGGGTTCCCCCCTCCAGCACTCCTGGAGTGGCTCCAGGAGTGTGTCACCTAGGACACAGAGACACCAATGCCATTGTGAAGAGACATCTCATGGCCAGCCCACCAGGCGGAGTTCTTTTTGCTCCCTCAGGTGAAAGATGCCTCTTGCTTGCCAGGCTAGAGCTGTGCCTGCTCCACTTCCTCCTAACAGGAGCCCAGGGAGGATGTCAGCTGTTGGATCAATGTCTTCGCAACTGCAGTTATGTCTTTGCACCTGCTTATATATCACACTGATCTCAGCATGAAAGGTTTTGACAGAAAACGTAATCCGAGTCCAAGCCCTTCATCCAGTGGGAGCCAGGACAAAGGCTGGACTTAATGCTTATCTAAGATATCACAAGTGTTACTCCCAATGGCAAGGAAGGAAGGAACAAGTTCTGCCTTTAAAGGTCACCTACCGATAAGACAAAAAGAATGGCTAATCCTGCAAAAACTAAACATGAACCACGGGGGGAAGGGAGACTTATCATCGCTATGTAATACAACAAAAAAAGTAACCCAACCAGGAAAATATATAGGCACATAATCCAAAAAGACAGGGTGAGACATCCATACCCGAATCATGAGATAGTTCAATGGGCATGCCGCTATCTAGCTCCTTTACAGTGGTACCTCTACTTACGAATTTAATGCGTTCCGAACGCACATTTGTAAGTCGAAAAAAATTATAAGTCGAATCTCATAGGAATGCATTGGGAGAAAAAATTCGTAAGTAGAAGCAACCCTATCTAAAAATTCGTAAGTAGAAAAAAATCCTATCTAAACCACATCCAAGATGGCGGACGGAGCTCTATTCGTAAGTAGAAACATTCATAAGTAGAGTTATTCGTAAGTAGAGGTACCACTGTATTCATTTAGGCCACCAGAAACATGGTCCTTAATCAAAGTATAAATCCAGTCCAAGGCAGAGGTTTGCAAAATGACAGAGGTGCCCTGGCATTAACCTTTCCCATGCAGTGAAACTTCAACTCCATCTGGCTGTGTTGGAAGATCATAAAAGTGGGGAACAAAAAGGAATTGCATCCTGCAAGGTCCTATGCACTCAAGTTCTGACTCTTGTCCATCTGGGCATGGGCGTACCCAAGAAGGGGCAGGGGGGCAGCTGCCCCCCTAGAAGAAAAAAAAATAAATGCTGTGCCTCGCTCCAACTTTCCCCACCAAGCCTCTTCGCAGACGCCAGCCCACCCCCCGCCCGCCCTTAATCTCTGCTCCAGAAAGCGCAAAGAAAGGAGGACCCCGCTCCGCTCCCACGGCGCACCTTCTTCGCCAAGTGCCACTTGCGGCCACGGCTGGGAAGGAAATGGCACACAAAGGGAAGGCAAGCCGGAGGGGCCCCCTCCAGCCAGCACCATCTTTGCGTGTGCCACGCCCGCCATGCCCCGATGAGAGAGATCCAAGGAGGAGCCGTGAATAAGGCGGCGGAGGCTTCCCTAAGGCTGCCCCCCCCCGAAGGATCGTGGAGCACTTTGGGCGGCGGCGGGAGTGTTAATCCCCATTCCTGTCCCACTCCTCCCTTCCAGACGCCTTTACCATGGCTTTCCCCCCCCTGTTTTGATCCTGGGTCCGCCCCTGCATCTGGGCCCCACTGGACCTGCAGAACCAGCCACTACAAAGCACACTATAGGTCAGCCATGATGGATTAAACTGGATGGCCCCATGTCATCTCGGTATCATGTCTGTTATAAGCTGCCTGGATTATCTTGGTGCTCTTTGCTAAGACCCTGGCATCCTCAGCTGAAAAGCAGGCATGAAGCCAGAGCAAATGGCACAGCAAGACAGTGGTGGGGTGTGTCAAGGTGCCTCGGGTGGAGAACCGCTGGTGAACCAAGGATCCCAGTTTCTCTGCCCCCTGCCCCCAGGTATATTAGGGTAATTTGTTACCCACCTGAATCGTAGAATTGTAACATTGAGAGGGACCCTGAGGGTCATCTGATCCAACCCCCTGCAATGCAGGAATATGCAACTGTCCCATATGGGGATCAAACCGGCAACCTTGGAGTTATCCCACTCTAACCAACTGAGCTAACAAAAGTAATACAAAAAGAAGGAAAAGTCCACCCCTGGGGTGTGCAGAGGACCCTCTCCTTCCTCAGTGTGTCTGGACACCCACCCACCCAATAAACAACTGTCATTGATCCAGTTGCCTTCCTCACCACATACCCCATCTTACATGGGCACTGAACGAGGTAAATATATTATGGGTTGCCTACATTATGTTGCTCCTCACTAGGGGCTACTTCCTCATGAACTGGAAGAACTTGCAGTGTGTGTGTGTGTGTGTGTGTGTGTGTGTGTGTGTTAGAATCGTAGAGTTGGAAGGGACCCTGTCCCATACGGGAATCGAACCTGCAACCTTGGCATTACCAGCACCACACTCTAACCGACTGAGCTATCCAGGTTGCAAGGCTTCATGGGCCAGCCCTGCTGTCAGACCATGGGCCTATCATCCACACATTCAGCCAGCAGATGAAGAGGGTCTGCACCCATTCGGCGAGTCTCTCCCCTCACAGGGCTTTCTTTCACACGTCAACCAGATGTGATCAGTTCATATAAGCAGAATCAGCTTAGTGTGGAAGGAAAATGTTGTCTATTTAAATATGGCTATGTGCTTACCAAATCCATCAGGCTATCTATTGGAATCCATCTACTCCTTTGGGTGAATAGTAAAGTTTATAAAACACTATGCAAGCATGGCAGAGGGAGAGATCAATAGAGAGATGATTGCGGAGTAACTGGAGAATTAGATGTCAGATTTATCCCTAAACAGATTGAACGAAATGCTCCGTGATAACCTGCTAAAATGCACCATCAATACCTTTAATTCATAATCTATGATTTCGGAATTTGCTTAACTTGCAGAAAAGACGTCTTGATTTGTTAAACAGAATAGTCTGAAATGGCTACAAGGGAAGGGGTCCCAGCCTACCAGTGCCTGAAAGGAAGACTGTTTGGCAGGACTTAAGAGTTTATGGCTGGAAATTCAAGCTATCAGATACTAAGGCCAGATACACATCTTATATATAAAGCATCATTATACTCCTTAAACATTCATGGTTTCCACCACACACACACCCAAAGAATCCTGGAGAACCCTTTGCCTCTTAAAATTCTTAGGAGACCCCTATTCCCCTCACAGAGCTACGTTTCCCTAGGAAGAGAGCTTGATTGCATACCCGCCAAGTGTCCTGGAAAAAAATGGGATGTCCCATTTTTTTTCCTGTGCTAGATTGCAACAGATATTTTGAGTGCTGTGCTTTCACCTCTAAAAAGCTTTTTTTCTTCTTCAGGGCTGTACAAGTTCACGCCCCAAAAAAGTGCAGTGTGTTTTGTTTTTTTAGCGAGATCATGGTGCAGGTCACGTGACTTGCTGTGGAGCATGTCCCAACAGACGCACATCCTATCACATCTGAGTACCCTTAAACTACAGTTCCCAGGTTCTATCCCCAGCAATTAAAAGACTCAGAGAGCAGGTGATGAGAAATATATTTCTCACCTTAAGACTGCTGGACCATTATAATGAGGGGGGAGACAAAACCTCAGCAGTACAGCATCTGCTTTGTATGCAAAAGGTCCCAGGTTCAGTACCCAACATCTCCGATTAGGACTGGGGGAGAATCCTCCCTGAAACCCGGAGGGTTGCTGAAAGTCATTGGTAGAAACTCAAGAACTGCCTATCTAACTCAGCATTATTTACACTGACTAGAAGCAGCTCTCCATGAAATCAGGCACGGTTCTTTCTCAGAGCCCTGCCTGGTGATCAAATCTGGGACCTTCTGCATGCAAAGCAGATGTTCTAGCACCGAGCCACCAGGGCACAGAGCAGACTATGCTAAGCTAGACAGATAAATAGACAGAAAAAAGGCAGCTCCCTCTGTTTCTATGTGACTGCAGGGAGGAGAGTGTTCACAACATTGGGTTATGTAAGCGGACTTCATCATTACGGAACCCACAAGCTAATCAATGTGTGCAAATGCCACTTGAAAATGATCTTCCGCTTTGCCACTTCTTTGCTGCCTAGCCAAAGAAATTAGCTCATCACAAAGACTCATAGCTGCCAAGTTTTCCCTTTTCTCGTGAGGAAGCCTATTCAGCATAAGGGAAAATCCCTTTAAAAAAGGGATAACTTGGCAGCTATGCAAAGACTGGATGGCTCTATCTAGTAATCCTACTCCAGAGGCATTGGGTGAATTCTTTCTGAGAGCGATCTAGAAATTACAAGCCCAACTGAAGTCTCCGAAAATGCCACTTCACCAATTAACCCACTTTCATTTCCGAGAAATAGCTAGCATGAAGTAATGTCAGCCCTGGTTCCTGTTATAAGTGGATTGGGTCCTCCTTAAAGGGCCAGTCATATCAGAAGCCATTCTGCTTGCAATCTTTGCAGGGCAGTTTTCAACTAGGCTCTCGCTCACAACCTTTTACTCTTTTTCACAACCCTGGAATCTTATCCTCAGAAAGGAACCTCCACACACACCAGTGAGCTGAAAGATGCATGAGCTCCCACCCAGATCTAAAATTCTGCAATGAAAACAAATCATCATTATTTTAAAAGTCATAAGGAGGGTGGGAAGAAAGGGAAAGAGCTGTTGTTGCCCCCCCACCCCCACCAAGGCGCTTTGCTCCCAGCTGATCAACCCGAGAGCAAACGGAACACAAGCACTATTTGGAAGGCAATATTATGGTCCTAGTAGTAGTAGATTAATGAATGTAATTATCTCCCATTGTGAAAGAGCAAGCTGCAAGGCCTATAATTTATAGGGTGCTATAAAGTTCTAATGTGTTTTTACGTCCATAAGCTGCTTAACCATAATCTAATGCATTTGCGCCCAACCCTCTTCCTAAGTGGTTTTCAGCCATGCAATGAGAATAAATCCCTCCAACCCGGCCACTTTTGCCTGGTGTTACTCCACTGGATAAACCAACCTTTCAGCTGGGCATTGAAAAGGCAAAATACATGGGAGCACAAGAACTGCTTTCATTGATTTGGCTGAAGGCCAGAATATATACAGTGGTACCTCTACTTACGAATAACTCTACTTACGAATGTTTCTACTTAAGAATGGAGCTCCGTCTGCCATCTTGGATACGGTTTAGGTAGGATTTTTTCTACTTACGTTTTTTAGATAGGGTTGCTTCAACTTACTTTTTTTTTTCTACTTACGAATGTGCGTTCGGAATGCATTAA
This sequence comes from Zootoca vivipara, assembly GCF_965207765.1. Taxonomy (NCBI): domain Eukaryota; kingdom Metazoa; phylum Chordata; class Lepidosauria; order Squamata; family Lacertidae; genus Zootoca; species Zootoca vivipara. Next base: position 35,564,079 of record NC_142597.1, on the reverse strand, counting down.
ATTTTTAAGCAGAGGTACCACTGTGTGTGTGTGTGTGTGTGTGTGTGTGTGTACACATACACACACACACGTATCCTCCTCCTCCCCCCACCCCCGGCTTATCCCTGTGATTCCCCCATGACGTATCACGCCCCCTCTTCCCGCTCCCTCTTCTCCCCACCCCCGGATCATCCCTGTGACTGGTCCCACCATGTCCTGACCTATCCCGTCCCCTCCACCCCCAACCCCCACCCAGGCGAGTCAGTACCTCCATTTGGCCTAGTCTATAAAGACTTTGGCCTAGTATGTAAATAGGAGCCGAGGTGCTGTTGAGAGGGAAGGTTTTATAGGAGCAGTACCAGTGTAGCCGCCGCTAGAGGGCGCTGCTTTGCAACCTGGTTCTTTTCCCAGCATGCATTTTCGTCTGAGTGGTGTGTTTTGAAACACTGGGTTTTTTTGGGGGGGGGGGGTTACCTGACGGAGGTGTGACATTTGTCTTAGCAAACTTTCCTATAGCCTTCGGACATTCGCATGTGATATTGTGTCAAAATTTCACCTCAATCGGTCTAGCGGTTTTGTTGAACATTGGAGACAAAGGAACATACCCAGTTTACATTTATATATATATAGATATGCTACAAAGCATGCAGAGTTAGATACATGGAAATGCGTTACAAATCAAGCAACCCTTCCAGGGAAAAAGTTCCCCTGCCGCTCAGGTTGTCAAATGAGATTTCCAGTGGTTTCCTTTAAAAAAAACAAAAACAAAACCTTGGGGTGTCCTGGGTTTTACTTTTTGAAATATGGCAACCCTAGCAAAGCAGTTTTTAAAAAAATGTTTATAAGTATCTTTGATTTCTATCACAAACCTGCTTTACATAGAACATCAGAATATCTCACACCTGCATTACATAGAACATCAGCGCAACCCAAAATATTTCCTTGCATATTTTATTAAATGTGTTCACCACATAAATGGCGTCCATTTGCATCTCTCCACTGTACTAGCCACTTCCCTGCCTCTGAGACTTGACCTCCAAGTCTCAGATAATCAGATGGTTAAGAAAATTGATGTACAACAACAAAAAAAGATGCCAATTAGAGGTTAATTTGTAATATACACATCAATGGGGAAACACCATGGATTTATCTAAGAACCGGAGTGGGGAACCGGTCTTTGGGGAAAATTAATTAGAATTAATTTTAAAATTAATTTAAAATTAATAAAAATTAATTTCACATCTAGGGATGATCTGTAACAAATTTGGAAAACCAATAAAAATTACTTGGGGGGGGGTGTCCTATTACCATTCAGATATTCCTGCCCCCGTCTTAGAGAATATTTAATTATTATTCTTTGCCCTGCCTTGATTTTGCCACCAGTCAATAGGATGGAGAATTTGAGGGAGGTCGTTTTTGCACAACCCGACCCCACCACACCACCCACCACAAATATTTAAAACAAACTGACCTGCATTCAAATTACTTTGCAAGACCCTCATTCTACGCCCCCCCCCCAAATAATCTGACGTATATCCATTTGAAACCCTAGCTTCAAATAAAACATCCATTAAAGATAAATTGAACGAGGGAACAAACAATCTTAAAAGCAAATCTTCTCATTACATGGGCAGACTGCATGCGAGGGAAGAACAGGCCTGGCTAAAAAGCTCATTGAGGATAAATTAGAAACATAAGTCAATAAATAATGGATGCATTTTTCCCCCCAGCTGAAAATGGATGACTTTGAATCTTCCATGGGAACAAGAGTGCACACTTCGGATTTGGTTAGGGAGCAGCAACAACTTTCTTGAAAGGGATGTCCCTTCATAAGGCCAGGAGGTTTTCATTTCCTTATGTAGCCTCAGGCTGGATCTACACTGACGTGTTTAACGTTATTTCCCCATATTTGAACAATATTCTACTTCCAACAACAGAGGTAGAACATAGCTATCATGCTGCTTTTTAAAACCATCACTGGCGCCACTATGTCAGGAGTCCAGGTTCCCAGCTTGATTAACACAGTAAGCATAAGTAATTAAAAAGGAGGATTTATTGCAAAAACAAAGAGATAGCTCCAGACGGCTCTAACACAGCCTCTAACTGTAGACACCAGAAGGAGTCTTCAGAAGGGTCATCTTGAGTCAGGCTTCCTCAACCTCTGACCTCCAGATGCTTTTGGCCTACAACTCCCATGATCCCTAGCTAGCAGGACCAGTGGTCAGGGATGCTGGGGATTGTAGTCTCAAAACATCTGGAGGGCTGAGGTTGAGGAAGCCTGACTCAAGATGACCCTTCTGAAGACTCCTTCTGGTGTCTACAGAATATTTTGAACCATCACCCCTTACATCTCTTGTTTTGCTTCCTGTCTAGCAGCCCTTCTATTCGCCGACTCCTCGGACATATTGAATCAGCTCCAGCCTCTTCCTTTTCTGACAGACTGTCTTTATGCCTGTTCGCGCCTATCTGAGCTTCCTGAGAGCTTTGGCTATGTTCCAGCCCACTCTCAGTTGTTCCCTTGGCAACTGGCATTCCAAGGGGTGGGGAAGTTTCCTCTGACCGCTGCTCAGCCTGCGTCAGATCTAACCCTCTCTGTTCTGCAACCGGCTGTAAAGTTCCACTAGGAGCTGGCTCATTCCTCACACACTAAGAGTCAGGTACAGGTGTTGGCTAACAGGGCCCTGCTGATTGGTGAACCAGCTCTTTGGCTGCTGTGAAAACATCTAGGGTTGCCAGACTCAATAGTGGGCAGGACGTCTGTGCCTTTAATTGCCCTGCTCTCTTTTGAGACTGGAAACCTTAAAGAGAAACCAGCAGACCCTTTGTTTAATTTCCAAGCAAAGGATCTGCTGGTTTCTCTTTAAGGTTTCCAGACTCAAAAGAGAGCAGGGCAATTAAAGACACAGAAGTCCTGTCCACTATTGAGTCTGGCAACCCTAAAAACTTCAGGCAAAGGAAGTGATGTTGGGGCTGGCTCAAGTGGCTCCCCCTCCGCTTCTGGGTTGTCCAGCGACACCAGTGGGTAGGCCCTCTCCCAGCGCGATGGCTTGAGTCCTGCCCCCCCCCCCAGCATCTCTCTTGTTGGACTCTTCCTTCCTCTCTGACAGAAGTTGCCCTTCTCTAACCTCTTGGATTGCTTCTACAGGACTCATGACACAGAACATGCTTTGCATGCAGGTCTCAGATTCAAACTCTGGCATCTCAAGTTGGAAAAATCCTCCTGCCTGAAACCATGGATGAGTCACTGTTGGTCATTGTAGCTCAGCCTCTCTCAACTTGGAGCCCTCTAGATGTGGCTAGACTAAAACTCCCATCATCCTTGACCTATTGGCTGAGGCTGATGGGAACTGTAGCCCAGCAACATCTTGGGGGCAGCAGGTTGGAGAAAGTTGACACAGTCAATACCAAGCTAAGGATGTAACAGTTTCCTATGATTTGCAAGGTAATTCTGAGACCTGGAGTGTCTTCCTTTGTACCCTAAAAACTTTTGATACTCTTTACCTCCAGATTAGTTTTGGTAAGCAGTAGAGATGGAAGGATCTGTCAATTTCAGTTCCGTTTTTCCTCTTTCCAGTTATAAATTCAGCACGTCTTTCTGTAGCAATTTGCATTTTAAAAAAATCCTCATGAAAATTCATCAGCGTACAATATTTCTGATAAGAAATTATGAAAAACAGATATGAATAGTGCAATAGATAAATATATAATCAATGCTATATAGAATTGCTATATAGAACTCTTGAGAGTCCCATGGACTGCAAGAAGATCAAACCTATCCATTCTGAAGGAAATCAGCCCTGAGTGCTTACTGGAAGGACAGATCGTGAAGCTGAGGCTCCAATACTTTGGCCACCTCATGAGCAGAGAAGACTCCCTGGAAAAGACCCTGATGTTGGGAAAGATGGAGGGCACAAGGAGAAGGGGACGACAGAGGATGAGATGGTTGGACAGTGTTCTCGAAGCTACGAACATGAGTTTGACCAAACTGTGGGAGGCAGTGCAAGACAGGAGTGCCTGGCGTGCTCTGGTCCATGGGGTCAGGAAGAGTCGGACACGACTAAACGACTAAAGAACAACAACAACATATAGAATTGGCGGGAAGTCAATGGAACTAAAAGAAGACTGTGTAAGAGTGCAACAAATGGATAATACGTTTGTTTTTTGTTGTTCTTTTTCATGGATAACTGTGATTTTGTGTTATGTCTTTCTAAGTTTAATAAAGCCATTTTTAAAAGAAAATAAAAAGAAAATTCACCAGCATTTTAGTGCAAAACCTCTCCTAATAAACACATTTTTATACACAGTTTATCACTAATGCCCGTGCTTTTACAAGCCGATTCCCCTAATACCATACATTTTATATACTATTTTCACTCATATCTCCATTTTTACACACTCTTTCCCCTAACCTATGTGTCTTTGTACACACTTTGGATGAAGATCTACAAAATTCGTAGAAATGCAAATTGACAAATTTGGCTTTACATGCAAACTGTATAATAATAATAAAAATTCCCTCACCCCACTAAGCAGTATCGTTTTGCCAAATCTGAGCAGGGATTTTTCTGAATAAACATTACAGTAAGGGGCTGGGGAAGTGGGGAAACTTCAGTAGTATAAAGGAAATGAACATTTATCTAAATTAACATTCCACTCCAGATGAAGCAATTAATTAGGGGAAAGAAAACAAATCTTAGCACTTTGCTCTGATAATTAACCATGCTAAGTCTTCCATTGAAAATACTACTGTACACTGGGAAAAGGAATGTTCAGTCGTTTGATGCTACTCTTAACGCGAACACCCATCACACTGTGCAATAATTCCACCAGGAACTAAAACCAAGACAGCCTGCTAGCAAGAGAGACTTTTCAGCCTCTGCTAAACTGTTGGCGGTCACAGAGGAAGCCACTTTAAAGCAATGAATTATTGTTTGGATGCTCTAAGCCCTTTTATTCGTTCAGTTTGGGGGAACTGAAGGTGCTGTGGTCTACATGCCTGCCTTTCTACTGTCTGCAGAAAGCTGCTGTGCATTTATTTGCAAAGCTGTAGCCTGGGGAGAGAACTACAAGCATCCGAGCTCTCTCTCTCTTCAGGAATTGCAATGAGCATGTAGTTCCGGGTGGAGCCTGCCATCAACACCGCTGGCCCCTGTGTACATGGCTGTTGTTGTTGTTGCAACGCGCTCTGCGTGGGGCTACCTTTGAAGGTGACCCGGAAACTACAACTAATCCAGAATGCGGCAGCTAGACTGATGACTGGGAGCGGCCGTCGAGACCACATAACCAGTCCTGAAAGACCTAATTTGGCTCCCAGTACGTTTCAGAGCAAGGGACCCAGGTGGCGCTGTGGGTTAAACCACTGAGCCTAGGGCTTGCTGATCAGAAGGTCGACGGTTCGAATCCCTGTGACGGGGTGAGCTCCCGTTACTCAGTCCCAGCTCCTGCCAACCTAGCAGTTCGAAAGCACGTCAAAATGCAAGTAGATAAATAGGAACCGCTACAGCGGGAAGGTAAACGGTGTTTCCGTGTGCTGCTCTGGTTCGCCAGAAGTAGCTTTGTCATGCTGGCCACATAACCTGGAGGCTATACGCCGGCTCCCTTGGCCAATAATGCGAGATGAGCGCGCAACCCCAGAGTCGGTCACGACTGGACTTAATGGTCAGGGGTCCCTTTACCTTTACCTTACGTTTCAGAGCACAATTCAAAGTGTTGGTGCTGACCTTTAAAGCCCTAAACAGCCTCTGCCCTGTATACCTAAAGAAGCGTCTCCACCCCCATCGTTCAGCCCAGACACTGAGGTCCAGCTCTGAGGGCCTTCTGGCGGTTCCCTCCGTGCGAGAAGTGAGGTTACAGGGAACCAGGCAGAGGGCCTTCTCGGTAGTGGCACCTGACCTATAGAACGCCCTCCCATCAGATGTCAAGGAAATAATCTGACTTTTAGAAGACATCTGAAGGCAGCCCTGTTTAGGGAAGTTTTTAATGTTTGATGTTTTATCATGTTTTAATATTCTGTTGGAAGCTGCCCAGAGTGGCTGGGGAAACCCAGGCAGATGGGTGGGGTATAGATAATAAATTGTTGTTGTTGCATTTATATTCCTTCTTTTCTCCAAAGAGCTCAAGATGATGTACAAACCACTCCCTGTCTCCATTTTATTCTCACAACAATCCTTCTGAGGGTGGGAGATCATGACCAGCCTAATGTCACCCAAAGGGCTTCATAGCTCAGTGGAGATTTGAACCCTGGTCTCCCAGGTTCTAGCCCAGCTGTCTAACCACTGCTCCGCCCAGGCTTTCAGTTCACATTGCATCAAGTTCATTTTAATTGACATGGCCCTTAACATCTTGGGTCTAGGATACCTTAAGAGGCACCTCATTCCTCAAGTCACTGCCTCATTGCTGAGATCTTCAGGAGAGTCTCTGTTAGTGGGTTTCCCATAATATTTCATTTCATTTCACTTCACTTTTAATTTGTATATCACATTTCCATACACAAGGCAGTTTACAAGCTGAAACAGCAGCAAAGATTGCACACCTTATAACAATCTGATGATCCAATACAAAAAACGTCATAATAAAAACGTCATAATAAAAACATAACCTTAAAATAAACAACTTATATCAAATAAAGTAACATAGAATCATAGAGTTGGAAGAGACCACAAGGGCCATCCAGTCCAACCCCCTGCCAAGCAGGAAACACCATCAAAGCATTCTTGGCATATGGCTGTCAAGCCTCTGCTTAAAGACCTCCAAAGAAGGAGACTCCACCACACTTCTTGGCGGCAAATTCCACTGCCGAACAGCTCTTACTGTCAGGAAGTTCTTCCTAATGTTTAGGTGGAATCTTTTCTTGTAGTTTGAATCCATTGCTCCGTGTCCGCTTCTCTGGAGCAGCAGAAAACAACCTTCCACCCTCCTCTATATGACATCCTTTGATATATTTGAACATGGCTATCATCACCCCTTAACCTTCTCTTCTCCAGGCTAAACATACCCAGCTCCCTAAACCATTCCTCATAAGGCATTGTTTCCAAGCCTTTGAACATTAAATCATCCATTGGAATATAATAGTCCACAATAAAGTTAAATACCAGCAACAAACAATTAAACAGAAATTCACTCTAAACAATTGCAATAAATAATTTCTAAACTATAATCAATAAAAACAACAGAAAGTCACAGTGCATAAATAACACATTACAAACTGAGACGCAAAGACACACGACTGATAAAATTATTTTAAAAATATATCCCTGAACTCTTCTCTTCCCAGCTGCTTCTGCTGTTCCTAAAGTCGTGATCTGGAAAGGCTCCTAGGGCTGGAGGGTGGGGCAAGGCAGTTGGGAAAAGCCAATGCCTAGTGGACAGCAGAAAGTCTCTCTCCCCTCACAGTCTCTCCCTCATAATATGACCTGAACCAGGAGGAATTCAGCTTCTGCTGCGTTCTGTACCCATCACAGCAGCCCATCACAGAGAGCCCTGAAGTAATCTAGCCTAGAGTAAAGAAATGTAGCATGAGGGTGAAGTTAGTGTTGCCATACATTGGAATACGGCAGTATCTGGGTGGAAATTGCTGAAATGTCTGGACGTATGGCAACCCATGTCGGAAGTCTAGATTTTGGTGAATTTTGCAATTTGAATTTTGCAATATGGCAATCCTTGGTGGAGTGGAACCTTCTGCAGTGCAAATGGGGGAGTGAGATTCTTACAGTGATACTTAGCCCATGAGGCTCAGTGAGGCCCAATCTCACCAGGCTGGGGAAAACTGGGAGGAGCGGCAGATCCAAGCGGCCAGGAACATGCCACTTGCCACCTCCTGTGCTTGTCACCCCGCTTTCTCCTCTGCCACTACTGCCATCTGCTCCTCTCCAGCCTCTGCCCACTGCCTTCAGTGAAGTGGCAGGAGCAGGGGCAGTAATGGAGCAGGCACCATTTTCTGTTTTGCCTCCTCCACCCCTGCGCTGATAGCGGCAAGTGAGACAAAAGAAGGCCAGAGATGAGCAAGCAGTGAGGACGCAACAGAGGAGGAAGCAATACACAAAATGGTACCCACCGCCACCTGCTTCTCTCCAGTATTCTTCCCCCTCCCCTCTGTCATCCTGGGGGGGGAGGGGGACACACCTGTTTCTGTCTTGTCTCAAGTGGAAAATGTCCTGGGTCAGCCCTGAATAGGGGGTCTCACAAGCTGCCCCTGCCCTGTGTTCATCTCTGAAAATGTTTAAAGAATGTGGTAGTTCTCTGGGTGGAAAAAAAGAAACCCTTCTCACATGGCCACCGGCTTTTCCTCCAGCGTGACTGCGGGTTCTTTTAACATCTTACCCACTGCAAATGATGTAGGAAGTCTCTCTCCCCTCTTGTAATTTTATGAGCCTTCTCTCTCCCCCTCCCCCGTTATGAGCCCATCAAATCTCCCATTTCAGACATGTTGCCCTTCTTATGTAACCCCATTAAAGTGCTGTAAACAGCAATATAACTGATGTCTCAGCCATTTGTTTTGATGCGTCTTAGCCTTTAATAAATCAGTGGCTGCTCGGTTAATAGGAATATGAGAGTGAGGGGTATGTTGTTGCCAGCAGCTGCTAGTAAATGAAAAAGCGATCATCTGTTGGCTTGATCTTATATATTTATCTTAGCTAGAGGGTGGAGGAAATGTTTGTTTCCTACCTTCAAACAGCTAAAAGAAAAAAGAAAAAGAAAACCCATGCAACAACAAAAGATCGACTGCGGATCGTTTTTGCTCTGTTGGCCCTGTGGTTCCATTTCCTTCCACCACCTTGTTTGCTCCCCCTGCCTCACTGGGGAGATAAAATTCCCTTCTCAAATGTTGCTGCAGCACCATCGAATTTTAGAGTTGCTGGTCAGTTAGTGGGGCACCAAGTCTAGCTCCTGATCAATGCAAAGTCTACAGTACAGAATGCTTTGTAGCAGGGCCCTCTCCTGCCCTCCATAAGTTGTTGGATTCCACCCCTGCTTATGCTCTGGGGCAGGGGTCCCAAACCAAGGCCCGGGGGCCGGATGCAGCCCAATTGCCTTCTATATCCAGCCCACGGACGGTCCAGGAATCAGCACGTTTTTGCATGAGTAGAATGTGTTCTTTTATTTAAAATGCATCTCTGGGTTATTTGTGGGGCCTGCCTGGTGTTTTTACATGAGTAGAATGTGTGCTTTTATTTAAAATGCATCTCTGGGTTATTTGTGGGGCATAGGAATTCATTCTGTTTTTCCAAAATATAATCTGCCCCCCTCCCACAAGGTCTGAGGGACAGTGGACCGGCCCCCTGCTGAAAAAGTTTGCTGACCCCTGCTCTGGGGTGATTGGTGTTATAGCACATGCCGACAACATTAGGAGGTCCATGGGTTTCTCACTTCTTGTTTTGTTTGTTTGGACAGCAGTATAAGGGGGCTACATTGCTCACATGACACCCCCCTCCTTCTGACCGAGTCACTGCTGCATACCAGGAACGAGATGGGGAGGGACAAGTTGGTGCCAAGGTTGTTGTGGTGCAAATGCGCTGGTGGAGCCATGATGTACCTGCCAGCATAGTGTAAACACCTCCTCGGGTCGCAAGGGAGAAACGTGCTAAGAGGAAGGCACGCTTGGCAAATCCACACCGTGATCAACTCCCGCCTGGAAACCAATGTCCCCACTGTGGAAGGACGTGTGGATCCAGAATTGGCCTCCACAGTCACTTACGGACCCATTGTTAAAACCGTGTTTATGGAAGACAATCTTACTCGGCTACGAATGATCGCCAAAGAAGAAGAAACACCTCCTTGTCCCTCTCTCCCAGCTCAGAGGGAAGGAGATCAGGTGAGTGGCGCAGACTCACATCATCTGCTGGTGGAGTGGATGCATCTAGTCTCTGGTGCACACACCTGTAGATCAGAGTTTCCCATGCTTGGGTCTCCAACTGTTTTCAGACTACAACACCCATCATCCAGTAGTCAGGGATGATGGGAATCGTAGTCCCCCAAAAAGGTGGAGACCCAAGCTTGGGAAACACTGCTGCAAATGCATGTGCATGAACACTAAGGTAGCATATACCACGCAGTTGCATGCCATTTTATGTACGCCATCTGTTGAAGTGCATGATTGGTCATGTTGGACTCCCAGTGCAGTGCGCCCTTCTGCCTTTTGAAGCTCATCACGACACTCGCTCTGGATCCTTCAAGTTCTCATTAGTCTGGTATAATAAACCAGTCTAAACTGGTTGTAAGTAAGAAGGTAGACTGGGGAGGGCAGGCTGAGGTTAGTGGGGCAGTGCTAGGGGCATGGGCTAGGATCCCCTGGAAGCCTTTATAACAGCCAGGGAGCATCTCCTTAGCTGCCAAGTATTCCGTTTTTCGCGGGGAAACCCCGGATTTTAATCCGTTTCCCGCTGTTCTCCCGAATGGAGAAAAATCCCGGAAATCCCCCAGATTTCCTACCTGCCAGGGAGCCTTCATTTTGGGTGCTGTTCTGACCATGTGTGGGCACCGAAAATAGGGCAGAGTGGCACCGGAAGTCACTTCTACACATGCCCGGTGGCCATCTTGGTGGTGGCCGCATGGCGGCATCCACCACCAAGATGGCCGTCGCCATGTGGCCACCACCAAGATGGTCACCAGGCATGCATAGAAGCGACTTCTGGTGCCGCTCTGCCCTATTTCCGGCACCCACACATGGTCAGAGCGGCACCGGAAGTTGCTTTACGCAACCTCTGGTGCCGCGCCGCTGCTGATCCTGCATTTTTCAGCGGGAGACTTGGCAGTTATGAGCATCTCATCCTTGGCTAAGTTGAGTGGGGATGACCTGAGGTTAAATCCACTCCAGAGGTCATCAGTTCAAAGCCCACGGTGGATTCAATTCCTTGCATAATTCCTTTGAAGAGCAAATTGCTACGCCGTTGCCTTAACTTGCCTGCTTTCCCCGCAATTCATCTCTGCTCCTGCCCTGCCCACCCCACCCCTAACCTATACTTCACAATGCCAAGATAACATTTCTATGTGATGTCTAAGTCCCTCTTTCACCCAAGTATACCCTCGCTCAGTGAAAAGATATGCCTGAAAGGGGCTTTGAAATTAAAAGCAGCTCAAAAGCGCATGCCCCTGTATCAGCGGCGCTGATGGAGGCTAATGGCTGATTCCTTTCATCTTCCCTGACAATTCCCTTTATGCCCCATCGTTTTGCAGCCCAGTTGCTCCCAGCCTTTGCTTCTCCGGAGCTATCAAAGGCCCAATGACTCCAAATATTAGGTATCTCCCTTTTAAAAATATTTTCATTTAAATGTAGATTTTGACCTTCTTGTCAATGAAATATTAATAAGTGAATTACAGATTGCACCTCTTCTGAATGAGTGCTCTCATTCTTTTCCTCTCCTTTTCTTCCCTCCTCTCTCTCTCTCTCTCACACACACACATTTTGTTTGACTTGGAAAGATTATTTATTCCGACGCTCCCTCTTCCTCATTTCCCCCATACTTTTGAAGCAGGATGCAAAGTACCGAAGAGCATATCCCTTCAATTTACCAACAGAAATAAAGAAAGGAGAACTGGAGGGGGAGAGCGGAACCTCTTATATCTTTTCAAAGAAGTCACAAAGGCAAACTAATTTGGTTTGAAATAGCTCTCTGTGTTCCCAAATAAAGAGACAGTCTGAAGATTAACTCAGGCCTACATTTCTTGATAATAACTGCAGACCATTAAGCAAAAGGGGGGGGGTGAGCTTCACAAATTGCCCTGCTTATCTTTTATCTCTATCGTTATTTGATCAGCTGAGAGTAGCCTTCCCTCTCCCAGTTATTTATTCTCCGGTTATGCTTCCCACCCCCCACCCTTGTGCTGTTTAAGGAAATAAAATAAAGACACTTCAGGGACTGGGGTGGGGGGAAATGGTTCGGAGCTCCAACGCCATCTCCATTTCCAAACTAGCAGGGGGATATAGGCAGGATCTGTCCATGTCCTGCACACAAAAACCAAGCACTCCCACACTTGCACGGCATGTGTGGGAGAGCATTTGCATAAATGGACACACGTTTTCTTATACCGGCCTCGGTCCAGTATACCTGAAGGAGCATCTTCACCTCCATCACTCTGCCCGGACACTGAGGTCCAGGGCCAAGGGCCTTCTGGCGGTTCCCTCGCTGCGAGAAGCCAAGGTACAGGGAACCAGGCAAAGGGCCTTCTCGGTAGTGGCACCCACCCTGTGGAAGGCCCTCCCACCAGATGTCAAAAAGAAAAACAACTACCAGACTTTTAGAGGACATCTGAAGGCAGCCCTGTTTAGGGAAGCTTTTAATCTTTAAGAAATTAGTGTGTTCTAATATTTCTGTTGGAAGCCGCCCAGAGTGGCTGGGGAAATCCAGCCAATGCTGGTACAATGGGGGTGTTTCTGGAAAGGGGAACAAAAACACCCCCACACATGAGCAGAACACATTTGTGAAAATTACACCCAGGCGCTATTTTCGACGGACAAATCCTGGCTATGTCCAGGAAATTCTGGACGTTCAGCAGCCCCTATGGCAAGTGTAACAAACTGACCTAAAGCAAGAATAAGGGGAAAGAGCATCACCGGCTGTGGTGAATTAAGAGAGGAGAGCTCACAGCTGAGTAAAAGGGGATGGCAAGCAGTATATTGATGGGAAGAGCCTTAACCACGAAAGGGTGTAGGGAAGGCATCCCCAAACTTCGGCCCTCCAGATGTTTTGGACTACAATTCCCATCTTCCCCGACCACTGGTCCTGTTAGCTCAGGATCATGGGAGTTGTAGGCCAAAACATCTGGAGGGCCGCAGTTTGGGGGTGCCTGGTGTAGGGTCACCAGGCATCTCTGAAGATAAGAGACACGCTCTGAAGACACTTGGGAACCAGAAGTAAGAAAGACTGGAACCAGCACAGGAAATAAATATATGGCAGAAAGTCCATGTGGAACCTGGGTGTTGCTTTTGGGGGGACGGGCAGAACAATGGCCTTTCATCCCCAAAGTGTGCCACTCTGACATGTCTTTCAAATACTGTTATTTAAAGCCCTCAGATTGCAGAGCTGCAAAAATGGACTAACAGCAGCTTGCAGCGCACCTCTTCCCCTGCCAGCTCAATAAATTGTGTCGAGGCTGTGATTTGTGTTCCGGGAGTGAACTTTCCAGCAGCTGAGCTATTGCTTTACACTGTCAACAAACTCGCTATCAAGACACACACACACACACACGACCCAACCAAATCAAAGTGAATGATGCCCTGGGAGCTTGAAACATACAGACATGTAAAATGTAATGACAGGGTGTTTTGCAACCAATTGGTTTCAAATACGGAAAGCAAAGCTGAGCACAACATTGCTTTGGGGACCATTTGTTGCATGGGTGGGGCAAAACAAAATCCTCCTGGAATATCATAGGGCAGGGAGAAATGTATCCAAAAAAATTAGGGGAGAGGTGGCATAAGCGGGAGGGATTATAGAGAACCCTCCCCCCTCATCAGAAGCAGCCCGTCTCCCAGCAGTCATGAGAGCGAGGGGTCTGAAGGGGGTAGTCAGGAATTGGAGAGGGAGTGCCAGGGCTCTGGCAACATCAAAGATGTTCCATAGGCAGGAAGAGAGGGAGGCAGAAAAAGTGGACAGGAATAGGTCGGACAGAAGACCCGTCCCTCCCGACGCCGGAATTGAGAAGGAGGAGGAAAGGGAGGTGCTTCTCAGTTCCGAGGCTTTTATGCTGGTCCCGAACGCGGAAGGGGGTAGTGCAGGAATCTGACTCGAGCGGGTAGACATGAAATGAGCAATCCGTTACACTGTAAATAATGTGCACCAATAAAAACATCTGAAAGACAAGCATGTGGAAGGTCGTTACTCAAGAGTAGTCACAACACACCCTGACAGGTGGCATTTACCTAACTTAACCTCATGAGGTGGCCAAGGGTTTTAGTGTTGTTTTTAATTGTTTCAAAGGGGGGGGGGAACCCTCTGAAATGCTGCATGTCCTGGAATGCATTGGAAGCAACATTTATGTCAGATCTTGTCGCTTCCAAGGCATTCAGGGAAACATGGCTTCTCTGTGGGACCACAGTTCCCACCAGACATGCTTCCTGGCAAACCCCGCTAAAGTAATAATAATAATAATAATAATAATAATAATAATAATAATAATTTATTATTTGTACCCCGCCCATCTGGCTGTGTTTCCCCAGCCACTCTGGGAGGGTTCCAACAAAAATTCAAAATACATTAAAATGTCACACATCAAAAACTTCCCTGAACAGGGCTGCCTTCAGATGTCTTCTAAACGTCAGGTAGTTATTTATCTCTTTGACATCTGATGGGAGTGCCTTCCACAGGGTGGGTGCCATTACCGAGAAGGCCCTCTGCCTGGTTCCCTGTAGCTTTGCTTCTCACAGTGAGGGAACCGCCAGAAGGCCCTTGGTGCTGGCCCTCAGTGTCCGGGCAGAACGATGGGGGTGGAGCACTCCTTCAGGTATACTGGGCCGAGGCCGTTTAGGTAAGCAGGAACCGCCTACAAAAAATGAATTCAGAGGAATTTCTCATCCTTCTTAAGAAAGGAGCAGAAAAGAAGGTGTGTGGGGAAGATTTCAGCCTAGCCTTTATTGAAAGGGGAGAATGCTTGCAAGCTCTCGATATGAATATTCAGTGCTCAAAGATATATTCACTGGTGATACATTAGGTAAAGGTAAAGGGACCCCTGGCCATTAGGTCCAGTCATGACCGACTCTGGGGTTGCGGCGCTCATCTCGCATTATTGGCCGAGGGAGCCAGCGTACAGCTTCCAGGTCATGTGGCCAGCATGACAAAGCCACTTCTGGCAGCACACAGAAATGCTGTTTACCTTCCCACCAGAGCGATACCTATTTATCTACTTGCACTTTGACGTGCTTTCGATTCGGAAACTTCAGCTGGTGCAGAATTCAGCGGCCAGGTTGTTCACCGGAGCAAGACAGTTTGAGCATATTACACCAATCCTGGTCCGACTGCACTGGCTACCAATTAGTTTCTGGGCCCAATTCAAAATACTGGTTTTGACTTATAAAGCCTTAAATGGCTTAGGACCGCAATACCTCAAGGACAGCCTCTTTTCATATGAACCAACCCAGACCCTGAGATCATCTTCTGAGGCCCTTTTTCATGTGCCTCTTCCTCAAGAGGTCCGGAGGGTGACAACATGAGAACAGGGCCTTCTCTGCGGTGGCTCCCTCTCTGTGGAATGCTCTCCCCAGGGAAGTTCACCTGGTGCCTTCATTATACACCTTTAGACGCCAGGCAAAAATGTTCCTTTTTAACCAGGCCTTTGGTTGATCCAATTTACATCCTATGCCCTTTTAAAAAAATAAAAATTGTGGGTGGGTGGGTGGGGGTGCTATTGGGTTGTTATTTTTATTTTTATTAGGTATTTTGTGGTTTTATATCTTGATTTTATTCTGTGAACCATCCTGAGCCCCCCAGGTACATATTCAATCAATAATAAATAAATTATTATTAACAACAACAACAACAACAACATTTATGTTCCAAAAGCACCCACAATCCCTGCTACATATCTGTCAGGGTTGTTGCGACTACTCTTGAGTAACGACCCTCCACATGCTTGTCTTTCAGAAGTTTTTATTAGTGCACATTATTTACAGTGAAGTGAGCTGCTGGTTTCATGTCTCATAAGTCCGAATCAGAATCTGGCACTGCCCCCTTTCGTGATCTGGACCAACATAAGAGTTGCGGGACTGCGAATCTCCTCCCCCTTCTCCTCCTCCTTAATTCCGGCATTGGTGGGAAAGGTCTGTGGCCCGTCTGAGTCCCATCCTCTCTTTCCTCCTCCCTCTCTTCCTGCATGAGGAGCAGTGGCTCTTGGATGTTGCCAGAGCTCTGGCACTCCCTCTCCGTCTCCTGACCTTCCCCTTCCAACCCTTTGCTTTCATTACTGCTGGGAGATGGGCTGCTCCCTGATGAGGGGGGGCTGTTCCCTATAAGCCCTCCCCCTTACAATATCCATGATCTTTTATTGGATGCCTCACATTTTTCCTGGTTGACACCTGTGCTGTGCCTTTATGTGATTCCCCCCCCCCTTTGGGGTCTTTGATGGTTTCGTAATGTATTGGAGCTAGGCTAACTTAACTTTGTTATTTTGTCTTGATTTGCAATTCCCAAAGGCACTCTTAACAGCGCTTTCCAAATTCTCTTTTCTCATTGGTACGTATTTTTATGCAATGGCACCCACCTAAGAGGTGCAAGAACTGAGTTCTAGCGAGTTCCGGCTTAAAAAAAAACCCCTGTGCTTATAAATCTACCTCTTATCTACCTCTTCAATCCTGATGTGGTTTCTTTGGACAAGCATTGGAACTGAATCCAGTTAATTGCTTGGTCCACCTGCTACTAATTTATAGGGGCTTTAGGCTTGCAGCGAAAGAGAATCAGGCTTTCTTGTTCTTGTTCCTCAAAACTCAAGTGACAGAATGGTGGTAGCAGCAGTATGTACAGCGGTACCTTGGTTTATGATGACGATCCGTTCCGGGGAGCTGGTTGCTCCCCGAGTTCGTCGCTCGCTGAAGGCACGCTTCTGCGCATGCGTGAAGCACCAATAGAGCGCTTCTGCGCACACGTGGCTGCGCAGATCGCTTCTGTGCGCATGCACGCGTTGTGCAGATCGTTTCTGCACATCCACGAGCGCGGAACCCGGATGTAAATACTTCCGGGTCTGCGGCGGTCACTCTCCGAGTTCGGCGTAAATGGAGGCAGTCGCAAACTGAGGTTCCACTGTATATAATGAACCTGTAAGCAGCAATTGAGAAGAGGGAAGAACATGCTCTGAAAGCAGAAGGTCCCATTTTCATTCCCTGTTAAATGGGTCTCTGGTAGCAGGGCCACAAAACGACATCTACCTGAGACTGTACAGAGCTTATTCTATGTTTAAAAGGGCAATACTGTGAAAGGAAACCTTTTCCATTTGCCCATCAATGTAGCTTCATCCTTGATGTGACATTCCTGTACTTTGTTACCAAGGTATACATAACCCGAGCAGAAAAGATCTTGGAAGAAGCATCTCACAGGCATTCCAAACCGTTTGGGGAATTGTTGATGTGCTGAAAAACAACAACACCTCTGGCAGACTAGCTGAAATGACAGCACATGAGGCAGGATACCTCGGCTCCATTCTTTGCCACCCACTATAGCTGCCCTTAGGAGGTGTCCAGTCACCAAGGGAAAGCTCATCTGAGCATTTGCTGTTCGCCAGATAGACGACATGAAAACTACATGTCTACTCGAAGCAGCAGAGTGCTTTTTACAGTGAAAACCTGGCTCCCCAGAGGGACAAAGGCTGAGGTTTTGAAACAAATCCTTACCTGAGTGGTAAAAGGTACCGCTGTCTTTGCAAAAAGAACTCTTGGCGAAAAAAATGAACACACTCTGCAGAGTGGCACATGAGCAAGCAAAGCTATCGCTTTGGGTTTCCCTGCTTCTCTCTTTCCATTCTTAAGTTTGCTTTGCCACAGTGTTGCACCAGTGGTTGCAAAGAACAGATTCATAGAGTTGGAAGGGACCCCATGGGGTCATCTGGTCCAACCCCCTGCAATGCAGGAATGCTGCTGCTGCTGATGATAATGATGAAAAATTGACTCCACATAAACTAATTCAAATATATGGATCAACACAGCATAAAAGTAAAAGAGATGAAAACACATCAACACCTCCATGTCTGGACAGGCTTGCCTAAACAAAAAGGTTGTAAGCAGGTACCAAAAAAGAGGATAGCAAAGATGCCTGCCTGATGTCAATAGGCAGGGAGTTCCAGGGTTCAGCTGCTGCCATGCTAAAAGATCAGTTTCTTACAAGAGCAGAATAAGCATTGTTATGTGGTGATCTGTAGCAATGCCAGTTCTGCAGGTCAAGGCAGATATGGGGAAAGTGATCTTGGAAGCAAACTGGTCCCAGGCCATTAAGGGCTTTATATTACAATAAAAAAGGTATAAAGGTAAAGGACCCCTGGAAGTTTAAGTCCAGTCAAAGGCGACTATGGGGTTGTGGCGCTCATCTCGCTTTCAGGCCGAGGGAGCCGCCGTTTGTCCACAGACAGCTTTCCGGGTCATGTGGCCAGCATGACTAAACCGCTTCTGGCGCATGGAGGACCGCGACGGAAGCCAGAGCACACAGAAATGCCATTTACCTTCCTGCCACAGCAGTACCTATTTCTCTACTTGCACTGGTGTGCTTTCAAACTGCTAGGTTGGCAGGAGCTGGGACAGAGCAACGGGAGCTCACTCCGATGTGGGGATTCAAACCGCCAACCTTCTGATCGGCAAGCCCAAGAGGCTCAGTGGTTTAGACCACAGCGCCACCCGCGTCCCTATTATATTACAGTAATAACACCTTGAATGTGTTCTGGGAGCAAAGTGGCAACCAGGGCAGAGGATATCTCAGCAGAGGTGTTATATGCTGACAGGAATGCACAAGCAGTCAATGGTTGATGCTCTGATACACTGAGCTCCAGCTCCGAGGACCTTCTGGCACTTTCCTCACTGAAAGATGTGAGGTTACAGGGAACCAGGCAGAGTTCTTGGTGGTGGCGCCCTCCCATCAGATGTCAAGGAAATAAACATCTATCTGACTTTTAGAAGACATCTGAAGGCAGCCCTGTTTTTAATGTTTAATGTTAGGTTTTTAATGTTTAATGTTTTATCGTGTTTTTAATATTCTGTTGGGAGCCGCCCAGAGTGGCTGGGGAAACCCAGCCAGATGGGCGGGGTATGAATATATTATTATTATTACAATTAAAGGTAAAGGGACCCCTGACCATTAGATCCAGTCGCGGATGACTCTGGGGTTGCGGCACTCATCTCGCTTTACTGGCCGAGGGAGCCGGCGTACAGCTTCTGGGTCATGTGGCCAGCATGACTAAGCCACTTCTGGCAAACCAGAGCAGCGCACGGAAACACTGTTTACCTTCCCGTTGGAGCTGTACCTATTTATCTACTTGCACTTTGATGTGCTTTCGAACTGCTAGGTGGGCAGGAGCTGGGACCAAGCAATGGGAGCTCACCCTGTTGTGGGGATTCGAACTGCCGACCTTCTGATCGGCAAGCCCTAGGCTCTGTGGTTTAACCCACAGCGCCACCCGCGTCCCTATTACTCTCCAACAAATCAGTTCTAAAAGCATTCACTACTTTTTTATATGGGTTGCTTCTGAAATAAATGAAATCCCAGTAACAGTGTTTCAAAAGGCTAATGAAACAACAAAAGCAATAGCTCTTTATATAACAGGAAACAGATGGATTATGCTATCCTTGTTATCGTAATGAGAATAAGAAATAATAATTTAAAAAAATACTTGTTGGTTGCTTCTGACCCAAGGGTGATAAAATGTTAGCGTAGTCCGCCTGGTTTTCCTAATTTCAAAGGCCTGGTTATACTGTCCGTACTCCGCAAAACATTTTGTGATTTTTACCATGCTCGCCACCAAGGTTGGCCACAAGCACTGCTGTTTTGTAATAAAGCTGAAGTTAACATTTGGCTCTGGACTACCCAAGCAGACAGGGGTAATCTGCGGACTCGGCTTCCTCAGGATCTCTTGATGGTAAATGCAAAAATAGAAAGTAGGGCATCGGCAGGGATTTGACCTACATCATCACAAGCTGCTGGGAACAGCAGTATAAAGGCATGGGTTGGCAATATTTCATGCAGGCACAACGGCCTGGCCCTGTGTCGCACCCTAAACACTGATTTGCTGACAATGCGTTCATTTTAAAGCCTGCTCACGAAGAGTCCCCAGATGAAAAGGGTGTTGCAGTGAACATAGCCAAGGCCAGCCAATTACAGAGCATGTACGAGGAGATGTTCATACTGACACATTCTCTCTCTCTCTCTCTCTCTCTCTCTCTCCTCTCCGAAGCCAAACTAATAAAAAAGGCACCAAGAGGCCCTTAATTGCAACTTTGATAGCAGACACTTTGGACTAATTACACACGTGGCTGAAAACCAATTTCATGTAATGTTTTTTAATAGGCTTTTAAAAATACAGTTGATTAGGGTACCTTAACCTCAGGCTTAGAAAGAGGCAGCTGGAAAGATAGTCGCCCCTCATAGCAAAGATGGAACCTAAAGCCAGATTAATCCACACTGCAACATTTCACAGATGAAAACAGGGGTGCCCTTCTATTCCTCTGGCCAAGAACCAAGGCCCCAGAGCTCTGCGTCCACCGCTACACACTGCTGAAGGCTCTCCTTCGGTCTCAGTATGTGGTATATGGCCATTCCACTGAATAAAAAGGCAAAAGGGTGTATTGTTCTTTGTGCAGTCACTCTCTCTCTTTCTCTTTTAAACTGGAGCTTCCAGATCCTGGACCAATACTTTCATGGCAAGTATAGAAACACAGGAAGCTGCCTTATACTGAGTCAAGCCACTGGTCAATCTAGCTCAGTGGTTCTCTGGGATTTCACATGAGGAATATCCTCAGTTCTATTTGGAGACACCATTAGCAACTGACCCTGGGACCTTCTGCACACAAAGCACATGCCCTACCACTGAGCTATGATCCTTCCCACACCTGGCAGGCAGAGTTCTGGATTCCAAGGGTGCCATCAAGGACTCCATTGCCCTAGTGCAGGATGCGGCCCAATCACCTTCTCAATCTGAATTTTAACAGGGAGAAATGTAAAGTACTACACTTGGGCAAAAAAATGAAAGGCACAAATACAGGATGGGTGACACCTTGCTTGAGAGCAGTACATGTGAAAAGGATCTAGGAGTCTTGGTAGACCACAAACTTGACATGAGTCAACAGTGTGATGCAGCAGCTAAAAAAGCCAATGCAATTCTGGGCTGCATCAAGAGGAGTATAGCATCTAGATCAAGGGAAGTAATAGTACCACTGTATTCTGCTCTGGTCAGACCTCACCTGGAGTACTGTGTCCAGTTCTGGGCACCACAGTTCAAGAAGGATACTGACAAGCTGGAACATGTCCAGAGGAGGGCAACCAAAATGGTCAAAGGCCTGGAATTTATGCCTTATGAGGAACGGCTTAGGGAGCTGAGTATGTTTAGCCTGGAGAAGAGAAGGTTTCTGTTGTAAGCCGCCCAGAGTGGCTGGGGAAACCCAGCCAGATGGGCGGGGTATAAATAATAAATCATTATTATTCTTATATTATTATATTATTATATTGAGTAACTCCTTTTGAAGAATGCTATATCTAACTTCTGCACAAATCAAAATAAATCACAAATCAAATCACCTGGAAGCACCTTAATTCACAAACACAAAAAGTCAGCAGTACGGCAATAAAATCAAAGAAGAGCGGCTAAAAATGGCGTAATTAAATTACAGGTACAAATTAAAAGATAGCGTGAAAAGAAAGAAAAAGCTAAATGCCCATTTAAATGAAAAAGAAGCTTTTTTCCTGATCCATAGAAGTCCATCAATAAAAGGGCCAGATGAGCCTCCCTTTTATCTGAACAGATTAAAGAAAGTACTTTTTCACACAGTACATAGCTAAACTGTGGAAATCAAACCACTTGGATGGCTTTAAAAAAAGGATTGGACAGATTCGTGGAGGATAAGCTATCAGTGGTTACTAGCAACAAAGGTTAGAGGCAGCAATGCTTCTGAATACCAGTTGCTGGAAACCAAAGGAGGGGAGAGGGCTCTTGTGCTCGGGTCCTCCTTTCAGGTTTCCCACAGGCATCTGTCTGACCACAGTGAGAACAGGATGCTGGACTGTGTGGGCCACTGGCCTGATCCAGCAGATTCTACAGCAGGTTCTGCTGTCTTGTGCAAGGGGTTCCAAATGTGGACGCAACCACTGAGCAGGCACTCAATCAAGTTCCCACCAATCATAAGAAGATTCGGACTAATGCCCGTCTAATGCGATGCCCCCCCGTCCCCCCAGTTGTGATCCAGCAGGCTCTCCTGAAGTTCTTCTACTCTCCGCATTCATGTGCGGATTGAAGTTCTAAAGCAGTGATGGCCAAACTCAGCCCTCTAGCTGTTTTGGGACTACAACTCCCACCATCCCTAGCTAACAGGACCAGTGGTCAGGGATGATGGTAATTGTAGTCCTTAAACAGCTGGAGGGCCAAGTTTGGCCATTACTGTTCTAAGGCAGGAGTCAGCAACCTTTTTCAGCCGTGGGCCAGTCCACCGTCCCTCAGATCATGTGGTGGGCCGGACTTTATTTTGAAGAAGAAAAAGAACAAATTCCTATGCCCCACAAATAACCCAGAGATGCATTTTAAATAAAAGCACACATTCTACTCATGTAAAAACACCAGGCAGGACCCACAAATAACCCAGAGATGCATTTTAAATAAAAGGACACATTCTACTCATGTAAAAACATGCTGATTCCTGGACCGTCCGTGGGCTGGATTGAGAAGGCAATTGGGCCGCATCCGGCCCACAGGCCTTAGGTTGACTACCTCTGT
Source organism: Zootoca vivipara (assembly GCF_965207765.1). Classification (NCBI taxonomy): domain Eukaryota; kingdom Metazoa; phylum Chordata; class Lepidosauria; order Squamata; family Lacertidae; genus Zootoca; species Zootoca vivipara. The sequence continues at coordinate 35,541,714 of NC_142597.1, read as the reverse complement.
TCTAAAGCAAGGATGGGAAACTTATGGTCCTTCCCATACCTGCCAAGTTGCTGTCAGAGAAATAAGGGACCGGGCCGGAAATAGCAGACCAAAAGTAGCGCTGCCACCATTTTGGAACTGGGCGGAGCATGCTCAGAAGTGACTTTTGATGCTGCTTTGCCCAGTTCCAAAATGGCTGCCGCGCCAGAAGTCGCACTGCAGCCATTTTGGAACTGGGCAGAGCAGCATCAAAAGTCTGAGCATGCTCCGCCCAGTTCCAAAATGGCCGCCGCGCCAGAATAAACCGGGGGGGAAACAAAAAAATCCGTTTTTTCAGCTAGGAAGAGCTGGAAAAACGGGGATTTCCCAGGGGAAACGGGAGACTTGGCAGCTATGGTCCTTCCGTTGCTGCTGACCGCTGGCCACAAGAGCTTAGGCTGATTGGACTGCTAGTCCAGAACATCTAGAGGGCACCAGGTTGGGAAAGCTTGAAATAAAGGCTCTCATTCCCTTACAGATGTGGGAATTGGTTGAGGATGCCAAGGAGCGCATTGGGTTGCTGCAGCAATTCTCAGATGAAAATGGAGAGGTTCCCCACCCAACATTTCTCTGATGAAAATAAGAACATCCTAAGGAAAAGCAGGACTTTCTGAGATCAAATCAGAAACCAGGGCAGCTTCTGTAAATCTGGGACTGTCCCTGGAAAATAGGGACACTTGGAGGGACTGGAGCATCCTTTCAAAGCTGTATATGTTTTCAGGCCATCAGGCACTGCTTGTCCCAGAAATCCACTCTCCTCTCTAATCTTAGAGAGATGCCTGACTTGCTCACCCTTGTAACAATCAATCAGACTGCATCTTACAGAATCTGAGCGCAAGTCACTTCTGCCTGGGGGTGGACCACACCAGGTGCCCTGCTGGTCGCTTTGCATCCGTGGTAAACTGAGCCATTCCGCTGCTTAAGACTCCTAGTTTTACACAGCTTGTTGTTGCTGGCTGTTGATTTTCAGCTCCCTTTTGGGAATAAAGCAGCAACAGAATTCTCAAACAGCCCCAAACAGTCACATACACCCATGGCGGATGGAGGCAGCGGGGGAGGAGGGCAGAGCAAGTGATCTGCTTACTCAGAGAAAGCATTTTATTTTTAGAAATAAACAATGGCTGTGTATGTTAAAGGCAGGGTGGCAAATCTGTTCCATATGGCATTAAGACGATTTAAACACACAGGCTTCCATGCAGCTGCCCTTACCATCAACATGGCAAAACAGATTCCCCATAGCAAGCCCCCAACTTGCTCACCACAACTTGCATGCGACACAATGAAAAATTTCTCTCCACGAAGCAATTGAGATGCTCACACCTTCCCAAGGATGTGTTGGGGGTCTGTGGTCTGTTGCCATCACACTTCTTTATCCTTGGTGTTGTTCTTTTTTAAAATTAAAAACAACAACATCAGAACACTAAGAACGTGCTAGCATTGATGCAAATAGGTACCGGTACATAGTCTGAGAGCAGAACTTTGCTATTACAGTCTTGCCTTGGAAGTCGAATGGCATCCGTTCCGGAAGTCCATTCGACTTCCAAAACATTCGGAAACCAAAGTGCGGCTTCTGATTGGCTGTAGGAAGCTCCTGCAGCTAATTGGAAGCCGCGGAAGCCCCGTCAGACTTTCAACTTCCAAAAATAGTTTGCAAACCGGAACACTCACTTCCGGGTTTGCGGCGTTCGGGAGCCAAAACGTTTGGGAACTAAGCCGTTCCAAAACCAAGGTACGAATTAATCAAAACGATCGCATCTATGCAAACAGCTTAAGAGGCCTGACAAAAATGTTGGAAGGTATGCAAGATGCATAAACACAGAACCCAAATGGCCACAGAATCTATTATTCCAGCTCAACATGAGCTCTGAAATCATTGATTATTTTACAGAGCATATTGATGGTATACAATTTCAGTCTGTACACATCTGCTTAAGCAACAGGAAGCACACACAGCCGTGCAGAGGAGGGTGACCAAGATCATATCCCTCAAGTGTCCCAATTCAATTGGGACACCCCATTTGGGGGGGCTGCACTCTCACACAAGTCGCCTAGCTCCTGCAAAATCACGGCCCTGAAAGATGCACATTTGGGGGGGGCACTGCGCTCTTGCACGGGTCACATTACTCATGTAGGAGCTTGGGTCTGAAAGATGCATGTCCCAGTTTTCCTCTGGGATATGTTGGAAGGTATGCAAGATGATCAAGGGTTGAGAAACCAGGCCTTATGAGCTACCACAAAGCTACCATCCCCGGCCGTAGGAAGGGGGTGCGGTGGGGGCAGTCTGCCCCGGGTGTCATCCCAGAGGGGGTGACACAGAACCCCTGGGCGGATCGTGCTGCTGTGCCACAATCGCCCCCCACCACCACCACCAGGTTGATCGCGCTGCCGTGCTGTGATCAGACCTCTGCAGGGAGGATCACACCACAACTGGACCCCCGTCGGGAGGATCGGACCCCCGCCGAGCAGCTAGCCCCGCCACTGCTACCACCCTGGCCACTGAAGGTGGGGGAGTGAATTGGCTGTCCTTAGGTCTCGTGCATCTTGCTTTGAGGCACTGGCTCAAAAGCAAAAGTTTCAGGCCGGTCTTTTTCATACCCAGGGAGGGCTGTGATTGCCAAGAAGTGTCACTTCGGCAACATCTCCTCTGAACCCTCATGGGCCTCTTCTTCTTCTTCTTCTTCTTCTTCTTCTTCTTCTTCTTCTTCTTCTTCTTCTTCTTCTTCTTCTTCTTCTTCTTCTTCTTCTTCTTCTTCTTCAAAAAGGACAGTCATTATTTCAAAAAGTGGTCTGAATGAAGATGTTTATCTACAAAAACACAATTAGGCAAGCTTTTAAGCTGTAAAACAGCTGAAGTACATTTCCCATTAAACGAATGACTATCCATCACGGTGGCCATTCAGACAAGGAAGGCTGCGGCTAATTTCATTGGAGATACAGAAGTCTGCTCTGTGCATACTGAAGAAATCATCACTCAGCTTCTGCGCTCTCTCTCTCTCTCTCTCTCTCTCTCTCACACACACACACACACACACTCCCTGCCCCACCCCCGCTTTCCCATGGGTTGCATCCCATGCTTGGCATGTTTCCAGCTCCCCCTTCTTCCTCCCCTCATGTCTGCAATGTTCAGCTCTAATCCAGGTGTCTCTGGATACTATCAGGGAAAGGCTCACCAAACATGTCTGTTTATGATCTTATCACTTGTCTAATTACTGCCAAAACAATGTAATAAGAAGCATGCTTCCGGGTTTGAGGCTGGCATGTTTAATAGGTTACTCGATATTGGTTTATCTGGCATTGTCAAAATGACAGACCCACTTACGGTTAATCAGGGGTTATGTGTGCAAAGAAACAGGGGTAAACCGGGCTCGACTCGGCGGAATTATTGAAGTCGCGAGGTGCCATCAATATGTTTTGATCTCTGTGTCAAATACATTTGGTTCCTTGTTAAACCCCTTGCTTTGTGTTCCCATTGTTGCTAAATTGTGTTGTCATCTGTGCCGACACAGCCCTTCCTAATTGTAATGCTCAGATCGTTTAGGCAAATCAACAAGGCCAGGCCTGCTTTTCATCCCCACACTGGAGATCAGATGCTCTCATGTTTATCGGCTTATAAGATAAGCGGATAATGCACGTCTCAAAATTGCAAGAGGCAGGAAAGCAAAGCAGAGTCGAAACCACTTTGAGGTTGTTTCGCAGGCCTTTTCGTGGCGCAGAAAAATGCTTCCCTTCCCTATAGTGTGGAAAAAGTTTATCGAGTTGCTACCATTGTCTTCATTTGCACACCCTCTAACATCTCTCCGATGAAAATAGGGATGTCCTATTCTATTATTATTATTATTTATTATTATTATTATTATTATTATTATTATTATTATTATTATTATTTTATTATTATTATTATTATTATTATACCCTGCCCATCTGACTGGGTTGCCCCAGCCACTCTGGACGGCTTCCAATATATATATAAACATAACAGAACCTTAAATATTGAAAAACATCACTATTCAGGGCTGCCTTCAGATGTCTTCTAAAGGTTGTGTAGTTACTTAGCTCCTTGGCTCACGGGTCACATAACTCCATACCCTCCAACATCTCTCCCACGAAAATAGGAGCATCCTAAGGAATAGCGGGGACGCAGGTGGCACTGTTGACTAAACCACTTAGCCTCTTGGGCTTGCCAGTCAGAAAGTTGGCGGTTTGAATCCCCGCGACAGGGTGAGCTCGTCCCAGCTCCTGCCAACCTAGCAATTCGAAAGCACACCAAAAGTGCAAGTAGATAAATAGGTACCAGTCCAGCAGGAAGGTAAACGGCGTTTCCATGCGCTGCCCTGGTTTTGGTGTTCCATTGCGCCAGAAGCAGCTTAATCATTTGCTGGCCACATGACCTGGAAAAAATGTCTTTGAAAAAACGCTGGCTCCCTTGGCCTGTAAAGCGAGATGAGTGCCGCAACCCCAGAGTCGTCCAGGACTGGACTTAACTGTCAGGGGTCTTTTACTTTTTGCCTTTTGAGGAATAGCAGGACATTCTGGAATCAAATCAGAAACCGGGAAAAGCTTCTGTAAACCTGGGTCTGTCCTTGGAAAAGAGGGACACTAGGAGGGTCTGCATGCTCCATCAATTGATATCATTAAATAGCTAAATATGGTGATGGTCTCCATGAAACACGGTCACATCCTCTGTGACCATGACTGGATAAAATCACTCAAGTGACTAAATCAGCAAAGGAGGGGAGGGAGGGGAGAATCAGCGGCGTAGCTCGCCGCCTGGCTGCCCGGGGTGGCAAACCCGAAGGCACCTCACCGAGGGGGGTGGGGTGGGGTGTCCATTGCACATCATGACGCATGATGCATGCGCCATGACGTGCAACGCATGCGCACACAGGAGGCATGTGACGCAGCGCCACAGCAAATCCTGCGGAGCAAGCCGCGGAGTGAGGCAGTCTTGCTTGCATCAGGGCTTCTCCTCCATGGCGGCAGCCGTCGGAGGTAGTCAGCCCCCCCCCGTCTGCTGCCCCCCCCAGCCTGCTGCCCGGGGTGGCGCACCCCCCGGCACCCCCATTACTATGCCACTGGGGAGAATAGCATAGAATAAGAAGCAGTTACCAGGGCAATGGCACCAAACAGGTTCATAAAAAATGATAAACCTTCACTGCATCTAAATTTTCAAATTATTATTATTATTATTATTATTATTATTATTATTATTATTATTGAGGAAAATAGGTGCATTCAGGTGTGGGAAATGCACTAACATGCATTAGTTTTTTCTTATTCTAAGGCTGGTGTTTCTGCCTCATGTTCTAATGTTCCTTTCAATTTGCAGTACCTGTTGCCTTATGGAACAGAGTCTTTTTGACTGATACACCTTCACATTATGCTGATGTTCATTCACACCAGAAGGTGGGGTGTGGCAGAACAACAGTTAATGTTACAGGACGGCACTCCCACTTCTCTACCATTTTCTGCACCTGTGTGCTTCTGTTTCCCCACGATTCACCCACAAAAATGGCAAGAAAAAAACTATATGCCGGCATACCACCCCAATTTTGGTCACGTTGCTCCCGCCCTATTCTGGGTTAATGGAGCTGCAAATGGATTTCCTGGAAGCGATGAATATGGAAATGAGCGCTAAACTTCGGCTATATTCCGCCAGATTTCTGAAAGTGGATTTTACGTTGTGTGAAAGTTCAAATGTAAGGGAAATGCTAGGGAAAGGGAATGATGTGAATGCAGTGTTACATTTTGGTATTAAAAACACAGGTTGGGATCGAATTTTTGATGTGTGCTCAACCGACAGGAACACTGTCCTGTGATTTTGAAAAGCGATGGGTGTTTCCAAAACAGTTTGTGATAAAGCATGAAGTGTCTTTCCTTGTTCCGGGGGGGGGGGGTTGTTTCCTTTTTAAAAGGAAAAGAAAAAAGAAGACTCCTGTTGGGCCTGCATAAGCTGCCTTTATCAAAGACCGGAGAACAAAGGCGCAACATGTGATCAAGGAAAGGGAACCACGTTTTACTATGCAGAATATTACAGGAGACAGATGTTGTTGCGCTAACCCGTTTGAAACCATGTTGCTGTTACACATCTTCGGGGATACATTGGATCAATGAAGTCGGCGATGTGCTCTGCTTAATGCAAGCCCACCAGAGAATCCACAGGCACGCCACAAAGGGATAGAGAAACACACACAGAGAGAGATACATATGTTAACATATCCAAGTCACTTGGGTCTGTCCCTATATTCTGTCTCCTCTTCTGCCCCACCAGCCAAAACAGCCTCTAATCGTTACAGCTGGCACCTGTCTGTCTTGAGAGACAATGGAGTGCGCCATGGGTGTACCCAGGATCAAAACCGGGGGGCACGCCCCCCCCACCCCAGCCACCCGATTGGCTGGCTGGCAATGACATGGCTGGGATCCCCAGGAGGCGTGGTCAATGTCCACGCCCCCCAGAGGGGAGGGGGCCATTTCCAGCCATTGCTGAGGCGGTACACGGAGCCACCCGCGCTTGTGCTTCTGCCTCGCCCTCTCCTTTACCGGCAGAGGTGACTAAAACGAGGCAGCAGCAGCGAAGCTGCCTCCGTCGAGAGAAACCTGGACCTGGACCTGGGCTAACTTCAAATGAAGTGCCGCAGAGCATTGTGGGGCAGCACTTTCTGTGCTGTGCTCGCTGTGACTTGAAGGAGTGTGGGCGGAAGTTAGCCCAGGTCCAGGTTTCCCTCGACAGAGGCAGCTTTGCTGCCGCTGCTGCCAAGCAGGCCGAGGCAGAGCACAGCTGGCAGCGTCCCTGCCTGTCGTGCTGTGCTCTCCCTTTTTTGCTTCGGGGGGAGCAGCTGCCCCCCCCCGCCCCGTGCTGGGTACGCCCATGGAGTGCGCCTTCGGGGGCGAAGTCAAACTGCTGTTTAGCAGCACCAAAGTGACCTCCTCGGGGCACAAGCCTGGGCAGCGGCTATGGAAGTCCTGAGCTACCCAGACAAGATCCCCCTCTCAGCCTTGCTGATGTGGTTCAAAGGAAAGCTGAGCAATATGTTTGGCACCAGCTTGGCTGCAGGAGTTGCTGGAAGGAGGCATACAACACGCCATCCAGTCATCTCAGGGACTCCAGATTTGTGTAGGGTTTACTCCTTAGCCTTTTCTTCTCCTGAAGATATCCCGCGAGAAAGTGGAGGTTTAGGATCAGAGAGTTTTCGTTCCCCTAGATGGGCCATCTTCCCAAGATGATGAGCCCCATCTGCCCCTCAATTTCCTCTATAGCACATGCAGGAACTGCCTTCTTGAGCGCTTGGCCCACTATTGGTCTCATTCACTCAACCTGCTTGAGCCTGTCTTTACATGCAGAGTCGCTTTGAGAGTTTGAGACCCATTGGCTACCTACACCAGGTGTGGATGCTGTTGCAGGTTGACACAGATGTTGTTGTTGTTGTTGTTGTTGTTGTTGTTGTTGTTGTTGTTACTACTACTTACATTTACCTAATGTCCTAAGGCAGTTTACAACAATTAAACAACAACGTTCAAAACAAAATAAAAAAATTCCTTCCAGTATCACCTTAGAGACCAACTAAGTTTGTCATTGGTATGAGCTTTCGTGTGCGTGCACATTTCTTCAGATACATGCATGCACACAAAAGCTCATGCCAATGACAAACTTAGTTGGTCTCTAAGGTGCTACTGGAATGATTTTTTTTATTATTTTGTGTCAACTACGTCAGCCCAACACGGCTACCCACCTGTAATGTTCAAAACAGTTTAAAACAACTTACAACTACAGATATAAGGTGGTTTCTAAAAATTGACATCTCAGGTGTCAAAAACCAGGGTAAAGAACCACCACATTGGGGCAGCGGTACACAGATAGGTGGACTCTTGGTTCCAGCCCTAGTTATTCATGGCAGCAGAATCAATTTGGAAGGGACCTCAAAGGACACCTAGCTCTTCCAATGCATCCCTGGAAATTGGCCACTCAGTCTCTGCTTTAAAATATCTTACAAAAAAGCAAGTCAACCACGTTTTGAGGCACAGCTGCTTCCGCTGAACAGCCTGCACCACCTGAAACTTCTGCCTCAGTGTTTAATCAAAATCCTCTCCCTTGTCACTTGACTCAGGAGCAGCAGAAAGCAAATTTGTTCTGTCATCTGTGACAGCTCTTCGAACAGTTCCACCGAGATCCAGAAGGTGGCTAAATAGCCCCATAAAACAAGTAATTTAAACCAAAGCTGATCTTCAGAACTTTCTTGGTTTGCAAGTGGGGATGTCGGGAGATGAGAACTGCCCTTTCCCCGACTCGTCTTTTTCATCAACATCATGCGTTCCACTGTTCCTTCACCATCAACAATCATGTTTGCGGCTAGTTCCTGGAATCCATTGTTTAAAAAACAAAACAAAACAATCCCCTTAGCTTTGCCCTCCCTCTCATTTGGCTTTAGACTCGTGTGGCATCATTACGGAGCCAAATCAGAGTGAGGGCACTATTTATACCCTCACTCTAGAATCTTGTTCATAAAAAAAGAGTGTACTCACTTGCAGACTCAGGTGACATTGTCACCACCAATAAGATCTCTTCCCTACTTTGTTCCTGAAATCTTTGCCCCAACTTCGCAGTCTGCAAACAATATTCAACGGAGCCAGCTAATTCTGGTTTTGTTTCCATCCTTCTTCTCCCTGCTAATTTCTACAGAGAGCTGGGGATAAGGAGACAGGAAGTGTCACTTAGGGTTGCCAGACTCAAAAGTGGACAGGACTTCTGTGCCTTTAATTGCCCTGTTCTCTTTTGAGTCTGGAAACCTTAAAGAGAAACCAGCAGACCCTTTGCTTGGAAATTAAACAAAGGGCCTGCTGGTTTCTCTTTAAGGTTTCCAGACTCAAAAGAGAGCAGGGCAATTAAAGGCACAGAAGTCCTGTCCACTATTGAGTCTGGCAACTCTAAGTGTCACCTATTTCTAAGAAACATAGGCAGGCAGGTGGGGAATGGCTGAGGGCAGACTGAGCTTGATGGGGCCCAAATCCCTCCACTGCCACTGTGAGCAGGATCCCAGTAGTGTGTGTGTGTGTGTGTGTGTGTGTGTGTGTGTGTGTGTGTGTATCTAACACTTTAAAAAACAAAGCCGACACACCCGAACCTGTTATTTTAACACTCTCTCTCCAGACGTAAAGCCAGCTTAAACCAGAAAAGTGCCACGTCTCAATTGCTTCTGAGGCAGAGGTGATGAAGTGCCCCCCCCGTAACCTATTTGTCAATCGCTTCCTCCCCTTCAATCCCGCCGTTGCCATGGGAACGCCTTCCGCTGCACAAGGACCCGCTCTCAGCAGCAGCTATGAGGCCGTGATTGGCATTTTGGCTACCCCGCATCACCGCTGGGAGATTCCAGGCACTCATGTTGGATACTCCAGGCTCTTATTACATTGTTACACAAATCAACTGTCTTGCCACTTCACGGCACTTCAGGAGCAATTGCCGTCCAGCATTTTGAAAAGGGGCCGAGGGATCTTCACAGCTTCCAGAAGAATTGCCTGGGCGTTGTGGGCATTGTAGCCCAAAGTGGCAAAAAAATAAAAAATAAAATGCAGCTTAAAGGTGTCTCTTTGTGCAGTCCGCTCCCGCGGGAGAACGACTCCATTTAAGCCTGTGATGTTTTTTACACATGCGAGATGTGAATTGGAATTAAATTGAGAGACACTCCTGAAAACAATCGTCTCTCTTTCATCGCAGAGTTAAATGCCCCACAGAAATAATAGTAGTAGAAACGCCATTTGCGATGATGGGTATATCTCACAGAATGTGAAACCACGACTGCAATTTACTATTACTGTAATTAAAGTTGCCATATTTCAAAAAGAAACCCACCATCTGGGAGCAAACCCAAATTGTTGCGCTTATTTTGAGCTTTCCCCGCTGCTTTTTCCATATACCTGGGTTTTCCCTGTCATTTTGCCTGATTATTTATTTATTTATTTATTTATTTATTTATTTATACACCGCCCATCTGGCTGGGTTTCCCCCGCCACTCTGGGCGGCTTCCAACAAATACCAAAATACATTAAAATATCACATATTAAAAACTTCCCTAAACAGGGCTGCCTTTAGGTGTTTTCTAAATGTCAGGTAGTTGTTTATCTCCTGACCTCCGATGGAAAGGCATTCCACAGGGCGGGTGCTACTACCGAGAAGGCCCTCTGCCTGGTTCCCTGTAGCTTTGCTTCTCGCAGTGAGGGAACTGCCAGAAGGCTCTCGGCGCTGGATCTCAGCTGAACAATGGGGGTGGAGATGCTTCTTCAGGTATATAGGACCGAGGCCTTTTAGGGCTTTAAAGGTCAGCACCAACACTTTGAATTGTGCTCGGAAACTGATGCCATTTTTACACCCGAAAACTAGGACATGTCAGGAATTTCCCTGAATTTCCCTTGTAGGAGGCCCCTCTAGACTTGGCACTCCATTTAAGCCTGTGATGTTTTTACACGTGCGAGATGTGAATTGGAATTAAATTGAGAGACACTCCTGAAAACAATCACCTCTCTTTCATCGCAGAGTTAAGTGCCCCACAGAAATAATAGTAGGATCGTCATTTGCGATGATGGGTATATCTCACAGAATGTGAAACCACGACTGCAATTTACTATTACTGTAATTAGGGTTGCCATATTTCAAAAAGAAACCCACCATTTGGGAGCAAACCCAAATTGTTGAGCTTATTTTGAGCTTTCCCCACTGCTTTTTCCATACACCTGGGTTTTCCCTGACATTTTGCCTGATGCCATTTTTACACCCGAAAACTAGGACATGTCAGGAACTTCCCTGAACTATGGCAAGCCTACTATTACTATTACAAGCAACAAGACCCTTGTAGGAGGCCCCTCTAGACTTGGCACTTTTTTTTGCAAATTTATTCTGCAAAATGTCATTGATGCAACAATTATTATTATTATTTGTGTACTGCCCTATATCCACAGGTCTCAGGACGGTTCACAACATAAAAGCACAAAATGCATAATAAAAACAAAAACAATAACAACCCAAAAAATCCCCACCTCCCCAACACATTTTAAAAGGGCATCAGATGTCAACCAGCCAGGGCCTGGTTAAAGAGGAACGGTTTTTGCCTGGTGTCTAAAGCTGTATAATGAAGGCACCAGGCAAACCTCCCTGGGGAGAGCATTCCACAAATGGGGAGCCACTACAGAAAAGCCGTGTTCATGTGTTGCTACCCTCTGGGCCTCTTTTGGTGGAGGCACACCAAGAAGGTCCTCAGAAGATGATTTCAGGGTCTGGGTAGGTTCATATGGAAAGTGGTGGTCTTTGAGGTGTTGTGGGACATTAGGACATACTGGCCTGTCTACACATCATTCATTGGTCTGCGATGCATCACCTATTTTACTGCATTATTGCTGCCTGGAGGAGCACTCTTGCACTCTAGCCAACCAAAACAGGACAAAACCAAAACAATTTATGTAGCTCGAAAAGTTACAAAGTTACAGGATTTCAGTAGGAAGCTATGAACCAATTGGAAACGAAGTTTTACGTCTGTCAGCAAAACTGTGTCAAAAGCAGAATTGTGGATAACCACCCCAATACCTGCCCCCCAAAACACAACATTGAAAGCTGGGTCACCTATAACCACCCCAATGAGCTCAATGGGTCTTACTTCTGAGTAGGCATGTATAGGACTGTTCTGCACTGAGTGCAGTTGGTCTGAAGGCTAGGTAAGTTTGTATAGGATTGCTGCCTGAAATAATCACATGAGGCTCCAATACTTTGGCCACCTCATGAGAAGAGAAGACTCCCTGGAAAAGACCCTGATTCTGGGAAAGATAGAGGGCACAAGGAGAAGGGGACGACAGAGGACAAGATGGCTGGACAGTGTTCTCGAAGCCATCAACATGAGTCTGACCAAACTGCAGGAGGAAGTGGAATACAGGAGTGCCTGGCGTGCTCTGGTCCATGGGGTCACAAAGAGTCGGACACGACTGAATGACTAAGCAACAACATCCTTGTTTATCTCTGGCTTCTCCTCCTCCTCTCCTCTTCCATCTCCTATATCGGTGTTTGTAAGCTGCAGCAGCTCTTTTTGTGCAATACGTATCAAGCATATTGATGGCACTTTGGGATGATTACACATACAGCATTTCTGTACCTTCAAGAGAGATGGGGAACCTCAGGCTAAATGCAGCCCTCCAGTCTTCTCCATCTGGTCCTCAAGACTCTCCCCAGGCCACCACCACCACCACGTTCCCAGGCCACCCCCCTCACCTGCTTTGCAACCTCCACAAGTGTCTGTGCCTGGTTGAAATGTGTCCTGGAACTTTGCTCATGCATCTCACTTGTCTGGGTGGAGGTTATATAAAACCAGCCTACTGTACTGGACATTCGCAGGGAAACCAAAATGCTTGTTTACAAAGCTATTGTACTACCAACCTTACTATATGCTTATGAAACATGGACCACTTATAAACTCCATCTCCAACTCCTCGAAAGATTCCATCAATGGTGTCTCCAAAAAAATTTACACATCACTTGGGAAGACAGGCGAACTAATATCAGTGCACCGGAAGAAGCAAAGATCACCAGTGTTGAAGCAATGATTCTTCAACATCAACTTAATTGGACTTGTCATGTTGTGCGGATGCCTGATGATCGTCTTCCAAAGCAACTATTCTATTCTGAACTTAGAAATGGAAAGCGTAATGCTGGTGGTCAACAAAAGAAGTTTAAAGACTGTCTCAAGGCAAATCTTAAAAAATGTAGTATAAACACTGACAACTGGGAAACACTGGCCTGCGAGCACTCCAGTTGGAGAACAGCCTTTGCCAAAGGTGTCATGGGCTTTGAAGAAACTCGATCTCAGGACGCAAGGGAGAAACGTGCTAAGAGGAAGGCACGCTTGGCAAATCCACACCGTGTTCAACTCCCACCTGGAAACCAATGTCCCCACTGCAGAAGGACGTGTGGATCCAGAATTGGCCTCCACAATCACTTACGGACCCATTGTTAAAACCGTGTTTATGGAAGACAATCTTACTCGGCTACAAGTGATCGCCAAAGAAAAAGAAGACGACTGTACAATGGTAAAATTTGCATTAATTGTTCCTCATGATTTTCTCCCTTGCCCTGCCCACTGTTGCCATGCAGCTCACAGAAAGTTCCACAGAAAGGAATGCTGCCCTCAGTATGAAAAAGCTTTCTCACCCCAGGTCTGAATGATATGCTATAGTGATTGAGTAAAACACACACACACACACACACACACACACACACACACACACACACACACACACTCCTGCAAGCCCAAGTCTACCCCCACCCCCAATGCTAGTGGATATGAAACTCCCTCCTGCTGTGTCGGAGCCAAAAAAGAAAATAACACACAGTCCAGGGGTACAAAGAACCCACTTCATCAAGCTTCCTTTAAAAGCTGGCGTATTTTTTAAGGTATGCATTATTCCTCCACTTAAACAAGTCAATCTTTATACTTCATTTGCTAGCACGGGAGGGGGGTCTTTCTCAAGTTATCTTGTGTCATAAACAACTCCTGCAGACATCACTGAACAATTGCATTCCATTTCGTGGCTCTGTTTGTCTGCTGACAAGCATGGAGAGTGGGGCGTCTGCCTGAGATTATTATCATAATAAGATTACGCGAGAGACTTTTTCTTTTTCATCATGGTTAGCACACAAATCGGGTGGCAAAGCGGAATAACTTGAGAGCAGAGGCTGTATGCCGTTGAACATCAGTCTAGGAAGATACTTTATAATGAGTCAGGCTGTTGGCCAACGCTGACTGACAGCAACTTTCCAGAGTTTCAGACGGGAGTCTTTCCAGCCCTGCTGGGAGATGCTGACCATTAAACTTGGGGTTTTTTGGGTGCACTCTTGCTTGTCCCAAGTCAGACCACTGGTCCATCGACCTCAGTGTCGCTTGCACTGGGTGTCTCCTGGATGACAGAGATTCTCTTTCCTCAACCACCTGCTATGTTTGCAGAAAGGCCAACTCCATCCGACACCTCCTGCCCCTGAAATGTTTCTACACTAGCTGCTCATTATAAGAACTACATATACACAGCTTTATTGCGGTCCATAAACCCACAGTACAACGATGGTATATATCGACAACTATTAAGGTGGAGGAGCGGCCTTGCTAGCCAACAGAGGAGCTTTAGACCGTAGATATTGATTTCTGATTCTTACTGCCTCCAAGAGACATTTCGCTACCGCCAGTGTAATAGTATCAGTCTTATCCTCAAGGAGGACCTAAATGTAAAAGGAGTCGGCAACTCCAGGTTGTCGTGTTAATATTGGTTTGGATTAGACGCTGTCTTAATCCGTTTATACAAACCACAGTGTAGTAAAATGTGTTTCGTACATTCAACATCCTGGGAACATGGGCACAGCCTAGCTTGGTATGGGATGCCAGCCAACCTTCCACTCAACACTTCAGATGGGAAGACATTTAATCTGGCTTGAGAAAAGCAGGTGGTGATAGTTTGGTTCGGTAAGATTCTTAAGGTAGGGAGATAACAGAAAACCCTGAGGATGTTGTATTCCCAACACCGATGGGCCACAAGTCACACAAAACTACTATAGAACAATTTAATGTGTGATTTTGCTTCCCCACCTCTACCCTCCTTGTTGCTTTCCCCTTGTGTGTCATATTATTTTAGATTGTAAACCTGCAGGCAAGGACTGTCTTGTTTTAATTGATAGTATGTAAGCAGGGTGAGCTCCTGTTGCTTGGTCCCTGCTCCTGCCAACCTAGCATTTCGAAAGCAGGTCAAAGTGCAAGTAGATAAATAGGTACCACTTCAAGCAGGAAGGTAAATGCCGTTACCGTGCGCTGCTCTGGTTCGCCAGAAGCGTCTTAGTCATGCTGGCCACATGACCCGGAAGCTTTACACCGGCTCCCTCGGGCAGTAAAGCGAGATGAGCACTAGGTACAACCCCAGAGTCATCCGCGACTGGACCTAATGGTCAGGGGTCCCTTTACCCTTTACATTTACACCTTGATGGTCTTCTGGCGATTAACTTGGTACAGACACAGGCATTTATAGAGACCTTGGTTGACCGCAGTCCCCATCAGGCCCAGCCTGGCCAGAAGTAATGGGAGTCACGTCACTATAGTACAAATATCTGGGAAAGACCAGGTTAGAGAAGGCTGCTTTAGACAAATGTTGGCAACAGAACCTTTTTTCCCCTTTCTTTTTTAAACCAACTGTGTGTGTAGTTATTAAGTGCTCTCGGCTTTCGGGGATGGGAATAGTTAAAACCAACCAAACAATCATTGAAACAATATGCCCCTACAAAACATTCTCTAATAAGATTGTGGACCCGGAAAGAAGGAGAAAATATTCATTTTCTACTGAACGTATAGGCTCACTAGAGTCTAACCATTTTTAAATTAAATTTTCACACATGACAAATTCTTTGTTAACCAGGAAGGACCCCAGAAACATTCTTTGTCGTGTCCAAATTTACCCACAGAAACCAATTTCCTCTTTTCAGCACTATATATATTGCTGCCCTGCTGCACCACACGGTTTCTATTGAAGAAATGGAGAGCCTGCCTGCAGCAATGTTTATACCCGTTCTTTTTGAATGTGGTTAGCTGTCTGTGCATCAGAGGGCTTGCCCACACTTCTTATTGACCCACTTCCTCCCCCCCCCCGCCCCGGAAAAAACCACTCTTCAGCCAGGGCAAGTGGCAATTCAGGTTTTCTCTAGATTGACGCTTGCTTGCTCTGGGTTAGCACGAAAGAGCGGGCTTTCCTTGGGAAAGGAGTGGTACAAAGGGAAAACTATTCAGGCCTGTGCTTTCTAGATATGGGACAAATGAGAGTGTGGACAAGTCCATAGTCACCATGTTGTTGTTAAATAATAATGATGATGATGATGATGATGATGATGATGATGATGATGATGATGAAATGGAATTAATTACAAATAGTTAAGCAGCTCTCTGTTGGCAGAAATGCAACGAAAGAGGCATTCACTTGGACATCTGTTAAACCCAGGGGTCAGCAACCTTTTTCAGCCATGGGCCGGTCCACCGTCCCTCCAACCATGTGGTGGGCTGGACTATATTTTGAAAAAAAATATGAACGAATTCCTATGCCCCACAAATAACCCAGAGATGCATTTTAAATAAAAGCACACATTCTACTCATATAAAAACACCAGGCAGGCCCTACAAATAACCCAGAGATGCATTTTAAATAAAAGGACACATTCTACTCATGTAAAAACAGGTTGATTCCCGGACCATCCACGGGCCGGATTAAGAAGGTGATTGGGCCGCATCTGGCCCACGGGCCTTAGGTTGCCTACCCCTGGTTAAACCTGTCCAGCAGTAAAATTCTTTGGGGGGCAAGTGGTTGCAAATATTAATGTCCCCGTAAGAGACAGAGCTTACTTATATTATCTTTATTGGCTGGAGAAAGTTCTGTTGCTCTTTGTAAGCCCGTAATGATTTATTTGATGGCAGCACACTGAGCTATTTCACAGGCATGGAATGATGCATTAGCATTTATTTGAGAGAGCTGGGACAAAAGTGTTATTTACAGCAATTTCTGAGTAAATTAGGCTTCACTAACACAATCCATTTTAAGCAATATCCTGCCACTTTAAACAGTCAAGGCTTCCTTCGAAGGATCCTGGGAACTGTAGTTTGTTGAAGGTTCTGAGACCTGCTGTAATATCACTATTTCCCTCACAGAGCTACAATTCCCAGGGATTGACTGATTAACCACTCTGGGAATAAATGTATGGTGCAGAAGAGGCCTCTCAAATTATTTGTGCACTTTAGGAGTACAAGCCAAACTAGAAGACTATGCAACAGTGTGAAGGAATTTTACATTGCACATGAATAGTTAACCTTCCCGGTCTCTTATACCTTCTAAATATGAATTTGTGTGGAGAAATTTGTAATCATTTGTGCATGTTTATATATTTGCATATTTGATTTGATTTTTGTCTGATCTTACATTCTTGTCATTTGAATTCATATGGTATGCATTTGCCTTTTAAAAAAGAATATCAAGACATTATTCCCTCATGTTCAAAAATTAGCTGGTTACTCCATGCTCTAATTACATCATTGCCCATGAATCCCTTTCAGACTTTCACTGTGGACAGAGCAAATGTGGGGAGATGAGAGACTACATCTCCTTCTATGGATCTTCTTCCACAGATGGGAACTCTGCAAAAATACACCCCCTCATCTGCAAAAGGAAAGAGCCTTTTTGGAATGCTGTTCCCACCCCAGCTCCCCTTTGAAGAAGACCTGGGATGGTAGAAGTTGAGGGCGGCCACATGGTTGTGGGGAGCCAATCAGACTGAAGGAGAGAGAGAGAGACCAAGTTTAGCTGGCTCCTGCCCAAACTCTCCACCTTCCCTATTGTCAGGCTTCCTTCCCGCCTTTGGCAGTAGATAAGCAGAACAAAAAGAAAGGGGTCTTCTTACCAGTTTGAAACTAACAATCACAGTGAGAGAAGAAAGAATCCATGTCCTAGGAATGAAGGTGCTCCCAAATAAGGGTTTCACCCACTTCTTCCCTGGTCACCCACATCACTACCAGGTCTTGTAACTTGATCTCGTAACCACTGTGCTTCCTGTGCTGCCACCTTATCTGTTTTTCTTGACCCTGGGCTGAGTAGATGGACGCTTTCCAGTGAGAGTGTTCTATTAACTGTCTCCCTCGCAGTGCTTCTCCTACTAGCTGTTCCCCACCCAATACTTCCCAGCTTCTGCCTTCTGAACTATGTCCCTTTGCAAACCACTGTTCCAAATCTATATTGTCCTTCTGTTCCTGGGAAGATTCAGGATCCTGATCATGAGGAGGGAGAGGGAGAGGGACAGGCTCCCAACATTCCTCCTCAGCACAGTCCCTGACACCTATGCAGTATGAGCCTCTTAACCAGGGATGCCAGAATTTCCCGGACATAGCCACTATTCAGCTCCCTTAAGCATTGCCCGGGCAGAAATCGCTGAAATATCCTGGGAAATCCGAACATATGGCTAAGTTGCTCAACAACTTTGGCAAAAAGAAGAAACAAACAAAACCAACAAAGATGGCAACCCTATCTTAATGCTTGTTTAGAGGCAGAACAGGATTTTTTTGAGGAGAGTCCCTGATTGGCCTTGGACTTCCTTTTTCACCTGCTTCATAATGATGGAAGTTTTTCTGCTTTTGGTCTAGGCAGGAAATATAGTTTGTGCATCTGGTGGAGTAGATACAGTATCAGTGGCATTGCTGGGTTAAGGGCACTCCTGGGTTGCCCAATGCTGGCTTGGCTTTGGAGGACCTTGGGGTGCCATTTAGACTTGCCATGCACATCTGGGTCAACGCTGGTAGGGCTATGGTGGGGCTAACTTCAGGTTCACATCCACTTGGCTCTCATAGCAAGAAGGAAGGCTTCCTTACAACATTTTGCTGCAGGGACACAGGTGGAGCCTGTTAAAGTGCCCAGTGAATTTCTCCTGGCACACATTTTTGTATGCAAATCTGCCTAATGTGCACATTTTTGCAAAGCGATTTCCCCAATAGAATGCATTTCTATGTTACTTTCACAAATAGGTGCATTTTTGCAAACTTTGCATATGCATTTTTGTACACATTACAGTGGTACCTCAGTTTTTGAACATAATCCATTCCAGAAGACCGCTTGACTTCCAAAATGTTCAAAAACTGAGGCGCAAAGGGTGGTCTGCAAATTTAATTAAGAAACACTCAGCAGAAGCTGTTTGATTTCCGAGGTACATTCAAAAACGGAAGCATTTGCTTCCGGGTTTTCGGCGTTCAAAAACCAAAACATTCAACTTCCAAGACTTGTTTGAAGTTTTATTCTGTTTTTAATGTTCTGTTGAAAGCCGCCCAGAGTGGCTGGGGAAACCCAGCCAGATGGGTGGGGTAGAAATAGCATATTATTTATTATTATTATTATTATTATTATTATTATTATTATTATATTCAAAAGCCAAGGTACTACTGTACTAGACAACTGCATTGCAAAATTCGTAGAAGTGCAAATTTTGAAGAGAAGATGTTTTGGTTTGGAATGGTGGCTTTACAAATAAGGCAATCTCACCCTCTGGAGCAAAACACTGGGAATCGTGCACGGGGCAATAGCAGTCCTTTAGCCAAGCAGATTTTGCTTCTCTATAACCCAACTCAATGTGCTTTTAAATCATTGGCTTTCTGCTAGTTTAGGGAAACTAGGCAAGGCAACCTCATAGGCATTTGCAACAATCCTTGTTTCTCTTTCGGCACCAAGCATGATCTGCTATGAATGGTGTTTGCTATTCAAGCCCTTTCTTCCCTGTGTTTTGTTCAAATGATTTTAAACTAAACAAAAACAAAAACCCTGCTTCCCCCCCATGCACAACCCATGTAAACTGCTGTAGCTTCTAATTTACAACGGCAAAATATAATCTCCTCTATGAATTTGCATAAAAATGAACAGACCTTGCAGCCCGATATTAAATTTGAAATTTGCATGCAAGGGTAGCCAAGTAATAAGTTTGCATTTCGAGATGTTTGTGCCTGCAAATTCACAAACTAGCAGATGTAATGAGGAGATTTGAACACCTCCATGAAAGCAAATCAGCGATGAAAACACTCGGAGGCTGTTGTTACAGATCAAAGAGCATGGGATGTACAGAGTAGTATCAGAACTGGCATACAAACCAAGTCAGCCAGCCATTTCGTTTGGCAACAGGCCCTGCTCAAAATGGAAGACAAAAAGCAGAAAATGCAGCTGTGCCTTCATGCAAGACTCCAGAACAATACAGACACAATGCCAATAGGCACAGGAGTAGCTGATGCATTAGGGCAAAGCGGGCAGTGCCCCACCAACCTCAAGTCTACTCTCAGCCAGCCTCCACCTGCCTGCCTGCCTACTTACATCCAGTCCAGGCAGTGGCACTGGGGATCAACCTTCTGTTCTTTAATCTCAGTGATGCCCTTATAAGACTCACCAAGGAGGATGATAAAGACAAAACCGGAATTCAGCAACATTCACACTATGATACCACTTTAAGCAATCATGGCTTCCGCCGAAGAATTCTGAGAACTGTAGTTTGTTAAGGGTGAGGGCCGGCTCTACGGCCATGCTGGGTGGCGCAGCGCACCACGCGCCGGCCCGCCAGGGGGGCGCCACGCAGCCACACCTGCCCGCCTGCCGCCCATTCCGCCGAGCAGCAAGCCCTGCCGCCCATCCGTCGTGCTGGAAAACGGGGCGGCAGGGGGCGGCGGAGGGATCCGTCGCACCACGGCGCCAGGGCGCCAAATCTGCTTAAGACGGCCCTGTTAAGGGTATTGAGAGTTCTATTCCCATGCCCTTGAGCTTCAATTCCCAGAGTTCCCCTGGGAAAAGGGAGCATTTTGTGGTAAAGAGTATGGATTGTGGGCAGGACATTAAATGCCTGACATCTTTTTGTGGTGGTGATGGTGGTTATGCAATATTAAGGGGGGTGTTTTCATTTTGTATTTTTATGTTGTAAACTGCCCTTTAAAGCCCCAAACGGCCTTGGTCCAGTATACCTGAAGGAGCGTCTCCACCCCCATCGTTCTGCCCGGACACTGAGGTCCAGCGCCGAGGGCCTTCTGGTGGTTCCTTCGCTCCGAGAAGCCAAGTTACAGGGAACCAGGCAGAGGGCCTTCTTGGTAGTGGCACCTGCCCTGTGGAACGCCCTCCCACCAAATGCCAAAAAGAAAAACATCTACCAGACTTTTAGAGGACATCTGAAGGCAGCCTTGTTTAGGGAAGCTTTTAATGTTTAACAGACCATTGTATTTTAATATTTTGCTGGAAGCTGCCCAGAGTGGCTGGGGAAACCCAGCCAGATGGGCGGGGTATAAATAATAAATTATTATTATATTATTATTATTATTATTACTGTGATCTTCAAATGAAGGGCAGCATATACATTTAATAAATAAGAAATCATTATCACCATCACCAAATGCATTTGGAAAATACTCATTTCTAGAGTTGCTACCCATCCATGCATACGGTTCTGAGCTACATAGAGCAATGTTCTCATAACGTGTCAGCCAGTTTCGTGCATGCACACGAAAGCTCATACCAAAATTAAAACTTAGTTGGTCTTTAAGGTGCTACGGAAGGAATTTTTTTATTTTGCTTAGACTCAGACCAATACAGCTACCTACCTGTAACTACCTACCTGTAACTTTCAATGGGAAAGTTTGCTTCAGGTTAAGTACGCTTCAGGTTAAGTACAGACTTCCATAACCAATTGTGTAGTTAAACCTAGGTACCACTGTATTTTTTTGCTGAATGCTAGTGTAGCTCACTTTAGGTTTGTTCGGTTTAGAAAAAAAAAGAAAGAATCTTGTTAGCTCCCTAGCACAATCAAGACCTTTATTATTAAGTCTTCTTTTACCACCAGAACTGGGAGTGCAACAACCCGCTTATTCATAAGCTAATTTTACCTAAGAGGTTTCTCAGCAAAGCTGATTGTTCGTGCTGGATCCTTTGTACAATTAAAACAGTAAAAGGGAAGGAAGGAAGAAATCACTTTAACAACATTAAAGCCCTGTGTTGCACAAGCCTCTGTGAGAGTCAGCAATTTAATGACTGAAACATGAGCAGCAATGCCTCTAAGTCAAATGACTCATTTACAGATCCCCTCCTCTCTCCTCCCCTGCCTTTTCCTGATCTTCTGAGGTCTCTTGACCCAACTAAACTGAGATGAATCGACAAAGGCACTTCACAGGTGAAAACAGCTACCTGGCTGAGATCAAGCCACTGGTTTGGGTGTACAAAGCCCTAGACAGCTTAGGATTGGGGTGCCTGAAAGATCGCCTGACCCCTTATATACCCAGCCACTCTGCAGATGAGGGCCTCCTGCAGATGCCATCTCATCATGAGGCGCGTACCGTACAATATAGACATCAGGGTACCTGCTCTATGGAAGGACCTCAACTTGAATATCAGCCAGGTGTCATATCTACTGTCCAGGAGCACCATCGGTGGGGAGGCCAGGAGGGACCCCCCCAAAAAAATTGATGAGGTGGCCTGGCCCCCTCAATATTCCACAGCCAAGGGGTCCCCAGGGCCAGCCCTAAGGCAAGGCTGGGTGGCGCAATGCGCTAAGGCACCGGGGCCTCCGGGGGCGCCGCGCCGCGCCCGCCAGACAGCCGCGCTGCCCGGGGATCTAATAACTTGAGGTAATCACCACAATCCACAGAACATAACAGGGGTTCTTGGGGGGCAGTGGGTGGGGTGGGGTGGGGAGGAAGAACCCCCAACACCACAAGACTGCCGAAGTTTTCTTCTGTGGGGGTGGTCATGAGAGCAAACAGATCTCTGAGTTTGGGGAAAATCAGGCACACCCATTCCAAACAGACTATAGATCCCATATAGTCCTGTTTTTGGACTCACACCACAGCAGAACTAATAAGGAAAAAAATGCCCTTCTTTGGCTCTCTCGCTCTGGTGCGACCAGCGTGGGGGAGCAAAATTGGGACATTCGGGATTGGGAGGAGAAGCAGGGGCATCTTCTGCCAAATTGGGGTGTCAGATGAGGGGTCTGTCAGCGAAACCTTCATTTTTGGCTCAAATACCAACCAGGATCTTTGTTTCCAGTCTCTGGGGGGGGGTGCCTTTTCAAACAGCTAGTCTCCATGGTCATCCCCCACCCGCTGGGCTCACAAACCTGTCAGGATGGTCCCCCTAAGTCACTTGCTAATGAAAGTGTAATATATAAGAAAGGTCTGTATGATCAGCCTAAGAGAGAAGCCTCCTGGGGGATTCTCAAAATGAATACTGAATCAGCATCAAGTCCGATTTTAATCTTCCTTCAGACTTCTCATAAATTAACTAGAGACACTCCGTGCCACTGATTCAAATTCCATTCTGGTACTTTACACAGCAGCTCCCCCTCTCCAAGAAGAGTTCTCCTTTTAACAGACATTTCTTTTGTGAATCACAGCCCTTTTGCCTTTGGCTAATGAAACAATCTATGGCCTTTGAAACTGGGGCCGGGGAGGTGGGGGAGAGTAATTCTTTTGCTTGCTATTATGCTATGCATAATTTTGTGGTCTTATACTGTAACTTACCCTATGATCCCCAGAGGATGGGTGGTATATAAATTACATAAATAAAAATATTAATAAATAAGCAGGATTTTAGAAGTTCCTGATGGTCACGAGGCAATCGGATTCTCCCCTAGCCCTGATACTAGGTATTTGTTTTTCCAATACTAGTTCTTTCTTTCTTTCTTTCTTTCTTTCTTTCTTTCTTTCTTTCTCTCTCTCTCTCTCTCTCTCTCTCTCTCTCTCTCTCTCTCTCTCTCTCTCTCTCACACACACACACACACACACACACAAACATCTGGTCAGACCCCACCTGGAGTACTGTGTCCAGTTCTGGGCACCACAGTTCAAGAAGGATACTGACAAGCTGGAACGTGTCCAGAGGAGGGCAACCAAAATGGTCAAAGGCCTGGAAACAATGCCTTATGAGGAACAGCTTAGGGAGCTGGGTATGTTTAGCCTGGAGAAGAGAAGGTTAAGGGGTGATATGATAGCCATGTTCAAATATATAAAAGGATGTCATATAGAGGAGGGAGAAAGGTTGTTTTCTGCTGCTCCAGAGAAGCGGACACGGAGCAATGGATTCAAGCTACAAGAAAGAAGATTCCACCTAAACATTAGGAAGAACTTCCTGACAGTAAGAGCTGTTCGGCAGTGGAATTTGCTGCCAAGGAGTGTGGTGGAGTCTCCTTCTTTGGAGGTCTTTAAGCAGAGGCTTGGCAGCCATCTGTCAGGAATGCTTTGATGGTGTTTCCTGCTTGGCAGGGGGTTGGACTGGATGGCCCTTGTGGTCTCTTCCAACTCTATGATTCTATGATTCCATGATATACAAATTTATTTCATGGAGGATAGGGCTACCAATGGGTACTGGCCACAATGACCAGTAATGCTTCTGAATGCTAGCTGCTGGAAATCGCCCGATGTGCAGAGCATTGTTGCACTCATGTGCAGGATCCCCATTGTGGCATCTGATTGGCCACTGGGAGAGAATGAGTGGATGAACCATAGGCCTGGTCCAGCAGGCTCATCTTATGATTTTTCTGTTCTTTAAGGAGGAAATCCTCAGCTGGAAATTGCACCGAAATATGAGTACTGAGCATGCTCAATGGCCATGGAATACTGAGGAGGAGGCAGGAGGCAGAGCCAGCCCATGAAGCATGGTGAGGCAGTTGCCCCAGGGGCAGACTGGGGACTGCTAGGAAGGGGTGGCAGATCCATGCCCCGAGGGTATGTACCTGCCACAGAGGGAGCTGGTCAGTTCAATGTCGGAGTTAACTCTTTATTAGGAAAAAAACACACACACAAGTCTTCACAGAGTTGGCTGAGTACCAGGCCTGATGAGCAGAGCAGCTCGTTCCCTGTAGGTCTTACTCCATGAAATCAGTTGCTGAGACTAAAGCTCCCCACATCCCCACAGCCATCTGTGTCTCCTTCTCTCCTGGTTCTGGGAGTCAGGGGGCAAGAGGAGCATGTTTCAGCAGGAGGGGAAGACACCCTTGCCTCTTCACCTCCCTCCTCTTGATCTCCTGCTTCAGTTTCAGCCTCTGCGTCTAGACTGCTCTCTGCCACAGCCTCTTCCTGCTCACTAAACCCTGTTATCGCTTCAGCTTTCAATGCCCCCTCCTCTCAGTCTTCTCCCTCTTTTCCCTCTGGCCACTCATCGTCAACCCACCACCATTCCCTGGGCTCTGAGCTTTCCTCCTTTGGTGGTTCCCCAGCTGGTTCCTCCCACCATTCCTCTGCATCCAGACAGTCCATGACAGTGCCACTCACCATCTCCTGCTCTTACTACTGACCCTGACCCTCTTCCACAGCCATCTATTCCTCTCCGGCCTCCTTCGGGGCACCAGGCTGCCTCCAGTTGTCTTAGGAAGCGGCAGGAGGGACACAGAATGGGTGCCATGTTCTCATTTGCCTCAAGAGGCAACACAGCTTGGGTGGGCCCTGGCAGAGGGCAAGGTGTAAAATGGAGAATTGTGGAGGAGAACACTGAAAAGGAAGTTTCCACTGGTAAGAGGATGCTATTTAAGGTCTCCCCAATTATAAGTTTGCATAGAGAAGCAGGCCTGCTCAAATGCACATTATCTGCTGCTAATTCAATTTTTAATAAGCCTTTCCAAGGACAAATCTTAGTGGCTCACAGAAGAGACTTTATAATTAATATAATGTTCAGGGGGTGTTTTCCCCCCCTCTCTCCATGGCAATTAGCTATTATACAGGTCAGCGTTTCAAAAAGTGTTCGTAGCAGGAACCAGTTCACACTCATTAAGTGGCAGAAAGAGCTTAATCACATCCAGTGCACAAGGCGAAACACACAGGCCAAAATATTCAGCGTAAATTGTTGCACAGAAAATATTACTTTAAGTGAAATCTGGGTTCTCATATTCAATGAAAATATTTAGGAACACAAAAGAGAACGGCTGGTGAACCAAAGATGTTTGTGGCTGCGGTAGAGATACATCCCAGTGAAATTCTAGCAATCTGAAAAAGACAAAAAAAAGCTCAAATGGTTGCGTCCAATTAAGGTGAGTAGATCTACCAAAAATTTGCACCAGTCAGACCCATTGACTGCAATGGATCTACTCTGAGTAGGGCTACCCTTGGCTACAACACCTTATATGTAGGCCACATTCACACCATACATTTAAAGCACTATATCTGATTTGATCCCGGAATGCCCTGGTTTTTCTTAGGATGTCCCTATCTTTATCTGAGAAGTGTTGGAGGGTATGTAGTTATGTGATTCCCCCAAGCCAGGTAAATAAGTAACTATACCACCTTTAGAAGACATCTGAAGGCAGCCCTGTATAGGGAAGGGTTTTTTAAAAATGTTTTATTATGTTTTTATATGTGTTGGAAGCCACCCAGAGTGGCTGGGGCAACCCAGTCAGATGAGCAGGGTATAAAGAATAGAATAGAATGGAATGTCCCTATTTTCAGTGAAGAAATAAATGTTGGAGGGTATGGGAATTTCCATTGGATTCCCCAGAACCGACATCCTGGTAAGCATGTGTAAGGGGGAGGGATTATAGAGAACACCCCCCCCTCATCAGGAACAGTCCGTCTCCAAGCAGTCATGAAAGCGCGGGGTCTCAAGGGGCTAGTCAGGAGACGGAGAAGGAATGCCAGGTCTCTGGCAGCACAGGAGAGCCCCTGCTCCACAGGCGGGAAGAGAGAGAGGCGGGAAGGGTGGACAGGGAGAAAGCAGATCATAGACCCTCCCCCCCCCGACACCGGAATTAAGGAGGAGGAGAAAGGGGAGGAGATTCACTGTCCCGAGGCTTTTATGTTGGTCAAAGTCGCGAAAAGGGGCAGTGCCGGATTCTGAAACGGAACGAGAAGACATGAACCGCCAGCTCACTACACTGTAAATAATGTGCACCAATAAAGACTTTCGAAAGACAAGTATGTGGAAGGTCGTTACTCAGGAGTAGTCTGAATAACCCTGACAGCATGTTTGAGATAGGATTGCAATGGACAAGATAGGAGTACTTGCACACTGGATTTTGCATGCTTAAGGTATAAAGGAATATGTGCCCTGGTGTCAGCATTCAGGGGCATCAGAGGTAGGGTAGAAATATGAGGGGGGAGGTGTGTGCCTCACTGCCTGTGGCACAGGCTGGATCAGACGTATCATCTATTCCAGCTCAGTGTCATTCTAATCTAAGACAGTTTTAAATCAAACCCACTTGTCAGTTGAAAAACAGCAAGGGCTCCTGCTATGAAAAGGCAAGGGGAGGAACGCAAATGATATTGTACCGAGAGCAGGGAAAATGCCAAACTCTTGGAAAGAAAGCTACATTACAATTATACCTAAACAAGGGAAAGATATTTTAGATATTTCTAATTATAGACCTATAGCTCTTCTAAATAATGACTACAAGCTGTATACGAGTATACTGGCAGAGAGGACCAAAAAGGTCCTCAATGAATTAATACACAGGGACCAATCAGGCTTCTTACCAGGGAGACATATCTATAATAACACAAGAAATATAATCAATATATTGGAATATTTAGATTTGCGGATAGAGAAACCGGCTGCCTTAATGGCGGTCGATGCCGAAAAGGCCTTCGACAGGGTCTCCTGGAAATTTATGAAAGAATTAATGCACCATATGGAATTTGGAGAACAGTACAATAACAACATCAAAGCAATATATACAAAACAAACAGCAAAAATCATAATAAACGGAAGGGTGTCTCAAAAATGCGAAATTAACAAAGGAGTAAGACAGGGGTGTCCACTATCCCCACTAATTTTTATATTAGCCCTGGAAGTATTATGTCAAAAAATAAGAAATGAAGAAGAGATTAAAGGGATAATTTTAGGGAAAAATAAATATAAGATTAAATCATTCGCAGATGACATTATAATTACTACGGAACAGCCTAAAGAAAGCTTGAATAAAGTATTAGAAGTAATGAAAGAGTATGGGAAAGTCTCGGGATTTAAATTAAATTTAGGAAAAACAAAGCTATTAGTTAAAAATTTATCAAAGGAAGAACAATTGAATATAGAAAAAGCAACAAATTTAAAGATATATTCGAAAATAAAATATCTGGGGATCTGGATCACTCCAAAAAACTTAAACCTATTTGAAGATAATTATCGGAAAACTTGGGGGGAAATAAAAAAGGATTTAGAACTGTGGAATAGACTTCACCTCTCCTTTCTGGGGCGCATATCTGCAATTAAATTAAATGTGTTACCAAAATTACTCTTCTTATTTCAAACAATTCCAATCATACGAAAATTAGAATTTTTAGATAATTGGCAAAAAGAATTATCAAGATTTATATGGTCCGGGAAAAGACCCAGACTAAAGCATAAAGTATTAATCGATACTAAGGAAAGGGGGGGGTTCGGGCTCCCGGATCTAAAAATTTATTTTGAGGCGGTGTGCTTCGTATGGTTAAAGGAATGGTTCATTCTGAAAAATACAGAACTTTTAGATTTGGAGGGGCATGACACCCGATTCGGGTGGCATGCCTACCTAAATTATGAGAAATGCAAGTCCCACACAGGATTTAATAATCATATTGTGAGGGACAGGGGATATCGCGAAGTCCCTCCCCTCCTGAGTTCAAGCCCGTCCCCGAGCAAAGGGGAAAGCAGGGAGAGTTCCGATTCCAGTGGGGAAGCAGGAAGTCGTGTCCGAGGCTCAGGCAAGGTAGAGGAGCCAGGGTCCCAGGTGGGACAGGAAGGGGCAAGTAAGGGGGGAAGACCCATCCCCCCAACTCCAGAATTACGCAGGAAGAGGAGGGGCAAGAGGATGGGTCTGCCAAAGCTTTTGTGTTGGAGAAAGACGCGCCAAAAGCCATTAGGAGGTTCTGAAACCGACTGACAACATCGCTCCGTGTAAATAGCAATGACTTGAGCACTGTAAATACGCAGCACCAATAAAAGAATAAAATGCAGAGCTGCGTAGCGTCGTTACTCTGAAGTAGTCCACTCCGGCCACTGTGACAGCAACCTCCTAATCTTTTTTGGGCTACTTTGGAGTTGCCGGGATGAGCGTGTCAGAGGCGGAGAAGTGGCGGCAGATCGCTGAGCAAGCCCAGCTAGAACTGCAACAGCTGTCGCTGCAGGCGCAGGGAGAATTGAAGGCAGCTAAAGAGGAGACTAAGAAGGTCCAGGACGACCGGCTACAACTTGCGGAACAGGTGAGAGAGCTCCAGGAAAAAGAGCAGCATTTAAGGGCGGTGGCGGTAGACCTCCAAAACAAGCTGGATGCAGAGAAAAACAAGGCGGGAGGGGCACCCCAAGTCCAAGTGCTGCCAGGAAGGAGAGCCGGGACCCTAGTAAGCAAGTTCAATGGAGACCCGAAGGAGTTTCAGGGCTTTGAGACTGAGATTGTGTATGCTCTTGAGCTGCACCACGATGAGTTCCCTGATGATGAGCACAGAGTAGCGTTTATTGTGGAGCACCTTACAGGGGCGGCCAGGGAGTGGCTAAGACCGTTAATTGCAACAAGGAATCCTTGCATGAAGAATGTCAAACTATTTCTAGAAGGTTTGAAAACGATGTATTCGTCCGATAGTCATATGGACCAGACTAAGGAGGAACTTCATAATTTACGCCAAGGAAATATGACAGTTCGCGCGTATTGGGCGAAATTCACCATGCTGGTGCACAGATTGGGGTGGGATCTGGAGTCTGCCCCAATGCAAGCGGCGTTTTACTTGGGGTTGCATGAGGAGGTGAAGGATGAGCTCTCGAGAGGTCCAAAGCCCAGTAATATGGATCAACTGAGCAAAGCGGCTCTGGCGGTGGGGGTGAGGCAGGAATCCAGATGGAGCGACAAGCAAGCAACGCGCGCAAAGCGGGCTTGGTTCCCACGGTCGCAGGAGAAGCCACTCCCTCAACAACCCTTTCAAGCCACGCCTGGGGCCAGTCAGGACCAGGAACCCATGCAGATTGATAGCGCGCGCGCGCGGGCTTTTCAAACCCCAGCGGCGCCAAGACGCAAGGAGGGAAGGGGTGGGAATTGCTTTCTCTGCAACTCCCCCCAGCATCTCGTCAGAGACTGCCCACATCGCAGGGAGTGGCAAGGAAAGGCGGGAACGGTTGTGCCCTCCCCCACTGACGCAGCACCACAGCAGGGAAACGGGAAAGCCTGGCTGCAGGAGACAAGGGGCGGCAGCCAGGCACAGTCAGCAGACAACAGCCCCAGCCCACCCACCCGCACAGAGAGGAGCAGAGCCAGCCCACCCCTCCCAGAGCAGGAGTGGTTCTAGAAGTGACGCTCACGCTCCCAAATGGCTATCCATTGACGGTCCTCGCCCTAATTGACAGTGGTGCCTCAGCCAACTTCTTCTCGAGAAACTTTGCAGAAGAGCACCAGATCCAGCTTCTGCAGCTGGATTTTCCTCTGCACGTGGCAACCATTGACGGCAGAGAGCTGCTGGGAGGGGCCATCACTCATCAAACCCCCCCCATGAGAATGACGGTTGGAAGGCACTCAGAGACACTGGCATTCAACGTCACCACCATCTCAGACCCCCCAATCGTTTTGGGCATGAGCTGGCTGGCGCGCCACGACCCCTCCATAAGTTGGCATCAGAGATGCATCACTTTTGGATCGGACTTTTGCCTGGAACATTGCATGCAGCACCAACCAGGGGAGGGGCCTCCGATAGCCACGGTGGCCACCATGCACGTCAAAGGGGGTGAGGCGATACCCAAACCATACTGGGACCTGCAGGAGGTCTTCAGTGAAGCGGAGTCCGACCACCTGCCCCCACACAGGCCTTTTGACTGCCAGATCAACCTGGTGCCTGGGGCAACTATACCCCCAGCCAAGCTGTACGCCATGTCAGACCAGGAACTGGAGGATCTGCGCGCTTTTATCGACAAGAACCTCAAGCGGGGGTTCATCAGAGAAAGCAAGGCAGCAGGGGGCAGCCCGGTCTTCTGGGTGGACAAGAAAGACACGCAACAGCGCCGTCTTGTGGTGGATTTTAGACGGCTGAATTCGGTGACAGAGCCAGTGGCTTTCCCCATGCCCAGAGTGGATGATCTCCTGACAGCGGCACGCAGAGGCAAGATTTTCACCAAGCTAGACCTGAGGGGGGCGTACAACTTGATCAGGATCCGGGAAGGCGATGAGTGGAAAACCACGATGTTCACGCCTCTGGGCTCTTTTGAATATCTGGTGATGCCCTTCGGGTTGCAAGGGGGCTCAGCATGCTTCCAGGCCTTCATGCACCACGTCCTGGGGTCCCTACTCTTCAGGAAATGCTTGGTCTTTCTGGATGACATCCTTATTTACTCCAACGACCCAGTGCAGCACGTGAAGGACGTCAGGGAGGTGTTACAGCGCCTGAAGGAGAACCACCTGTATGTGAAGCTGGAGAAGTGCAAGTTTCACACCAAGGAGGTGGACTTCCTGGGCTACAAGCTGTCAGACAAGGGGCTGGCAATGGACAAGGACAAGGTGCAGACCATCCTGGACTGGCACAGCCCCAGGACGCGCAAAGATGCCCAACGCCTACTAGGCTTTGCCAACTTCTACAGGAAGTTCATCAAGAACTTCTCTCGAGTTACGGCTCCCATCACTGACTGCCTGAGAGGCAAGCAGAAGTTCAGGTGGACACCAGAGGCGCAAGCAGCGTTCGAAAGCCTCAAGAGGGTGTTCGCCTCAGACCAGAACCTGTTCCACGTGGTTCAGGACGCGCCCCTACGCATTGAAACAGATGCTTCTGATAAGGCTGTGGGCGCCATTTTGTTGCAACTGGACGCCAACAGAGAGTGGAGACCCTGTGCCTTCTTCTCCAGGAAGTTGACCCAGCCCGAGCGAAACTACACAGTTTTTGATCGGGAACTTCTTGCGATCCACGCGGCGTTCCAGCACTGGAGACACTTCCTGGTGGGCGCCAAGCACCCCATCCAGGTGTGCACAGACCACAAGAACCTGGAGTTCTGGAGAACTGCCAGGGTGCTCAACCAGCGGCAGATACGGTGGGCGGAGTTCTTCTCGAACTTCAACTTCTCCATACACTACATCCCAGGAGAGCAGAATGTCAGGGCGGATGCCCTCTCCCGCAAGCCAGAGTACATGGAGGAGGAGGCGCCACCAGCCCCAAGGCACATTTTCCCCCCGTCGGCATGGTCCTGCGGAGCAGCAGTGGTGAGCGAGGCAGAACTCACAGCACTGACGGCAGCGGATGAATTTGCCAACCGCATCTTCAGAGAACTGAGAGGGGGGAGGGAGCAGGCAAAAGACTTTGCAGAACGCAGAGGGCTGCTTTTCTACAAGGGTGCGCTGTACCTACCCACCACCCAGCTTCGACGTACGGTCCTCAAGCAGATGCACGACAACCCTACAGCGGGGCATTTTGGAAGGGACAAGACCACTCACCTAGTCATGAGACACTTCTGGTGGCCAGGGGTGAGGGAAGATGTTCGAGACTATGTAAGGGGCTGTACCACCTGCCAGCGGGCGAAGGTGGTCAGAGCAGCGCCACCAGGGTTGCTGGAGCCCTTAGCCACACCACACAGGCCGTGGGAAGTGGTGTCCATGGACTTCATCACAGATCTGCCTTCGTCCAGGGGTAAGACTGCAGTGTTGGTGGTGGTGGACCTCATGTCCAAAATGTGTCACTTTATACCGTGTGCCAGGGCAGTCTCGGCAGAAGAGACAGCCAAACTGTTTGTTGATCACATTTTCAGACTGCATGGATTACCTTTAAGGGTTATTTCGGATCGTGGCCGCCAATTTGTTTCCAGGTTCTGGCGGCGGCTCATGAACCTCCTGCAGGTGGAGGTCAGCTTGTCGACGGCTAGACACCCGCAGACCAACGGACAAGCGGAGAGGGTCAACGCCATTCTGCAGCAGTACCTGAGATGCTACGTCAGCCAGCGGCAAACGGACTGGGTGGATCGCTTGCCACTAGCAGAATTTGCCTACAACAATGCAGTGCACGTCTCCACAGGGGTGTCGCCCTTTAAGGCCAATTACGGGCGCGACCTCAGATCTTTCCCAGAGAGGGAGAGGGAGGAGGAGGAGGAGGGCCCACAGGCTGAGGATTGGGCAGAGGAACTGGAGACGGTGCACCAGCAGCTCAGAGAACACTTGGAGAGGGCCAAGGAAGCGTACAAAAAGGGGGCAGATCGCCACAGGCGACAAGGGGAGGTCATCAGGGTGGGGGACAAGGTGTGGTTGTCCTCGGAGGGCCTTCCCACCAGAGGGAGGTGCAAAAAGCTGGCACCCAAATGGCTGGGCCCCTTCACGGTCACGCAACAGGTCAACCCGGTGGCATACAGGCTGGCACTGCCAGAGGACATGAGGGTGCATCCAGTGTTTCATAGATCGCTGCTGTCGCCGTACAGGGAAAGCAGCAGGCTCAGAGACAGCGAACAAACCCCCGAGGGAGGGGGGGAGAGGGAAAGCAGGGAGCAACTCAATGAGGCCACGGCCATCCTGGATTCAAGGTGGGGGGTGGGGGGCCTGGAGTACCTCATGGCATGGGAGGATGCTCCACCGTCCCAGAATGAATGGGTTCCCGCCACTCAGATACAGGAGGAATTCTTGGTGGAAGAATTTCACGCCCTCTTTCCCCACAGACCCAAGCCCTGGCACATGGAAAGGGAGGGGGAGGAGGAGGAGGCACGGGAGAACAGCTCACCATGGCGCTGGGAAGCGGAGTTTGAGGAACCAGAGGATGAGGTATGGGTGTCGCCAAGATCCACCCAGTCAGAGGAAGGAGCAGATTGGCAAAACATTTTTACCCCCACCAGCTCTGACGCCACGGACTTTTTGGGATTCCCGTCCTCCCAGGCGGAAGGGGGGGGCTCGCAGGACTGGGGGGAGGTGTTCACACCAACGGGCTCGGAGAGCACCGAGTTTTTAGGCTTCCAGTCGTCACCGACACATGGGGGGGGCCTGGGGAGGGGTGAAGGAGAGCTTGGGAGGGGGGTGGATGTGAGGGACAGGGGATATCGCGAAGTCCCTCCCCTCCTGAGTTCAAGCCCGTCCCCGAGCAAAGGGGAAAGCAGGGAGAGTTCCGATTCCAGTGGGGAAGCAGGAAGTCGTGTCCGAGGCTCAGGCAAGGTAGAGGAGCCAGGGTCCCAGGTGGGACAGGAAGGGGCAAGTAAGGGGGGAAGACCCATCCCCCCAACTCCAGAATTACGCAGGAAGAGGAGGGGCAAGAGGATGGGTCTGCCAAAGCTTTTGTGTTGGAGAAAGACGCGCCAAAAGCCATTAGGAGGTTCTGAAACCGACTGACAACATCGCTCCGTGTAAATAGCAATGACTTGAGCACTGTAAATACGCAGCACCAATAAAAGAATAAAATGCAGAGCTGCGTAGCGTCGTTACTCTGAAGTAGTCCACTCCGGCCACTGTGACACATATAATAAGATATCCTTTACTAAAAACATGGGGGAAATATAAAAAATACTTAGAACCAAAAACCCCAAAATGGATATCCCCAACGGAAGCAACAGCGGTCAAGAAAAGAAACATGAACGGATGCTGGACAACATATAACAACATATTAATAGAAAAGGATGAGCAAATAACAATTAAAAAATATGAAGAAGTTAAAAAATATTTCACAACATGGTTGGAGTACCATCAAATTTATAACTTATTCATAAAGGATAAGAAATTAGGATTCGAGAAAAAACCATCAAAATTAGAAGTCAACTTAATAAATAATAATAACAAAATTATATCAAAAATGTACAAATTATTACTGGATTACCACGTAATGGAGGAGGCTGTAAAAAGCAATATGATAAAGTGGGCGCAAGATATTGGGCGACCCATTATGTTGGCAGACTGGGAACAACTATGGAGGGTTAACATGAATTTTACAGCGAGTTATACTATTAAAGAAAACATGCTCAAAGTCCAGCATCGGTGGTACTTGACCCCTTATAGACTATCAAAAATATATAAAAACGCATCAAGCACCTGTTGGAGGTGTGGGGCAAACAAGGGTGACCTTTTTCACATGTGGTGGGCCTGCCAAAAGATCAAAACATTTTGGAACCAAATCTATGAGGAAATTAAGAAAATGCTAGGAACAACCTTTGTTAAGAAGCCGGAAGCGTTTATTTTAAGTATAATTGGAAACGAAATTCCAACGGCAATGAAAGAACTATTTTTATATGCAACCGCAGCCGCTAGGTTATTGATAGCAAAAAGCTGGAAGGAGACTGAAGCCCCCACTTTGACGGATTGGCAGAGTAAATTACAAGAATTGGCAGAAATGGCCCTATTAACAAACAACCTGAAAGGCAAATCGCAAAAAAACTTCTCAGAAAATTGGATAAAATATAAATTATACGTTCAAAACTATACTAAAGGTGCACTGAATTTGGTAATAATTGATTAAACAGAAAGAAAGGGGAAAGAAAAATTGAATTTATATATATGGTTTTTGATGCATGAAGAAAAATGAACGTATTAGACATGTATAATAGAGAAATATACTGGGTGTAGTACGTTCGCATAAGTTTAAGAATACATTAGAAAATGGCAGGAAGGAGTTAACATTTATAGTTTCGATGATTCTTATTGATCTTTCTCTCTCTCTTCTTGTTCTGAAATTGTTGTATATATATATAACATACATATTGTACGATATGGAAAGAGGGTAACAGAGGGGAGGGAGGGATGATGGTAAGGGAAGGTTTAGAAAGAAAGAGGGGTGGGGGGAGGGGGGAAGGGGTATTTTTTTATTCGCATAGATATGCATAGATATAGGCAATGGTCATGATTTATAAGATTGGATGTTTTTGTCTTACACTGTTGCCGTCTATGCCTCTGTTCTATGTTATGTTTTAAATTGATTAATAAACTTGCTTTTTTAAATTGAAAAAAAAAAAAAGATATTGTACCGAGAGCAGACGGCGATAGCAGCTGCATGCAGCATTATAATGGTTGAGCAAAAGCACAAAGGCATTAAACCTCTTGAGCGACGATGCAACTATATTTACTCTGCATATCCCTTAATGGAGAGTCCAGAATGGGCAGGGAGCTATTGTGCAGCAACGGAGATCAATAGAGCAATAGAGAAGTGCAGGAGCAGAGATCATTCAGTTTGAAACTTAGGGGCTAATTCTCTTATCAGTAAGTTATTTAACCAAGGGAGGAGGGAGGTGCAGCTTAGCAACCAGGCTGAGTGGCATGATCTCTAGTGATGTAGCATGTTGGCTGTGTAGGTTGGAGGCAGTATTTCCTCTGGGTGTTTGGCTGAATGTCTCCCCACGCTGTGCATGGGCAAAAGCTCTCTGCTTTCTTTCTCCTCACATTATACAGTGGTACCCTGGTTTTCAAAATTAATCAGTTCCGGAAGTCCGATCCAAAACCAAAGTGTTCCAAAACCAAGGCGCACTTTCCCATGGGGGATAATGCAAAATGGATTAATCCATTCCAGACTTTTAAAAACGACCCCTAAAACAGCAATTTAACATGAATTTTACGATCTAACGAGACCATTGACCCATAAAATGAAAGCAATAAACAATGTACTGCAGTCACACAATCAATCAGTCAGTAGCTGAACTGGGTTCCACACAGTCACAAAAACAAAACAAAAAGAGCAGCAAAAAAAAAAGGAAAATAAATAGCAAAAACAGAAATTCAGCGTAACACTCAAAACGGAAGCGTAACACTCAAAACAGCACTTCCGGCTTCCAAATATAGTTCGCAAACTGGAACACTTACTTCCAGGTTTGCAGTGTTTGGGTTCCAAGGCGTTTGAGAACCAAGGTACCACTGTATACTATTTTTGTTCAAATTGTGCATTAAAGTGATTGGGATTCTTCTCTATTGACTGGTATCTAAGAGACTTTACTAACAGCTGTAGTTACAAGGTTACCCAAAGGGTCGTCCAGGTCAGCCCCACTGCAAAGCAGAAATCACAGCTAAAGAATCCCTGGCAGATGGCCACCCAACCTCTGCTTGAAAACCTCCAAGGAAGGAGAGTTCACAGACAGTCCGTTCCACTATCGAACAGCTCTTATTGTCAGGAAGTACATCCACCTAATGTTTAATTGAAATATCCTTTCTTGTAACTTGAATCCATTGGTTCAGGTCGTCCCCTCTGGAACAGGAGAAAACAAGCTTGCTCCATCTTCTGTGTGATAGCCCTTTAGATATTTGAAGTTGGCTATCCTATCTCATCTCAATCTCCTCTTTTCCAGGCTAAACATACCCAGCTCCCTCAACCGTTCCTCATCAGGCTTGGTTTCCAGGCCCTTGATCATCTTGGTCGCTGTCCTCTGCACACCTTCCAGCATGTCAACATCCTTCTTCAACCCCACTGCCCAGAACTGGACACAGCATAACAGATGGGGTCTGACCAAGGCAGAATACAGTGGGACTATTACTTTCCTTGATCTGGACACTATACTTCTGTTGCTATGATGTGTTTGCTACCCAGGGCTTCTTAAGGAGGAGGAGCTGGGGTATACAGTCATACCTTGGTTTAAGTATGCTTCGGTTTGAGTACTTTCAGTTGAAGTATTCCGTGGACCCGTCTGGAACGGGTTAATCCACTTTCCATTACTTTCAATGGGAAAGTTCGCTTCAGGTTAAGTACGCTTCAGGTTAAGTACAGACTTCCGGAACCAATTGTGTACTTAAACCGAGGTACCACTGTATATAAATTGAATGGATGGATGAATAACAATTGGTGCATTACAAAGTAAACTATGAGGCTTTGATTTTCTTATATTTTTATAAACCGTTTTGAGCTGCCCCCCCCCAAAAAAATTGTATATATTTTATGAAATAAATACATTAAAAAGGTCACCCGATGAGCTTCATGACAGTAAGAGCTGTTTGACAGTGGAATTTGCTGCCAAGGAGTGTGGTGGAGTCTCCTTCTTTGGAGGTCTTTAAGCAGAGGCTTGACAGGCATATGTCAAGAATGCTTTGATGGTGTTTCCTGCTCGGCAGGGGGTTGGACTGGATGGCCCTTGTGGTCTCTTCCAACTCTATGATTCTATGAGTGTAGCTTTGAACTCTGGTCTCCCAGGTCCAAGTCCAACTCTCTAAATCACAAGACCACACTGGCCTTCATACTGGTGTATATTTACCACCAAGTTTAAAACATCAGGAATTAAAGCCTCTTATTATTTGCCCTGGTCCAACATATTCTCTCTCCCCCTTCCTCCCTCTCTCCCTCCCCCCCCCTTTTTCACTAACACACACACAGAGAGAGCGCCTGTCCCTTTCCATCCCACCCAGAGGCATCTGCTATGCAAGCTGCTTAGCTTAGCTCTCATTCAGCGCGTGCCTTGCGGACCACAGGAGGGCAAACAGCTGAAATCCAATCAAGCAACTCTCTTTGGGACGAAGCACATGATGTGCCTGCCTGCCAGACTCTGGTTTTAATGGACATGGCAAAAGAAAGAAAATAAGCTTATGCACAGATTCAGCAAATAATGCTTTGTTAGCAAAACGTGAAGCTGTCAGGTCTGTTTTGCATTAGCCAGACTTTGGGGGAAACGAAACACAGGGGTGGGGAGAGGTGGAAAGAGAGAGAGAGAAGGAATTATTTTTGACAAGCCCTTGCCCTGCCCTCCATCAAAGGCTCAATATTTGCTGCTAATTGTTATACAGAAACCACCTGCAATTTAAGAGCATCGGGGACTTTCTGCATCACCATCTCCCTGTGTAGCAGGGCTCTGTTTTGCCTCGATTATTGTAAAGACAGGCAGAAATCCCACAGGCACAGCTTTGCAAGTCACAGACTGCAGATGCCACAGGGAGCTTTTCCTGATGCTTTCCCATCCATTTGTGACATTCAAATGCCCCAACTGTCCTTACTGATCTGAATTTCCAGCTTCTTGTCCCCATCAGTTTAACATTCTGGGTGCCTGTTGCCATGGGTGCCATTGAGCATGAATGGCCCTGGCACCGAAATTTGTGGGTGCCTGCCCTCTTTACTGGGAATTTTGTGGGTGCTCAGGCACCCAGGGCCCCAGGGAGTTGGCACCTATGCACATCATTCGTCAATATTTATGTTTCTAGCCAGGCTGGAGTTGGTTTAAGAAGAAACCACATCAAACAGCAGTATTTGTCAAGAAACAAAGGTTCCGGATTAGGAAAGACAGATCATATCTGTTTCCATTCCATACCACCTTCATATGTGCTCACTTGCAGGCCCATTCTACCCCCCTCTTTTTTGCAGATTAAAACACACACACACAACCCCAAAATTCTGTTTAAGTCGCCTTCTTTGTCCAATCTTCCCCCTAGATATGCATTTTCGTATGCTTTCCATAATAAAAGGTAAAGGGACCCCTGACCATCAGGTCCAGTCGTGTCCGACTCTGGGGTTGCGGCGCTCATCTCGCTCTATAGGCCGAGGAAGCTGGTGTTTATTTGCAGACAGCTTCCGTGTCATGTGGCCAGCATGACAAAGCTGCTTCTGGCGAACCAGAGCAGCGCACAGAAACGCCGTTTACCTTCCTGCCGGAGCGGTCCGTATTTATCTACTTGCACTTTGATGTGCTTTCGAACTGCTAGGTGGGCAGGAGCAGGGACCGAGCAACGGGAGCTCACCCCATTGCAGGGATTTGAACCGCCAACCTTCTGATCAGCAAGCCCTAGACTCTGTGGTTTAACCCACAGCGCCACCTGGGTCCCCGCTTTCCATAATATTTTCCCCTAAAATACACATTTTAAAAAATGCATTACTGGGTACATTTTAAAAGCAAACCTTGAAACCACATCACGGAATTTGGAGAAATAAGTAATTTGATCAATTAGATTGCAATCGTTATGTGAACCTGGGGCAATCAAATTTGTGCTGCTCAATGCAGACCAAACACGTTTGTCCTCCTTCCCCAATACTGTTTTCAAAAACAGAGATATGTGACTCTGTTTCAAGAAAGTTCCCAGGAACTGGTAGCAGAGCATGGGTCTCTCAGTCTTAGCATGGGGCTCTTAATCACTGGCTGGTTTCACTGCTCCTGTCTCACCCCGGCCCAACCCGCGTCCCTGTCTGCTGCCCGTAGCCCAGCCCTGATGGGCCCATTTCCTCTGATGCAATAGAGAATCAGGGCTGCTTGTCCCAGCTTTGTATGGAACTTCATCCATTTTGCATGGCTCTTATTTGTTTGCAGCTAGGAAGGCCTACAAAGCTCACAGATATTCCTTCTGAACATTGCAAGTTCAGGGAGCTTATTTGCAAAAGCAGACAGTGTGATTATTATTACCCTGTTTTCCCGAAAATAAGACATGCCCATAAAATAAGCCGTAGCAGGATTTCTAAGCATTTGCGCCATATAAGCCATACCCCAAAAATAAGACATAGTGATAGGCGCAGTTCTGGAGGGCGCCAAGGAAGAGGCGAGGCTGGACACGTAATTAAAAAATAAGACATCCCCTGAAAATAAGCCATAGTGTGTCTTCTTGAGGAAAAATAAATATAAGAGAGTGTCTTATTTTCAGGGACACTGTCTTATTGTTATTATTATTTTGCATCTGTGTAAGATTTTCTGAAGAGTTACCAGTATTTCACACGCTTGCACAGGTGTCAATCAACCCCACTAAAAGATTTGCTAATTCAGAGCTCGTTGGGCCAAACGTAATTCTCATTCCGTGCTGAAATGCTGACTGGCTTGCCATTTTCACATGTTATTACTCAGTGACTCATCCTTCCGCTTGTGCTTTACAGATCCGCATAAATCCATGCATGCGTCAATAAAACACCACATGGAAAACAAGTCTTGATGAAATTATATAAATGATGAGTCAGCTGTGAGATGCAGCGAGAAGACTAAACTGCATTTCCAACAGAAGTACGGTGGGCAGGTCATGAGTAAGAATGTCCACAAGAGGCGACGATGGCCTCCAACATGGATGCATTGAAAAGAGGATTAGACAAATTCACGGAGGATAAGGTTATCAATGGCCACTAACCCAGATGGCTACTCTCTACCTCCACTGTGACAATACGGTTCTAAACACCATGACTAACAAATGGGGAAATGGCATACACTCCAACGTTTTTCTGATGAAAATAGGGGCATCCTATTTTGCCATTATTATTATTATTATTTTATGATTGTTCATACCTTGCCCATCTGAGGGGGTTGCTCCAACCTCCCCGGGCAGCTTCCAACATATATAAAAACATAATAAAACATTAAACATTAAAACTATACAGGGCTGCCTTCAGATGTCTTCTAAAGGTTGTACAGTTATTTACCTCCTTGGCTCGGGTGTGTGTGTGCGTCAGATAACTCCATACCCTCCAACGTTCCTTGAATGAAAATAGGGACATCCTAAGGAAAAGCGGGACATTCTAGAATCAAATCAGAAACCAGGACGGCTTCTGTAAATCCGGGACTATCCCTGGAAAATAGAGACACTTTGGAGAGTTTGAAATGGCCGTTGCACTCAGGTGACACTTGCATGCTTCCCATAAGTTGGCCACGGTAAGAACAGGATGCTGAACTAGATTCAGAATGAAAAGATCATTATTCCCCACCCCACCCCCTCTCCCTCCCTTCCTCCCTCTCCCCTCCATCTCTTCCCCCCCCCCAACGTCTAGGACAACAGTCTCTCGTACCAAATGTAGATGAACTGTGACAAACAGTCAATGAATTGAAAGTGGAGGTGCTATATGTACCTTTCCTTGCTAATTTGTTTGTTTTGTATCACAAAAAAACTTCAATAAAAACTATTTTTTAAAAAAATAATAATGTAGATTTCCTCCCCCTGAACTTGAGCCTCCAGGAATAGGAAGGTGAAGAGAACCACAGGGCACATAGAGCGAGCATCCTGGGAGAAGGCGGATAGTGTGACAGTAGAGCATCTGTCTCACAAGCAGAAATCCCAGGTTCAAGCCCTAGTGCAGGCATCCCCAAACTCGGCCCTCTAGATGTTTTGGGACCAGAACTCCCATCACCCCTGACCACTGGTCCTGTTAGCTAGGGATGATGGGAGTTGTAGTCCCAAAACATCTGGAGGGCCAAGTTTGGGGATGCCTGCCCTAGTGTCTCTAGGTAGGGCTGGGAGAGACTTCCTGTCGGAAACCCTGCAGAGCAGCTGCCGGTCAGTGGAGCCCCTAATCCAAATTCTGTAGGAGAAGGACTGTAGCTCGGGAGCAGACAGGGCCAGCCCACCCGTGAGGCAAGTGAGGAATGCATCACCTGCGGCTGCTACTGCAGCAACAGTGACAGCCGCAGGGCACTTCTTGGAGACTGGATTTGCCGCTCCCTTGGCAACAGACCCCCCCCTCCCAATGCCACCTCTACAGTGGTCTCTAGGGAATAGGAAGCGCTGCTGGTCGCCTCCAAGCCTTGTTCCCTCTATAGATCTTTATCCTGCCCTCCTTCATCCTGATGTAGATCTTCACTCAGCCCTTCTTCCCTGGTAGGGGTGGCGCCATCTTGCGGCTTGCCAAAATGCTTTGGGCTGGCCCTGGGAGCAGAGCATCTATTTCGTGTCCAATCCTTGGCTTCTCCAGGGAGGGCCGACAATGTCCTTTGCCTGAAACCCTGGGTAGCCTCTATGAATCAGTGTTGACAATACTGAGCTACAATGATTGGACTCCATTCAGAAGTTTCCCACTATAAATAATAGTAATAGCAATAGTAATAGTAGTAGGCAAAATGGCTGTCCAACGAGGCCTTACAAATAGTGGAGGAGAGGAGGCAAGCAAAATGCAAGGGAGATAGGGAAAGATACAGGAAACTGAATGCAGATTTCCAAAAAATAGCAAGGAGAGACAAGAGGGTCTTCTTAAATGAGCAATGCAAAGAAATAGAGGAAAACAATAGAATGGGGAAAATCAGAGATCTGTTCAAGAAAATTGGAGATATGAAAGGAACATTTCGTACAAAGATTACCATAATCAAGGACAAAAGTGGTAAGGACCTAACAGAAGCAGAAGACATCAAGAAGAGGTGGCAAGAATACACAGAGGAATTATACCAGAAAGATATGGAGGTCTCGTACACCTCAGGTAGTGTGGTTGCTGACCTTGAGCCAGACATCTTGGAGAGTGAAGTCAAATGGGCCTTAGAAAGCATTGCTAATAACAAGGCCAGTGGAAGTGATGATATTCCAGCTGAACTATTTAAAATTTTAAAAGATGATGCTGTTAAGGTGCTACACCCAATATGCCAGCAAGTTTGGAAAACTCAGCAATGGCCAGAGGATTGGAGAAGATCAGTCTACATCCCAATTCCAAAGAAGGGCAG
Organism: Zootoca vivipara; assembly: GCF_965207765.1. Classification (NCBI taxonomy): domain Eukaryota; kingdom Metazoa; phylum Chordata; class Lepidosauria; order Squamata; family Lacertidae; genus Zootoca; species Zootoca vivipara. The sequence continues at coordinate 35,498,979 of NC_142597.1, read as the reverse complement.
TGCCAAAGAATGCTCCAACTACCGCACAATTGCACTCATTTCACACGCTAGCAAGGTTATGCTTAAAATTCTACAAGGCAGGCTTAGGCAGTATGTGGACCGAGAACTCCCAGAAGTGCAAGCTGGATTTCGAAAGGGCAGAGGAACCAGAGACCAAATAGCAAACATGCGCTGGATTATGGAGAAAGCTAGAGAGTTCCAGAAAAACGTCTACTTCTGCTTCATTGACTATGCAAAAGCCTTTGGCTGTGTCGACCACAGCAAACTATGGCAAGTTCTTAAAGAAATGGGAGTGCCTGATCACCTCATCTGTCTCCTGAGAAATCTCTATGTGGGACAAGAAGCTACAGTTAGAACTGGATATGGAACAACTGATTGGTTCAAAATTGGGAAAGGAGTACGACAAGGTTGTATATTGTCTCCCTGCTTATTTAACTTATATGCAGAATTCATCATGCGAAAGGCTGGACTAGATGAATCCCAAGCCGGAATTAAGATTGCCGGAAGAAATATCAACAACCTCAGATATGCAGATGACACAACCTTGATGGCAGAAAGTGAGGAGGAATTAAAGAACCTTTTAATGAGGGTGAAAGAGGAGAGCGCAAAATATAGTCTGAAGCTCAACATAAAAAAAACCAAGATCATGGCCACTGGTCCCATCACCTCCTGGCAAAAAGAAGGGGAAGAAATGGAGGCAGTGAGAGATTTTACTTTCTTGGGCTCCTTGATCACTGCAGATGGTGACAGCAGTCCCGAAATTAAAAGACGCCTGCTTCTTGGGAGAAAAGCAATGACAAACCTAGACAGCATCTTAAAAAGCAGAGACATCACCTTGCCTACAAAGGTCCGTATAGTTAAAGCTATGTGTCACCCCCCTCCCAAGCTCTCCTTCACCCCTCCCCAGGTCCCCCCCCCAGGTGTCGGTGACGACTGGAAGCCTAAGAACTCAGTGCTTTCCGAGCCCGTTGGTGTGAACACCTCCCCCCAGTCCTGCGAGCCCCCCCCTTCCGCCTGGGAGGACGGGAATCCCAAAAAGTCCGTGGCATCAGAGCTGGTAGGGGTAAAAATGTTCTGCCAATCTGCTCCTTCCCCTGACTGGGTGGATCTCGGTGACACCCATATCTCATCCTCTGGTTCCTCAAACTCCGCTTCCCAGCGCCATGGTGAACTGCTCTCCCGTGCTTCCTCCCCCTCCCCTTCCCTTTCCATGTGCCAGGGCTTGGGTCTGTGGGGAAAGAGGGCGTGAAATTCTTCTACCAGGAATTCCTCCTGTATCTGAGTGGCTGGGACCCATTCATTCTGGGACGGTGGAGCATCCTCCCATGCCATGAGGTACTCCAGGCCCCCCACCCCTCTCCGTGAATCAAGGATGGCCGTGGCCTCATTGAGTTGCTCCCTGCCTTCCCTCTGCCCCCCTCCCTCGGGGGTTTGTGCGCTGTCTCGGAGCCTGCTGCTTTCCCTGTACGGCGACAGCAGCGATCTATGAAACACTGGATGCACCCTCATGTCCTCTGGCAGTGCCAGCCTGTATGCCACCGGGTTTACCTGCTGCGTGACCGTGAAAGGGCCCAACCTTCTGGGTGCCAGCTTCTTGCACCTCCCTCTGGTGGGAAGGCCCTCCGAGGACAACCAAACCTTGTCCCCCACCCTGATGACCTCCCCCTGTCGCCTGTGGCGATCTGCCCCCTTTTTGTACGCTTCCTTGGCCCTCTCCAAGTGTTCTCTGAGCTGCTGGTGCACCGTCTCCAGCTCCTCTGCCCAATCCTCTGCCTGCGGGCCCTCCTCCTCCTCCTCCCCCTCCCTCTCCGGGAAAGATCTGAGGTCGCGCCCGTAGTTGGCCTTAAAGGGCGACACCCCTGTGGAGACGTGCACCGCATTGTTGTAGGCAAATTCTGCCAGTGGCAGGCGATCCACCCAGTCCGTTTGCCTCTGGCTGACGTAGCATCTCAGGTACTGCTGCAGAATGGCGTTGACCCTCTCTGCCTGTCCATTGGTCTGCGGGTGCCGAGCCGTCGACAAGCTGACCTCCACCTGCAGGAGGTTCATGAGCCGTCTCCAGAACCTGGAAACAAATTGGCGGCCATGATCCGAAATAACCCTTAAAGGTAAAAACAGTTTGGCTGTCTCTTCTGCAGAGACCGCCCTGGCACACGGTATAAAGTGGCACATTTTGGACATGAGGTCCACCACCACCAACACTGCGGTCTTGCCCCTGGAAGAAGGCAGATCTGTGATGAAGTCCATGGACACCACTTCCCACGGCCTGTGTGGCGTGGCTAAGGGCTCCAGCAATCCCGGTGGCGCTGCTCTGACCACCTTTGCCCGCTGGCAGGTGTCACAGCCCCGTACATAGTCTCGAACATCTTCCCGCACCCCTGGCCACCAGAAGTGTCTCATGACTAGGTGAGCGGTTTTGTCCCTCCCAAAATGACCCGCCGTTGGGTTGTCGTGCATCTGCTTGAGGACCGTACGTCTAAGCTGGGTGGTGGGCAGGTACAGTGCACCCTTGTAGAAAAGCAGCCCCCTGCGTTCTGCAAAGTCTTTTGCCTGCTCCCCCCCCTCTCAGTTCTCTGAAGATGCGGTTGGCAAATTCATCCGCTGCCGTCAGTGCTGTGAGCTCCGCCTCGCTCACCACTGCTGCTCCGCAGGACCATGCTGACGGGGGGGAAATGTGCCTGGGTGCCGGTGGCGCCTCCTCCTCCATGTACTCTGGTTTGCGTGAGAGGGCATCCGCCCTGACATTCTGCTCTCCCGGGATGTAGTGTATGGAGAAGTTGAAGTTCGAGAAGAACTCTGCCCACCGTATCTGCCGCTGGTTGAGCACCCTGGCAGTTCTCCAGAACTCCAGGTTCTTGTGGTCCGTGCACACCTGGATGGGGTGCTTGGCGCCCACCAGGAAGTGTCTCCAGTGCTGGAACGCAGCGTGGATCGCAAGAAGTTCCCTATCAAACACCGTGTAGTTTCGCTCTGGCTGGGTCAACTTCCTGGAGAAGAAGGCACAGGGTCTCCACTCTCTGTTGGCGTCCAGTTGCAACAAAATGGCGCCCACAGCTTTATCAGAAGCATCTGTCTCCACGCGTAGGGGCGCGTCCTGAACCACGTGGAACAGGTTCTGGTCTGAGGCGAACACCCTCTCGAGGCTTTCGAACGCTGCTTGCGCCTCTGGTGTCCACCTGAACTTCTGCTTGCCTCTCAGGCAGTCAGTGATGGGAGCCGTAACGCGAGAGAAGTTCTTGATGAACTTCCTGTAGAAGTTGGCGAAGCCTAGTGGGCGTTGGGCATCTTTGCGCGTCCTGGGGCTGTGCCAGTCCAGGATGGCCTGCACCTTGTCCTTGTCCATCACCAGCCCCTTGTCTGACAGCTTGTAGCCCAGGAAGTCCACCTCCTTGGTGTGAAACTTGCACTTCTCCAGCTTCACATACAGGTGGTTCTCCTTCAGGCGCTGCAACACCTCCCTGACATCTTTCACATGCTGCACTGGGTCATCGGAATAGATAAGGATGTCATCCAGGAAGACCAAGCATTTCCTGAAGAGGAGGGACCCCAGGACGTGGTGCATGAAGGCCTGGAAGCATGCTGAGCCCCCTTGCAACCCGAAGGGCATCACCAGATATTCAAAAGAGCCCAGAGGCGTGAACATCGTGGTTTTCCATTCATCGCCTTCCCGGATCCTGATCAAGTTGTACGCCCCCCTCAGGTCTAGCTTGGTGAAAATCTTGCCCCTGCGTGCCGCTGTCAGGAGATCATCCACTCTGGGCATGGGGAAAGCCACTGGCTCTGTCACTGAATTCAGCCGTCTAAAATCCACCACAAGACGGCACTGTTGCGTGTCTTTCTTGTCCACCCAGAAGATTGGGCTGCCCCCTGCTGCCTTGCTTTCTCTGATGAACCCCCGCTTGAGGTTCTTGTCGATGAAAGCGCGCAGATCCTCCAGTTCCTGGTCCGACATGGCGTACAGCTTGGCTGGGGGTATAGTTGCCCCTGGCACCAGGTTGATCTGGCAGTCAAAAGGCCTGTGTGGGGGTAGGTGGTCGGACTCCGCTTCGCTGAAGACCTCCTGCAGGTCCCAGTACGGCTTGGGTATCGCCTCACCCCCTTTGACGTGCATGGTGGCTACCGTGGCTATCGGAGGCCCCTCCCCTGGTTGGTGCTGCATGCAGTGTTCCAGGCAAAAGTCCGATCCAAAAGTGATGCATCTCTGGTGCCAACTGATGGAGGGGTCGTGGCGCGCCAGCCAGCTCATGCCCAAGACGATGGGGGGGTCTGAGATGGTGGTGACGTTGAATGCCAGTGTCTCTGAGTGCCTTCCCACCGTCATTCTCATGGGGGGGGGTTTGATGGGTGATGGCCCCTCCCAGCAACTCTCTGCCGTCAATGGTTGCCACGTGCAGAGGAAAATCCAGCTGCAGAAGCTGGATCTGGTGCTGTTCTGCAAAGTTCCTCGAGAAGAAGTTCGCTGACGCCCCACTGTCAATTAGGGCGAGGACCGTCAGGGGATAGCCATTTGGGAGCGTGAGCGTCACTTCTAGAACCACTCCTGCTCTGGGAGGGGTGGGCTGGCTCTGCTCCTCTCTGTGCGGGTGGGTGGGCTGGGGCTGTTGTCTGCTGACTGTGCCTGGCTGCTGCCCCTTGTCTCCTGCAGCCAGGCTTTCCCATTTCCCTGCTGTGGTGCTGCGTCAGTGGGGGAGGGCACAACCGTTCCCGCCTTTCCTTGCCACTCTCTGCGATGAGGGCAGTCTCTGACGAGATGCTGGGGGGAGTTGCAGAGAAAGCAATTCCCACCCCTTCCCTCCTTGCGTCTTGGCGCCGCTGGGGTTTGAAAAGCCCGCGCGCGCGCTATCAATCTGCATGGGTTCCTGGTCCTGGCTGGCCCCAGGCGTGGCTTGAAAGGGTTGTTGGGGGAGTGGCTTCTCCTGCGACCGTGGGAACCAAGCCCGCTTTGCGCGCGTTGCTTGCTTGTCGCTCCACCGGGATTCCTGTCTCACCCCCACCGCCAGAGCCGCTTTGCTCAGCTGATCCATATTACTGGGCTTTGGACCTCTCGAGAGCTCATCCTTCACCTCCTCATGCAACCCCAAGTAGAACGCCGCTTGCATTGGGGGTGACTCTAGTTCCCACCCCAATCTGTGCACCAGCATGGTGAATTTCGCCCAATACGCGCGAACTGTCATATTTCCTTGGCGTAAATTATGAAGTTCCTCCTTAGTCTGGTCCATATGACTATCGGACGAATACATCGTTTTCAAACCTTCTAGAAATAGTTTGACATTCTTCATGCAAGGATTCTTTGTTGCGATTAACGGTCTTAGCCACTCCCTGGCTGCCCCGGTAAGGTGCTCCACAATAAACGCTACCCTGTGCTCATCATCAGGGAACTCATCGTGGTGCAGCTCAAGAGCATACACAATCTCAGTCTCAAAGCCCTGATATTCCCTCGGGTCTCCATTGAACTTGCTTACTAGGGTCCCGGCTCTCCTTCCTGGCAGCACTTGGACTTGGGGTGCCCCTCCCGCCTTGTTTTTCTCTGCATCCAGCTTGTTTTGGAGGTCTACCGCCACCGCCCTTAATTCCTGCTCTCTTTCCTGTAGCGCTCTCACCTGTTCCGCAAGTTGTAGCCGGTCGTCCTGGACCTTCTTAGTCTCTTCTTTAGCTGCCTTCAATTCCCCCTGCGCCTGCAGCGACAGCTGCTGCAGTTCTTGCTGGGCTTGCTCCGCGATCTGCCGCCATCTCTCCGCCTCTGACACACTCATCCCGGCAACTCCAAAGTAGCCCAAAAAGGATTCGGAGGTTGCTGTCACAGTGGCCGGAGTGGGCTACTTCAGAGTAACGACGCTACGCAGCTCTGCATTTTATTCTTTTATTGGTGCTGCGTATTTACAGTGCTGAAGTCATTGCTATTTACACGGAGTGGTGTGGTCAGTCGGTTTCAGAACCTCCGAATGGCTTTTGGCGCGTCTTTCTCCAACACAAAAGCTTTGGCAGACCCATCCTCTTTCCCCTCCTCTTTCTGCGTAATTCCGGAGTTGGGGGGATGGGTCTCCCCCCCTTATTCGCCCCTTCCTGTCCCACCTGGGACCCTGGCTCCTCTACCTTGCCTGAGCCTCGGACACGACTTCCTGCTTCCCCACTGGCATCGGAACTCTCTCTGCTTTCCCCTGTGCTCGGGGATGGGCTTGAACTCAGGAGGGGAGGGACTTCGCGATATCCCCTGTCCCTCACACTATGGTTTTCCCAGTAGTGATGTATGGAAGTGAGAGCTGGACCATAAAGAAGGCTGGTCGCCGAAGAATTGATGCTTTTGAATTATGGTGCTGGAGGAGACTCTTGAGAGTCCCATGGACTGTAAGAAGATCAAACCTATCCATTCTGAAGGAAATCAGCCCTGAGTGCTCCCTGGAAGGACAGATCGTGAAGCTGAGGCTCCAATACTTTGGCCACCTCATGAGAAGAGAAGACTCCCTGGAAAAGACCCTGATGGGAAAGATGGAGGGCACAAGGAGAAGGGGACGACAGACAACGAGATGGTTGGACAGTGTTCTTGAAGTTACGAACATGAGTTTGACCAAACTGCGGGAGGCAGTGCAAGACAGGAGTGCCTGGCGTGCTATGGTCCATGGGGTCACGATGAGTCGGACACGACTAAACGACTAAACAACAACAACAATAGTAGTAGGAATTTATTTATTCATACATACATACATACATACATACATACATACATACCCGCCCATCTAGCTGGGTTACCCCAGCCACTCTGGGCAGCATCCAACAGAATATTAAAAACACGATAAAACATCAAACATTAGAAGACATCTGAAGGGAAGCTTTTTAAATGTTTTTTAACGTCAGATAGTTGTTTATTTCTTTGACATCTGATGGGGGGGTGTTCTACAGGACGGGCGCCACTACTGAAAAGGCCCTCTACCTGGTTCCCTGTAACCTCACTTCACCTCATTTTCCAGGCTGATCAATGGGGGTGGAGACGCTCATTCGGGTATACTGGACCGAGGCCCTTTAGGGCTTTAAAGGTCATCACCAACACTTTGAGTTGTGCTCAGAAACATACTGGGAGCCAATGTAGGTCTTTCAAGACAGGTCTTATATGGTCTCGGTGGCCGCTCCCAGTCACCAGTCTAGCTGCCACATTCTGGATTAGTAGGAGTTTCCGGGTCACCTTCAAAGGTATCCCCATGTATAGCGCATTGCAGTAGTCCAAGCAGGAGATAACTAGAGCACATCCCCTCGTGCGTTTAGCTTACACTCAGTGTGCACACCTGAAAAGGACTTATATTTGTGGGGTCTCTCAGGAAACTCCCAACTGGTCCCCCACCTACACCGGTGTCCCCACCTCGCTAGTAAGGCTTAACTGGAGACAGTTGCAGCACTGGGGAGCTTGGGTGCTCCAATCAGCTAAAGGAGGCTCCCACTTTCAGCCCCCGAACTGGCTCTGGCTTGAAGCCCCAGCCTGCAATAAGCTGCATGTTCCCTCAAGACATTTTGAGCTGCTCTGCTTGAGTTCTGCAGAGCCCAGCCAGGAGCAGTGGAAGCTACTGTTTGGGTGTATCCTTCGAAAGATAACGATCGTTAAATTGCTTTGACATCCCACTGATGAAATAGTGCTGCATAAGGGCTTAGCACCGTTATTCATAGGGATAATGGCGTTTTATCATCTCAAAGAAAGTGGTTTAAATTCCTGAAGGGAATCGGAAAGCTCCAGTCGTAGCCTGGAAGTATTTATTAAGAGACTAGACTCTCTTTTTTTCCTCCATTCTGAAATATATCTGTACAGTATGTACATTCCTATACAGCATACATAAAGTTGTCGTCTCGCAGCCCTTATTGGAAGATCTTACTTCCTCACAATCCTGTAGACTTGCAGGAAGTCAGAACACAGCCCCCACGAGTGGGTTTGCAGTGCCTCACCTGGATCCTGAATCGACATCTAGATCAAGGGAAGTAATAGTACCACTGTATTCTGCTCTGGTCAGACCTCACCTGGAGTACTGTGTCCAGTTCTGGGCACCACAGTTCAAGAAGGATACTGACAAGCTGGAATGTGTCCAGAGGAGGGCAACCAAAATGGTCAAAGGCCTGGAATTTATGCCTTATGAGGAACGGCTTAGGGAGCTGGGTATGTTTAGCCTGGAGAAGAGAAGGTTAAGGGGTGATATGATAACCATGTTCAAATATATAAAATGATGTAATATAGAGGAGGGAGAAAGGTTGTTTTCTGCTGCTCCAGAGAAGCGGACACGGAGCAACGGATTCAAACTACAAGAAAGAAAATTCCACCTAAACATTAGGAAGAACTTCCTGACAGTAAGAGCTGTTCGGCAGTGGAATTTGCTGCCAAGGAGTGTGGTGGAGTCTCCTTCTTTGGAGGTCTTTAAGCAGAGGCTTGACAGCCATCTGTCAGGAATGCTTTGATGGTGTTTCCTGCTTGGCAGGGGGTTGGACTGGATGGCCCTTGTGGTCTCTTCCAACTCTATGATTCTATGATTCTATGATTCTATGACATGGAGAAATGGAGTTGGGAAGCTGAAAAGTGAGCTTGGTAGTTTCATGGGATAGGAAGGGAAAGCTCTAGGCCAGTGGGTGATACCGCCCCCTAGGGGCACTGGACTGATAATAGCCTTGGGTGCAATGGGGGGCAAAGGGAGCAGTGGAAGAGAAGAAAATTTCAAAAAACCCATTTGGACATGTTTGGTCTGTTGTGTAACAATGCTTACCACCAGGTAAGGGGCTGTTTGGAGATGGCGACACCTCCTCCCCTGGATCCAGCAGTCATGCTGGAGGCAAGGGGTATTCCCAGACTTGGGTGAACCCTTTTTTTAGCTTCACCCACCCAGGCCTGGGAAGTGGATTGCAGTTTGTCTGCCTATTTGGCCAATGGCAGGTGGGCTGCAGTGCCAGCCCTGTCCATGGGGCAGATCGGACAGAGCCGGCAGATTTTAATAATTTTTTATTATTATTATTTCAAGCTTCCAAGTGTCTTATTTACAAGAACATCTCCTCAGGGCAGCTAACAACAAGAATATCAAAGCAAGCATAAAAGAAACAATTGAATTAAAATGCAGATTAAATACAATTTTAAAATTAGGACTCTACAAGTGCAACCTCATTTAAATATCTGTAGGATAAAGCCTATGGGGAGGGTAACCCCGGGGTCAGACTGAGTCAGTCCAAAGGCCAAGCGGAACAGCTCCGTCTTGCAGGCCCCATGAAAAGATGACAACTCCCGCTGGGCCCTAGTCTCCTGAGTGAGAGAGCGTTCCACCAGGTCGGGGCTAGTACTGAGAAGGCCCTGGTCCTGGTCGAGGCCAGCCTAACCACCTTGTGACTCGGGATCTCCAGTATGTTATTATTTGTGGACCTTAATGTCCTCTGCGGGGCATACCAGGAGAGGCGGTCCCGTAGGTACGAGATACATAGATACATAAAAGAACACAAATTTGTCGCTGCATCTTTGTTCACTTAAAGAAGGTCAATTTCCAAGGGGGCACTGGGATCTCTCTTTTTTCTGAAAGGAGGACATTAGGCCTAATAAGTTTGGGAAACTCTGCTCTAGGGGTTGATCTGGAGGGAGAAAAGCAAGGAGACTGGCAAGCAGGGCAAGCAGAGGTACAGCCCCTGGGAGATAGATGGTAGATACTGTAGATGAGAGATAGGAGAGAGAGAGAGAGAGAGAGATGAAAAATAGATAGATCCAGAAACTATAAGTCCCACAAGTTGAAACGTCAACCCGCATTGAGTATTACCACAATCCAGGTAGGCAGTTATGGGCTCCAGCTGGACCCAAGACGTTTTGTTGCCTGAGGCAAAGGCCACACTACACACCCTTCCAGGTACAGTAGCCAGCTAGCTTTTCACTACAACACCGGTGATGGGACAACATCCTCCACCCAAAACTTGAGACTAGTGGAACAATGACCCATCAATCTCAGTCTTTCCTCAACCAGTAAGCACCTGCCTGCCTTCTGAAGAACGACCAGTCCAGCAGGTGGCGCTGGCTGCCAGCATCTCACCAGGGAGGAGGATGGGGTCAAAAATAGGGTGAGTTGGCTGTGCCTGTCATAGACTCTGGCGCCACCTACTGGCGGGCTCCCCGCCTTCTGCCCCATCAGTACTCAATGGGCGCCAACCGCCACTGCCACCAGGAAACCTCAGAACAAAAAGCTGCAACATTCAAAAGCGGCATGAATTTATTAGCCAAACAAACACACGCTGCAACAGCAAGCAGGTCAGGATATCAAAGTGCAATTAAGGCCAGGGAACATTCATCTTCCATGTAGAGTTAAAATAAAGATAGCAGTTCTTTGTTGCACCCTTCTCTTCATAAACCTGCAATGCTCTAGAGGCATCCCCCCTCCCCAGTACAAACTAGGTTAATTATTTCCAAAGAGCACATCTATAGGGTCAAAGTAGACACTGTGCTGGAGTGATTCATTTATTTTTAAACAAATAGCTGGCATGTGGCGGATGCAGCTGGGTTAGGACCATAGCAGAGTGGGGTGAAGGTGGGGGGACTTCTAACTTTTCGCTCCTGCTTTGGTGCTGATTGGAATGACCTCTTCCTCCACTCCTGCTATTCTTAACGGGGAAAAGAGCTCTCTCTCCTCAACAGATACTTAACATGCATATCATTAACCTCCAAGGGGCAAGTGTTTCCCACCTGCCTTGCCTGGGACACTTGGAAGGAGGACCTGATCCCTGTCATGTATTGCTGCAGGGGAGAAACCGTGGGAGCCAACAAAGGCAGGCTGTGGAAAACGGGAGGAGAAACTCTTGCAGGAGAGTTGAGCTTGCATGCAATACTTTGCATCTCTGTGGAGCATCAACGGCTTGAGCATAACGAAGGAGGCTGTTCCAATCTGCTCAGATCACCTGCCGTTTCTGAACTGTGATGGAGCTTGAAGGAGGACTGATCATCTTTAACTCCCCAGATGAGTGATGGGGATATGGCTGAGATGAGAGTCATGTGAGAGCTGGGAGACAAGCCTACCATACAATGTATGCAAGCTCATTGTAGTGCGCTTCTGTGGCACATTGTTTAGGAAGAGTGACCCCCTTCCCCCCCCAGTATAACTTTGTATGCTACCATTTTGTTTCCTTCTTGGACTTTATTGCCTCTCTTGTTTAGTTTTAAGTTGTTAAATTAGGTTGGCTTACTTCTTTTCAGCCTGTAACATTGAGGCCAAAGGGGTCCCAAACAGGAGTGCCAACTCTAGGGGGCTGAGGTGTCTTCACCCCCTGAATATTTATTAGAGGGGGCCTTGCGTGCATCACGGATGTGTCATGCTCTGACACCACAGCAGCATCAGCGGCCGGCTCCTCCAGAGTTCTCAGTCTCCTCTAGATACCCCCTCAATCTTGAGGGCGACCTGGTGTCTCTGGTCCAACCAATGGAAAAGCTAGAACATTTTTTTATTTAATGTGATCTAATATGATTATTTAATTTATATCCCACCTTTCCTCCAAGGAGCTCAAGGTGGCATACATATTTCTTCTTCTACCCATTAAAGTCAATTAAAGATCCAATTGAATGGAGAACCTCTGCTTCTTAATGGAGGGTTTTCGCCAGGTGAAGTGCTTTTGCATTCAGCACCTCCCTGCCTCCCACATTTTATGCCGGAGCGAGAGCCAGGTACTGAGACAAACTGCAAGTAAATCCCATTCACCCCGTCCCTGAGGGGAATTTGCAAGGATGATTTACCCTCTATCATCCTTGTTTTCATCTGCCGACAATCCCCCGCTGTCGTGGGGGCTGCCTCCATTAAGGCAGGTGGGACCGGAAGCCTAACCACGAAGTGCTCTGACCTGACCCTGCCTCACGCCTGACCGTTGTTATGACTTCTGCTAGCTCAGACCCTAACCTTGGGCTGCTTTGACTTTGCCTCTCACATGACCCTTTGGCGGGGACTCTGCTTGCCTGGACTCGGACATTGGGCCAGCCCTAGATACTGCTTTGGTTGTTGCCCCATTGAAGAAAGTGCTGGCAAGCAGTGGCATAGCAAGGTCAGGTGGTACCCGGTGCAAAAAAATTATTGTCACACGGACATTGAAATCTAGTTGGACTCCCAAGAGACTGCGATCTACTCATAGTATAAAAAGACTGGCTATGATCTACCTATTGTCATTGCCAGGAGTTGCTGAGCTTTTTTTAGAGGAGGGTTGGCCAAAGTTGTTGAGCTTTTGGGGAGTTGCAGGGTGTGGGTCCTGAGCTGAGAGAGCTTCTGCTTCTCTCCTTCCCTCCACCCTCCACTTTTTTGCTCACCTGCCTCCTTCCCGTCCTCTCCCTGCCTGCCTAAATACCTCCTCCAGCAGCCTGGGACCACAGGACTGTCACTTTGCTCCACCCCTGCAGGCAAGTCCTCTGTGAGAGGCCCAGTATGAACAGGACAGTCTACAGTCAAGGTCTTTCCCATCACTTGTTTCATGGTCTTCTTCACCGGAGGTGCCCTCTGCTTTGTCACTGAGCTGTGGGCCATCCCCTCTGATGGCACCTGGAACTGCTTGCTTGCCTCGTTCCATCCTTTTGTCATCTCTGATCTATCTGAAGAGCCATGGGATGTTGCGGGTTAGGTTTTCACATCGCTGCACTGTGCCTGGAGCTTTTCAATAAAAAGAATGGAACCCTTCCAAGCTCCAAGGGAGCGTTCCATCTGCAGAACATTTTTATTACTTCAGCAGCCACAGAAGAAATTAGATCCATTAAAGATTGCTGGTTCGCTCAGGAACTGGAGGGCCAGCCTGGTGTTAGGTTGGGGAAGGGTTATCTGAACCACCATAAATCACCTAGTGGGGGAATTGACACGGCTGTGATTGGAGCGCAGCTGCGAGGGGGAGGGCAGGAAGTCCCTGTTCATTTGCAAAATGAGTAAGGGTAGATGTCTTTCTATTTGAAGGACTGTAAGGGGGCAGCTGTCTAGGTTTGTCATTGATTTTCTCCGAAGAAGCAGGCGTCTTAAAAAGCAAGGACATCACCTTGCCAACAAAGGTCCGTATAGTTAAAGCTATGGTTTACCCAGTAGTGATGTATGGAAGTGAGAGCTGGACCATAAAGAAGGCTGGTCGCCGAAGAATTGATGCTTTTGAATTATGGTGCTGGAGGAGACTCTTGAGAGTCCCATGGATTGCTAGAAGATCAAACCTATCCATTCTGAAGGAAATCAGCCCTGAGTGCTCACTGGAAGGACAGATCCTGAAGCTGAGGCTCCAATACTTTGGCCACCTCATGAGAAGAGAAGACTCCCTGGAAAAGACCCTGATGGGAAAGATGGAGGGCACTAGGAGAAGGGGACGACAGAGGACGAGATGGTTGGACAGTGTTCTCGAAGTTACAAACATGAATTTGACCAAACTGCGGGAGGCAGTGGAAGACAGGAGTGCCTGGTGTGCTCTGTTCCATGGGGTCACGAAGAGTCGGACACGACTAAACAACTAAACAACAAAGGGGACAGCTGCCCCATTTCAACGAGCGTCTGTGTTGAGGATGCATCTCTTTAGCCTGGAGTACGATACAAGAGATGTATATTTTTCAGGGCCTACCCTGTTTCCTGTGACCGTAATGAGTTTTGAACCATTTTTAATATTGAATTTTAAAACCCTGGGACCTTATGGCGAAGAAATCAAATAAATGGTAAGAAATCAAATAAGGATAACGATGACAACTTCCTTACTGCATACCCTCCGACATTTTCCCGATGAAATAGGGACATTTTTATTATACATCGGGAAGCTTCTCACGCATTTGATCTCACCGTACGCATAGACGTCTTCTACACATAGACATCTGTCACCTTGAGCCAATTGCAACCTCATCACCAAACCTACCGCACAGGACTGTTGTGAAGGGAAAATGTGCGAGGGAAGGGATATTGTACAACACCTTCCACAGATAAATGGAATGAAATAGCATTTTAGCTGTAAGCTGCCTTGAGTCCCTGTCAGGGAAAAGGTTGGGGTATAGCAACAACAACAACAACAACAACAACAACAACAACAACAACAACAACAACAACAACAACGGAAACTATGAGAATAATCAGGAACATACAAGAAAGTAAATCCTATTGAACTCAGTGGGACTTAGTTCTGAGTAAAAATGCTTCGGATTGCAGTGTAAGGCTGCACAATCTTTGCCCAGTTATCTGGAAGTAAGATCCATTGATTTCATATGCCAGCTTCTCCATTTCCTTCATTTGGTGCAGGAATTTTATTTTCAGTATAAACAGAACTAGCTTTTTTTCCATCCCTCTCTCTTACACACATATCACTTTTAATCAGGGATCAGCAAACTTTTTCAGCAGGGGGCCGGTCCACTGTCCCTCAGACCTTGTGGGGGGGGTGGACTATATTGGGGGGGGGGGGGGAAATGAACGAATTCCTATGCCCAACAAATAACCCAGAGATGCATTTTGAATAAAAGGACACATTCTATTCATGTAAAAACATGCTGATTCCCGGTCCATCCACGGACCGGATTTAGAAGGCGATTGGGCCGCATCCAGCCCCCGGGGCTTAGTTTGGGGACCCCTGCTTTTAATGGTTCTCCCAAGATGTGGAGGGGAGGAAAAAGGGAAACCAGGACATTCCGGGATCAAATCAGACACAGGGATAGCTTCTGTTATTCCAGGACTGTCCCTGGAAAATAGGGATACTTGGAGGGCAAGTTGCTGCCTTGTCTCAACAGCAAATCCCGAGGCGTTCATTCCAACCTCCTCTTTCCTGCTGAATGTAGCAAGAAACCCACACAAAGGACACCATCTGTAACGATCGGATGCGTTCACAACAATTTCCTTCTTACCGCATACACTTGACTGCTACAATTAATGAATATCTGCTCAGAGTTTTCAGAATGGCAACATGCCATACGGAGAAAGAAAACAGTGTTGCTGCTTGTATAGATGCGTGTAACGGTGGGAGATTGTGGGGCTGGAGGAAACAACTTATAAAAATCAATAAAAGCTTTTATGGGGTAATTTCAGTGATCACATTGCACAAAGCTGGAGACAGACATCAAGTAAAAAAAATTTTTTTATGGATTCCTCCCCATTATAGATTGATTACTAGTGCATTTCACCACCATGATTTCCTTCTAAAATCGATACTCTTTTGAGTTTCCCATGGCACGATAATCTAGAAAAAGTGTTCAGGTTCAGGGCCTGCTTCAGGGTTTTTTTTTCAGCCCACTCCCCCCAAATATTCCTTCTCACTGTAGAGTGCAAGCAGACAGGCCTAGCTAATATTACAATACCACCATTCATTCCTCGCGAAACGAAGGCTCTGACTATAGAGAGAAAGAATAGCCATCCAGTAGCCTTATCTTCCTCCGTGAATTTGCCGGATCCTCATTCAAAGCCATCCATGTTGGGGGCCATCACTGCTTCTTGCAGGAGGGAGTCCCTGAATTAACCGTGCGCTGTGTAAGGAAGTGCTTTCTTTACCTGCCCTGAATCTTCCAAAAGGATGTCATGCTGAAGGCAGGACGCAAGCCCTCAATAATGGGTATAGTTGTGGGGAAAGATCCGTGGGTCCTTGGTGTGAGGATTGCTGGGAGATCCGGTTAAAAGGATCGAGTAAAACAGGGACTAGATCTTTACCAGGATTGACTTGCGGGCCAACTTCGGCCCAACACAACAATCCCTTGACATCAATATGATGGACAATTTATGAAAGAGTCAGAGCCTTTTTTGGATTATTTGAGAAAAATATCATAAGCAAATGAAACCGAGTTGAAATCTGAGCAACAGGAAGAAAGTGCTAATACAGTCGTACCTTAGTTGCCGAACACTTCGGCTCCTTAACAATTGAAAACCAGAAGTGAGTGTTCTGGTTTTCGAACGATTTTCGGAAGTCGAATGTCTGCTGCAGCTTCCACAGCTTCTGATTGGCTGCAGGAAGCTCCTGCAGCCAATCGGAAGCTGCGCCTTGGTTTTCAAACAGTTCCGGGAGTCGAATGTGTCAGATGAAATGTGTGATATTATGCAGTATATGAAAGGGATGGTTGTAAAAGCAGCATGGACGGGAAGGTAGGAAGTCAAATTATAAGAGAAATGTCTAAAAAATTGACAATTGAAATTAATTGGTGTAAATTATGAAAATTTAATAAAAACCTTAAATAGATAATAATAATAAAACAATCACTTCGTTTTAACAGGGTGTTCCATCCTGAATCAGGAAAAGGGTTCCATGGAATCCAAACTGAGCAGGATTATTGCTGCTTTGGCTGCATGTGGCTGTTCTCTGCAGGAAACATGGAGGCACAGCCAGCACAGGATTTAACCTCACCATCCTGCCCATCAAGGTGACATCCCAAATGATGTCAGCTGACGATTGGGACAGGAGTGGCTTGGGTAACGATCTCACAGGCTAAAAACTGGATCCGCTGGAGGGTCAGAATTAGTCTGTGGGCTGGAAGTTCTCCATCCATGAAGTAGAAGGTATGGAAGGTCTTTCTCTTCTAGAGAGCTACTGTCGGTCGAGATTATACAATGCCGGGCTAGATAGA
The DNA here is from genome assembly GCF_965207765.1 of Zootoca vivipara. Lineage (NCBI taxonomy): Eukaryota > Metazoa > Chordata > Lepidosauria > Squamata > Lacertidae > Zootoca > Zootoca vivipara. The sequence continues at coordinate 35,482,466 of NC_142597.1, read as the reverse complement.
CAAATTCTCTGACCTTGCATAAGGCAGGTTACTGTGTGTCTTACCCAGGACAGGAATGCAGAATCTGAGGGTTTCCTGTTGTCGTTGTTGTTGTTATTGTTGTTGTTGTTATTGTTGTCGTCGTCGTCGTCTTACATCTCCCACCATCCCTGATCACTGCCTATTCTGAATGGATCTGATGGGAGCTAGGAGTCTCCAGCAACCTCTGGAAGTGGAGGCACAGGATCCTCATCCCTGTGGAATATGTTGACTTCCTATGTTTCTGAAAACTGACATTTCCTAAGAGTGATTCTATTTTTTGCAAGTAAAACTAACGAACGGCGTATGTCCGTGCTCTGTCAGCTAAAGGGACCTCTTGGTGAAGAGGTCATAATTGTCTCTAGATCCTGCTGATTTAAAATGAATATAAATTTAGCAATGCTATAGTGAACCAGCCCTTTCTATATGATGAAGAGTACCACATACTCCTAGGCCAACACTATAAAAACAACAAAAATTCCCCTTACCTATTTTGGTATTTTCCCTTGCTACTCACAGAGCTGCACACACCACCTCTCTTTTGATTAGGCAGATCAAACAATTTATTTCCTAAAAATGAATACGTACAAGACTGAAAAACCATTTCAGTATACCACGGTAGAAGCTGTGAGATTCCTCCCGCCCCGCACCCTGCTGCTGAACCCAGTCGAGGCTGAAATATTGTTTACTGTAGTTGAAAATTAAGTTCCTAACTTGCGAGGCGTAGCTGGGGTGCTGAGCAGAAAACGGGGATAAGATCACAAACCTTGCTGAAACGAACGGCATGAAACGAACGGCATGCCCACCATCCTTTCCTGGCGGAAAGGTACAGCCGTGAGAATGGAAGTTTCTCACGCCGGGAAAGCACAGGTTTCTAAACTAGGGTGTGGTGTGACAGGAATACCAAGGCTGCAAGCTCCAAAATGGCGGTGGGGTGGGAGGTTACACCACACTGGTTTTCATAGTGGCCAACCAGATGCCTATGACAAGAGCACAAGCAGGATGTGCGCTCAATAAGCAGTCTCCAGCCCCTGAGTCACAGAAATTGATACTGGAAATTGCTTCTGGCACTGGAGGCAAAAACCAGGGAACATAAGAACAACCTGCCGGATCAGGCCAGAGGACCATCAAGTCCAACATCATGTTCTTACAGTAGCCAGTTAGGGGCCCATGGGAAGCCCACAAGCAACAGTACAGTGGTACCTCGCAAGACGAATTTAATTCGTTCTGCGAGTAAATTCATTTTGCGAAAAATTCGTCTTGTGAATCGCAGTTTCCCATAGGAATGCATTGAAATTTCTATTTTTGCCCATAGGAATGCATTAATTAAATTTTAATGCATTCCTATGGGAAACCACGATTTGCAAGACAAATTTTTCGCAAAATGAATTCGTCTTGCGAGTCACCGTCAGATTGCAAGACGCATTCGTCTTGCAAAAAATTCGTCTTGCAGGGCGTTCGTCTTGCGAGGTACCACTGTACTCTCCTTGCATTTTCAGGTATTCAGAAACATACTTCCTGCAACACATGGAGATGGAGCATAGCCATCAGGTTAGTAGCCATTGATAGCCATAGCTGCTGCTGCTGCTGCTGTAGTAGTAGTAGTAGTAGTAGTAGTAATAATAATAATAATAATAATAATAATAATAATAATAATTTTATCTATACCCCGCCCTTTCCAGTTTAGAAACCGGGCTCAGGCTGGCTAACAACAAATATAAAACATTGATTAAAGCGACTTAAAAAAACAGCATAAAATACAACATCAATGTAGCATCACCAGGGCTAACTGGCTAAGTTAGTCCTGCTACGGCCAGCAAGGAGACCAGGGAAGAATTTTGACGTGGGGACCCAGAAGGGTTTCTTCTTAAAAAGGGGGAGGGAAAAGGGAATGGGGGATCAGGCTAAATGGAAGGCCAGGTGGAATAACTCTGTCTTACAGGCCCTGCGGAAGGAGATCAAGCCCTGCAGGGCCCTAGTCTCATGGGACAGAGCATTCCACCAGGTCGGTGCCATCACTGAAAAGGCCCTGGCCCTTGTGGAGGATAATCTGGCTTCTTTAGGGCCTGGGACCCTTAAGCTGTTATTATTCGTGGACCTTAGGGTCCTCTGTGGAGCATAACAGGAGAGGCGGTCCCGTAAGTACAAGGGTCCTAGGTCCTAGGTCGCATAGGTCAAAACCAGCACCTTGAACCTGACCCGGTACTCCACCGGGAGCCTGTGAATTTGTCCAATCTTCTTTTAAAGCTATTCAAGTCAGTGACCATGCCTCCTGTGGGAGTGAGTTCCCCAGAGTTTATCTTTGCACTACACAAAGAAGGGCTTTCTTTTCTTTTTCCTTTCCGGAATCTCCCAGCATTCAGTTTAATTCAATGTGCAGATGTGAGAAGCATCCCAAGTCTGGACTCCTCAAGGCTGCCACATCCTAATACCCCCCCCCACTTCCCCACAGCAGCTAGCAGCCCCTCCTCTTATTGGGCTACTTATGGGAATCATTCACAGAAAACGACAGCAGTAAACAGGAACGGAGTCCAAGGCAATGCTAGCAAATCCACAAGTGTCCGCCAATCAGCTCAGCCCAGCCCTACCATTAGGCGAAGGGAGGCAACCAGGTGGCTGAGGATGAAAAGTTCGTTTTCATTTGCTTTGCTTTGCTTTGCTTTGCTTTGCTCCCCCCCCCCCACACTTTTTAAAATGCATTGGTGTTTTCATTTTGTATTTTGCTGTTGCGGATCGCCCTGCAATCTTCAGGTGCAAATTTAATAAATGAATAAATGTAATAACAAACAAACAAACAAACATAACAGCGGAAGCTCCCAAACAGGGCCGGCCTGCTCATGAGGCAAGGTCAGTTGGTTGCCTTAAGGCAGGGTTCCCAAACTAAGGCCCGGGGGCCGGATGCGGCCCAATCACCTTCTCAATCTGGCCCCGACAGTGGTCCCCTGCTGAAAAGGTTTGCTGACCCCTGCCTTAAGGTGATAGATTCCGGATAGCTGGAAAAGGCTGTAGATCTGCCTCTAGTTCCTGTCAGCTGCTTTGCTGTGTGCTCACTGCTTCCGCTGGGTGGTGGCTGTTAGTATTTCAAGCAGCCGATGCTGCCAATGTGGCTGGTGTGAATCACACGCCTGTCTGAGAAGACTGTGGGAACGGAAGACAGCCTTATCTCTCTCTTGTTCTCTCAGAGTTGAAGAGAATGGTCGCCATTTTGCTGTAGTGGATGCATGGTGGGTGGGTACCGGGCAGGTGGGTACACAGTGGCAGGCCCTCCTCTCTTAACCATTTCTCCTGCCTGCCGTCCTCTCCCAGGAGGACAGAGCTGAGTGTGTCACACTGTGCATGTACACATTCCATACCTGCCAAGTTCCTCTCTGAAAAATAAGAGACCGGACCGAAATTAGCATACCGGAAGTAGCGCGGTGGCCATTTTGGAACTGGGCGGAGCATGCTCAGAAGTGACTTTTGATGCTGCTGTGCCCAGTTCCAAAATGGCCACTGCACCAGAAGTCGCACTGCAGCCATTTTGGAACTGGGCAGAGCAGCATCAAAAGTCACTTCTGAGCATGCTCCGCCCAGTTCCAAAATGGCCGCCGCGCCAGAATAAACCGGGGAAAAACAAAAAAAAATCGTTTTTTCGGCTGGGGACAGCTGGAAAAATGGGGGTTTCCCAGGTAAAAACGGGAGACTTGGCAGCTATGACACATTCGCAGCTTGAAATGCAGTGAGGTCATTCTGCTTCTCCCTGCTCGCATCTCAAGTCACATTCTTACATGGCTGTGCAGGCCAGGAAAGAGGGGTCGTCTTCAGCTCATGCCCATTGCCCAATTTGTTTCCCACCGAACTCCAGTCCTCTGATGCTGCTGTCCACACATGCGCTGTCATCTGAGAGCATGCAGCAATTGCCTGAAATGCACACCTCAGTTTGAGGTGCAACTTCCATTTTCGAACTGGATGGAAGCTGGTCTGAGGGGAACATTTCTCAAGAAGCGAGAGGATTCCTATGGCTTGCGGCTAATATCACGACAAACACTCTGTGAGGTGAGTGGGGCTGAGAGACTTCAGAGAAGTGTGACTAGCCCAAGGTCACCCAGCAGCTGCATGCGGAGGAGTGGGGAAGCGAACCCAGTCCACCAGATTACAAGTCTACCGCTCTTAACCACTACACCACACTGGCTCCCAGAGAGAGGGAGAGAGAGAGAGCATGTGATGGATAGCTAGTTCAGCCCTGCTATTGACTCCTGGCAGCTCTTGTATTTTGTAGGTTCTTCATTTGGAGACGTATCGCTGCATTTCAAAGAATGCTGTGTTGACTGTCGGATTCATCCCTGACCACAGAGCAGGTGCCCTCAGAATAAACCCCACAGAGAAAAATAGAAGGCTGCGTGCGGAGAATGCTTCAGTTGCGTGTTTCCCCCGTCATATGAGAGGCTTTCAACAACAGAAAAAACACCAAAACAAAAGGCAAAGGACCCACTCAGGCAAAGGGAAGCAGAGATAAGAGGAAGCTATTGTAACGCTGGCTGTTCAGATAGCATGAACTAGACAACAGATCTAAGCGACTTCCGTGACAATGCCCAGCGTTATTAAACATAGAGAACAGCTCTCCCTCAGTTTTGCTGTCCTTTCACAATGAATTTGAATCAAAAGAGGGAACTTCCCAGGGCTCGGGGAAAAGCTCGGGTGCAGGGGGGGCCCTCTCTCTCTTACCCCCAGTGCTCTTCCCAGGCCACACCCTTCAACGAAGGTCTACTGCAGTGGCCCTCAAAAAAATTTCTCTGGGCCACACTTTCAGAACAAAAATTTGCTCGGTCCTCACCAATGTTTTTTTTTATTTTGGAAAACAAAAATACACTGGAAAACAGAAGAACACAACTACTTTATACATACCCTCCAACCATAGCTGTCAAGTTCTCCCTTTTTTTTAAGGGAAATTCCCTTATGCTGAATAGGCTTCCTCGTGAGAAAAGGGAAAACTTGACAGCTATGCCTCCAACATTTCTCTGATGAAAATATGGACGTCCCATTCCATAAGGATAATTTTTCTATTTATACCCCACACATCTTCCTGGGTTGCCCCAGCCACCCAAGGCAGCTTCCAACATATATTAAAACATAATAAAACATTTAACATGGGGGGGGGGGGACACGTCCCTGCACAGGATCACCTTCAGACGGCTCAGGGGGTGGATGACTCCATACCTATCAACATTTCTCCAAAGAAAATAGGGATATCCTAATGAAAAGTGAAAGATTCCAGGATCAAATCAGAAACCAAGATGGCTTCTCTAAATCAGGGACGTCCCTGGAAAATAGGGACACTTGGAGGGTCTGCTTTGCAGCATGATACTGGGACGTCCAAAAAGTGTAAAACAATGTAGCTACAGAAGAACACGAATCATTCCCAAAATATAATTATAAGCAAGCCTCAATACATACCTTAAATATGTATACAATCTCTATGAGAGGTGAGCTTGCTTTTGCCAGGTAACTCATTTATATTAGGTCTAATTGGAGACAGACAAACTCATCTCCTGATCAACACAAATAAGCCTTTGACTTTTCTGAACTTTCATATTTATCAGAGTTGAAAATCACTGTTCACAACACTGTCGTGGGTGCTGAAGCAGTGAATCTCCAGCCGAGATGACTTCTTAAGTACCTTCCAACTCTATGATACTAGGGAGCCAGGAGAAAAAACACCTTTCTACCCCACTTAGCATGCAAACATAGGTTTTCAGGTTTACTCTGCAATTGATAGAATCACCATCTCAATCCAAAAGGGCAAAACCAACGAAAACCAACCAACCAAATGTTTCCTTCAGTTTCTCTCTCGTCCCTCCGTCAAGACATTACTTGTATATCTCCCCCGATCATTTTGAGCCTCTCCAGACCATCTGTTGTTAATTTTCTAGCTCTATTCGGTTACATTCCTGGCTACATTTTTAAGCAATGAGGCCAATTACACACAAGGCAGGTTTGGGCTGTAAAACTTTAATGCGCTTAAAGTATATAGATTTTTTTAAAAAAAAAAAAACCCACCACCAATAGCTATTTTGTGCAGTTGACCTGATTAAGGTGCACAATACAACAATGCTAAACAAAGGGATCAAGGCTTTCCCCCAACCTTAGTCTCACTGTTGCCCCGGTAGAACTCAGCAAGGAGCTTGGAAATTAAACAAACGGTCTGCTGGTTTCTCTTTAAGGTTTCCAGACTCAAGGCACAGAAGTCCTGTCCTCTATTGAGTCTGGCAACCTTACCCCCCATTGACTCCAGCTGCACGTACTATTGGACCCCTGCCTTCTGCCCTACCAGTTCCAACGGACTCCAAAACCCAGTGGAATAGTGTGGAGGGGCCACAGGGCAGGTTGCCCTGGGTGCAAAAAATTTAGGGACGCAAAATTTTGCTGCCTCAATACAGCTGTGTGCTTCTGTTGCTGGGCTCATTGAAAACAGCTTCCCCATGCAAACCAGGAAGTGACCTCTCCCTCCCTTCCACATGACCCCGGGTGCTGGCAATCCACGCTATGCCACTGCCCAAACCACCACTGAGTATTGCCAATAATACAACAGTGGATGCCAAAGAATCAAGACGCTCTACTTTTCCACATCACTTTGTGATTGATTTTTTTTAAATGCTCATTTCATCAGTGAAATTATCCTTATATGCAGTACACTTTACCCTAGTATATTCACTGTTGTACACTGTTACTTGGCTGGAGAACTACATTGCAAAATTCGCAGAAGTGTGACTTTCGAAGGGTAGCTGTGATTCAGTTTGTGCACTGCTTCTGAAAGTGCAGATTAGATAGGTTCCACTTTAAATGCAAACTGAATCAATTTTCTCCCCTGTGCCTAATGCCCACATTCATTCATCACTGTGCTGTTTTGGGTTCTCCTGTTTATCTTCTCCCCCCCCCCCCCCCACTTTGCACTACAAGCTTAGAGATTTCCCTCACTACTCTGCTGATAATCCCCCCTTTTTCCTGTGTGAGTTGCACTGTTTTCAGTTTTAGTCGCACTGTTTAGCACAGCAGGAAAAGTGCACCAAAGGAGAGGGGGAAACAGCAGCTCTTTGGGACCTCGGGGATTCGTATTGCCTGGTGTCCCAACAACTCACTTATCACACTCTGACTTCACTTATTGGCTAAAAGCATTGACAGACAGGAGCAGCAAAACTGGCTCACTTTACAGAAATTGATTAGAATTCTATCAGCACATCCTTTCCAGGAGGACTAGAGACTTACTTATTTTTCAAAAAATGAAAGCTCAGCACATAAGGTCTTTCACTGGGGGTGCCAATGAGAATCTTTGGTGGTGGCATGGTGCCCACGAGTGCTGGGTGGCAACCCCTGTTGTATAAGATTCTGCACATGTGTCCTCGGTCCAGTATACCTGAAGGAGCGTCTCCACCCCCATCGTTCTGCCCGGACACTGAGGTCCAGCACCGAGGGCCTTCTGGCAGTTCCCTCATTGCAAGAAGCCAAGTTGCGGGGAACCAGGCAGAGGGCCTTCTCGGTGGTGGCGCCTGCCCTGTGGAATGCCCTCCCATCAGGTGTCAAAGAGAAAAACAGCTACCAGATTTTTAGAAGACATCTGAAGGCAGCCCTGTTTAGGGAGGCTTTTAATGTTTAATAGATTATTTTATTTCACTTTTCTGTTCGAAGCTGCCCAGAGTGGCTGGGGAAACCCAGCCAGATGGGCAGGGTATAAATAATATATTATTAATTATTATTATTATTATTATTATTATTATTATTATTATCATCATCATCATCATCATCATCATCATCATTAAGCAGTCAGGTTAATAAGATTGCTCTGTGGATATATCCATCCACATTCTTTAATATTAACCTCTCCTGAAACACAACTCTCACTTATTTGTATGATTTATGTGCCCATCCAACTAACCGGTGTATTCATTTCCCCCATCTCTTGCCACTTCAACTTATAGGGTTGTTTTTTCTTGGGTCAAGGGACCAGCATGTCCCATTTGGTCGCTTGAACTCATCACCTTTGTGGTACACGAGATTTACAAGCACCTGCCCAAGGGGATGACCAGCCAACTGGAAAAATACATACTTGAAAGGTGACAGCATAGGCTGATGTTTAATGCAGAATTCGCCAACAACTGGGTTCTCCAAAGTCCACTAAGGTGACTCCCCTAGAGGCAAACAGGAGAGCGTGTTCCCACCTGAGCACATCTGAGAAAGCAGCAAGAAAAGGCTGTCCAGATTTTGACACTCATCATCCTGAACAGATCTCCCTTCGCTTTTAACCACATTGCATTCCAAATAATGTATCTGCTGATCTGCTAAAAGTTCTTTTTCAAACTCAGCACTGTCATTTTCATTCAAAGCCTGTCGCTTTCTCCGTACAGAAGTCTCAGACCTCTGAGGCAACATCTAGATGTGGCAGCACCTTATTCTTCCAGAGAGTGAGGGGTACTGCTTCTGGAACCTCAAAGCACTCATATTGGAAACCACAGGTAGAGAACTCAACATTAACCAAAAGTGTGTGGTTTAAAACTTCAATGTAAACTCATTGTGTGGCGATACCCCGATCCTTCCCGGAATAAATAAAGACGCAGGACACATTGCCTAAGGTTCATGGGCGTAAAAGGCCACAACTTTATTGATTACGGATGTAGACAGGTATTGGCTTAGGCATTGGATCTAACTGTCTATATCCGACTCCAGCCCAGTCTGCGGGCAGTCTGTGAAGGGTTAACCACCGTTGGATGAGCCCTGCGATGCAGATCAGCTAGGAACTCGCCAGGGGGCATGCCTTAGGTCCTCACCTACCACGGCTTCGAAAATGGCCACGCCCCCAGACTCCTTAAGGGAGTACCCTTCGGCATTTGGGGGGAGGTGATGGCAGCAACCTCCCCCCCCTGTACCCTTTCAGAGATAATCGAAAGAGAGGCAGACTCCCGGCCGCGCTCGCTTAAATCAGCGAGCCATACCCCCTTGGAACGTCCGGATTGGACGCGCCAAGGGAACGCAGTATCCGGGAGCCGGCCAATGGGCTGGGGGGGATGGCAACCATTCCCCCAGCACGTGAATGTCTCGTGGTGCCCACAATCCCCCCTCCTTCTACGGCGGAAGGGGTTTTGTTTTAAAAACTGCTTGTCAGACACCCCACTTTTTCAGAATTTCACAAGCCTTATGGTGCTGCAGTTGAGATCCATTTGCTCGCCGACATTTGCCCTTACTTTATCCTCTGTCAGTTGTGACAGTCAATCTTTACCAGAGAGCTTTGGAACACTTGATATTTGTGTTTGAGTGTGGGTTCTATGCTACATGGGCGTAGGCAGGGGGGGCAGGAGGGGGCAGCTGCCCCCCCTAGAAGCAAAAAAATTAATGTATTTTACAGACCATAACCAGCACTTTTCCCCTCCAAAAACTGAAGTGGAAAGGGCTTTGCTTTAGCAAGAGCAGCTAAGTCTCCGCTTGCTGGGGGGGGGGAACACAGCAGTAACAAAAACACATCAAATAAATAAAGCAAAGTGGCTACCAGTAGTTAAGCAGTTAAGACAATGGAGCATATATCCCCAGGCAAGATTCGATAGCTGACCATTTCACCCTATTGTTCTTAAATGGGAGTTGTTAATGAGCATTCAGGAGCATTAAGAGTTCTATTGGCGATTTAATGAGGGTGCAGACTCAGAGGATTCAATTTGACTAAGGTGGCTCTGCAAGGCTAAAAAGAAGTGAATAAGAAAGGGGGGAGGCTGTAGCTTTGACAGACACAGTGATGTTTATAAAAAGCATTGGTGTTCCAGTCTGCCCCTCCTCCTGCATCTGTATACTGTAAATCAGGGGTGGCCACCTCCCAAGAGACTCTGATCTACTCAGAGTTTAAAACTGGGGGTGATCTACCCCCTTTTGGGGGGTTCAGGTCAAAGCTGCTGAGTTTTTTTTAAAGGAAGGGAAGCCCTGTTTTTTGGGGTTTAGGTCAAACTTGTTGAGCTTCTTTTAGGAGGGAGGGAGGCCCATTTTTGTTTAGGGCTTCAGGTCATAGTTCAACTTTTTTGAGGGAGGAGGAAAATTTTGGGTGAGCTTTTTTTAGGGGTGCCAGTGACCTACCAGTGATCTACCACAGACATCCAGTGATCTACTGGTAGATCACAATCTACCTGTTGGACGTGCCTGCTGTAAATCAAGCAGAGAGAAAGCTGCTTACAAGGCTCCTGTACATGCAGAGTTCCAGCATCACAGCGTCATCCAGAGACACCCACAAATATGAGTTATCTCTCTCTCTATTTCTTCCTTCCTTCCCTCCCTCTTCCATCCTTAATAAAATACGGGGGGAGGCAGATAAGCCCCAAATAGAAAGCCCATCAACATGGGGGGATGACTCTTTCAAATACGGTATTTACCAGTAATTGGGGGGGGGGAGGCACCTAGGCCTCTAGGAGTTGGCTGCTATGCCTAGGAGTAGGACAATTCAAGAAAGCAGAACGATGCATATGGTATGGTAATATATCAATAGAATCGTAGAATTGTAGTCGGAAGGGACCACAAGGGTCATCTAGTCCAACCCGCTGCAATGCAGGATTTTTTTCCTAAGGTGGGGCTTGAACCATGGTTGAAATATTATGCTGATATGCAGCAACACCTTGGAGCCGTCGTGGCTGCGGCCATGCCTTGCCCCGCCCTCGCCCGCCCTTCCACCCCCTCTCGCCTGCCCGACCCTCCTGTCCTCTTGCTGCAGAGTTATCCCTCTCTCTATTTCTTCCTTCCTTCCCTCCCTCTTCCATCCTTAATAAAATACGGGGGGGGCAGATAAGCCCCACATAGAAAGCCCATCAACATGGGGGGATGACTCTTTCAAATACGGTATTTACCAGTAATTGGGGGGGGCACCTAGGCCTCTAGGAGCTGGATGCTATGCCTAGGAGTAGGACAATTCAAGAAAGCAGAATGATGCATATGCTATGGTAATATATCAATAGAATCATAGAATTGTAGTCGGAAGGGACCACAAGGGTCATCTAGTCCAACCCCCTGCAATGCAGGATTTTTTTCCTAAGGTGGGGCTTGAACCATGGTTGAAATATTATGCTGATATGCAGCAACACCTCGGAGCCGTCGTGGCTGCGGCCGTGTCTTGCCTCGCCCTCGCCCGCCCTGCCACCCCCTCTCGCCTGCCCGACCCTCCTGTCCTCTCCAGCCAAGCAGGGTAGCCGCCAACGCTACCAGCCCCAGAAGCACAAGGTGGCCGCTGCTGCCGCTGCCACGATGTCATCAGGCCCGCTGGCCCTTTAGCCCCACCCACTTTGTGGCCCCTCCCCTTCCGTGCCTTGGCCCCGCCCCTGGACGACCATGGCTTGCCCCCCCTAGTTTTGATCCTGGCTACGCCCCTGCTATGCTATCTAGCTGTCTGAGCATTAGCAAATCAATGGTCTTTAACACTTGACAGCATTTGAAACTAGGCTGAGTTTTTCTTATTATCATCAGGGAGGCTGAGCTGATGTTTGGCCGTTGTGGATAGGCATTGGAAAATTCATACCCAACACTCCAGCTTTACATGGATGGAAATAGGCACCCACTCGCAACCTTGTTCTAATACCAAAGCACACTGTCTGAGCTCCCCCTGCTCCCAATTATTACATAGAAACCTCGAGCTGCAGTGTGCAAAAGTCTGAGCCACATGCTATCATACTGTGCGTGTTAATTCTCTAATGAACATGCATGCATTAATGTGCACAAAAGGACAAAATCCATCCACTCCCCATCAGAGATTTAAGTTCTAGCGACCTTGGGAGGCACCTGGTTATAGTAGAATGACAATTCTAGAAATTCATCCTGGGGGGGATATTGAACAATTAAAAAAAAAAAAAGATTCAAACTGGCACACTGGAATCAGGAAACAGAAACCGGGACTATCTAATGATGGATGACTCTCTCACATTCAGGTTCTCATTTTCCTTAAATTCAAATTCTGTTCCCTAGAGCCACAAATTTAGTACAGTACTCTGCATTCAGGCACAAATTTGATTTTTTTAAAAAAAACCTTCCCCAAATTTCTCAGTGTTTCAGCGTGAATATCCCCCTGTAAACATAGTTTTAGATGCAATCTTGACTAATATATACATTTTAAAAAGCCATTTCCCTTAGTACAATGCTCATCAGTGTGCATTAAAATATTGCACGTTTGCATGGTTTCCCTAAGCATTTATGTATACATCTGTTGTTTGAAGAACTGCATTGCAAAATTCGGAGAGGTGCAAATTCTGAAGAATCATGGCCTCTTGGTTCATGGACTGGCTCGAGAAGCGTGGATTCATTTCTTTGCAAGATGCAACCAAAAATCAAATTTCTGCTCCCTCTCCAGAGCTCTCCCTGCTAAACAAAAGCAGCTAGAAGCTACAAAAGAGCAGTACAGTAGCCCCAAAACCCACTGAGGGGAAAAATTAAGGCTTGTTGCATTTTGCTCACAAACGGGGACATGCAAGTCTGTCCCTGAAAGAGCGATTTAGCAATCCATTAGTGTCTGCTTACAGTAAACACAGCCCAAGCTGTTCGGAACGCCGAAGCAACAGCACTACCGTTAATGTAAAATATTAATGTCTCATTTGTTCAACAATTTGGTGGAAAATGAAAAACTTTTAGGTTAATCATACACTGAACAGTTTTAATTAAAGCAGTTATAAAACAATTAATCCACAAGAACTGCCTTGGCTCCATGCCAGGGTTATTGGTTTAATGCTGCTAGGGAAAAAATGCCTATTCTCCAACACACACACCCTCCCCGCCTTTGACTTAATGAATGCTAATAAGAGACACGATATATGCGTAAAGAACTCCAAAAATAGTTGGCCCATCTGGTTTCCATTACTGTTTGGATTTGTCCTTTCACATTGATAGGGATTTTTTCTTTTCTTTTTAAAGAATGCTTTCCTTCTCGAAAAGCATTAAAGACTCCGTGGCACATTTTGCTAAACATAGGGGTGGCCCGCGAGTGGCGCTGTGATCTAAACCACCAAGCCTCCTGGGCTTGCCAATCGGAAGTCCGGCGGTTCGAATCCCCGCAACGGGGTGAGCTCCTGTTGCTCGGTCCCAGCTCCTACCAACCTAGCATTTCAAAAGCACGCAAGTAGATAAATAGGTATCACTCCAGCGGGAAGGTAAACAGCGTTTCCGTGCGCTCTGGTTTCCATCACTGTGTTCCGTTGCACCAAAAGCGGTTTAGTCAGGCTGGCCACATGACCCAGAAAGCTGTCTGTGTACAAACGCCAGCTCCCTCAGCCTGAAAAGTGAGATGAGCGCCACAACCCCATCGTCGCCTTTGACTGAACTTAACCGTCCAGCGGTCCTTTACCTTTACCTTTTACCTTACAGCTCAAACAGCCACCCAAGGCAGTCCTGGGGGTGGGAAGCAGCAGCATGAAACCTGGGGAGCATCTTACCATCTCACGATACATCACAGAGAATGAGAAACTCTCAAATGACACAATGCACAGAATTTGCCTGGACGCAATCCTTCAGGAAGAAGAAGACGACGACGACTTTGGATTAGATATCTCGCTTTATCACTACCCTAAGGAGTCTCAAAGCAGCTAACATTCTCCTTTCCCTTCCTCCCCCACAACAAACACTCTGTGAGGTGAGTGGGGCTGAGAGACTTCAGAGAAGTGTGACTATCCCAAGGTCACCCAGCAGCTGCATGTGGAGGAGCAGAGACGCGAACCCGGTTCCCCAGATTACGAGTCTACCGCTCTTAACCACTACACCACACTGGAGAAACACTTTGATTGCAGTTAGAGCTGGTCATGTAAGAGCTTTGTATCTCTTAGAATCATAGAATCATAAGATGGAAGGGACCCCGAGGGTCAACTATCCCGACCCCCGTAATGCAGGAAACGCAACTAAAGCATTCATGACAGATGACCACCCAACCTCTGCTTAAAAACCTCCCTCAAAGGAGAGACCACAACCTCTTGAGGGAGGCCATTCCACTGTTGAACAGCTCTTACTGCCGAAAGTTATTCCTGAGGTTTAGTCAGAATCTCCTTTCTTGTCATTTGAAGCCATTGGTTCAAGTCTTACTGTCTAGACAGGAGAAAACAAGCTTGATCCATTTCCCATGTGGCGGCATGTCCCCTTAAGATATTTGAAGATGGCTATGGTATCTCCTCTCGGTCTCCTCTTTAAGATTTGGAAACCATGAATGGGGGGAGGGAGCTCAATGAAATTTTCATGGGCAGTGTGCCGAGTTTGTGCTCTGCATATTTAGCTTCTGTGGTGGCCGATGGGCTTTTATGAGTCTCCTTCCCTTTATTCCACAAATCCCTCTCACCAGCGATCTGCACTCTGCAACCTTCTCAGATGATCGTGCTTTGTGATGGGGGAGAAAATTGATTTCATTTGCATTTTAATAAGAAACAACCCAATTTACACCTCTCCAACCAATATATTAAAATGGTAATGAATTTTCATAAGGATTATTCAAAACAAAAAAACAAATTGCTACAGAAATGTGAATTTAAGGTTCGGAAATAAGAAACTAAAATTGAGTGATTGGCCCATTAGGGCATGTCATTTTAGGGGGTAAAACTTAATTTTTGCAAATTTATTCAGTGAGGGGGGTCATATAAATATGTTTTTGTGTGTGAGGAATTCATATCTGCTATTATTTTTGTGACTGAGCAACATTTAGTTTGGTAAGTCTATGTTTGATTTAGAAGCAAATGAAGTGCTCTCAGAAGAACAGAGAATTTAAATTTTACCTTCAGAAAGTGTCAGGTAATATAAAATATATTTGTGTGTGTGTGTGTGTGTGTGTGTGTGTGTGTGTGTGTGTGTGTACATGCATACATATACAAACACAGAGAGAGGGAGGGAGGGAGGGAGGGAGGGAGGGAGGGAGAGAAAGTACTTGGCAAACATTTCTAATGATTTCTATGCAATTTTACAGATTTTATTTTCCAAGCAAAACTAATTCATCTAACCATAATCTCTTTGAATTCCCAAGTCATGTTACAACTTTTTTTGCAGACCTTCATTTTTGGAATTTGAACATTGAAAATTTAACACGCCTTGCTGGCCTATTCCTTTCTGGAGATCTCTTTACTCTTAGTTTTGAAATGAGCTGGGACTTTGGGGTGAACAGGTGGAGTTTACCCTTTCATCTCTCCTCGTGATCCCAAAAGAAATCACTTTGGAATCAGAGTGGAGCCTACTTTATAGAAGTAGCTCCCGTGCTAATGCAAATAGAAGTGGTGTGGGGGGGGGATGTGGGTGTCAGAATTTTATTTGGACCTGTCATGTTCCACTCTGGTGCTGGATTCCATGGAGAATGTGGCAAAGTGAAGCTGGTTATAATTTGCATTGCCACAGGCAGCTCCAATTGAGCAACTTGTTCTAACAAAGACTGGGAGCAGACGGTAGCCTCTTAATTCTCTGTCTCCAGAGAAGAGATCTTCAGAGCTTTAAAGAACCAATATCAACACTCCCCCGCCATTCTATAGCCTCTCACCTAATGCACTCCCTGTGCCAATGGGCTGGTTTGAAGGTTGGTGTGATACATCTGGTTCCTCCGGCACTGGTGGCCCAGGAAAGATCACTGGGGGCTCCTGTCCACCAGTCTTGATGCGGTGGTCCCCTGATCTCCTGCAGCTGGCTCAGAGCCCTGAACTTGATCTGCCACCTTACCTGGTGCCTCAGCAGCCTTCAAGTCTGCGTCTCCCCACCTACTGTGGCCTTGATGCTGCTCAGGCTCCCCCGTGGCTGCTATTTACATAACAAAAATGTGCAATTACAAAATGCCCCCTTCGGCCTTCAAATTCCCCTTCAAAGGGGATTGCCACTAAACTAGATGCCCCCTCTGCGGGTGACAAGGCTGCTGCAAAATGTTTCGACAGTTCTGCTTTTCTGGGAGAGAACCTGCTGAATAGGTTAAGTGGAGGCCCTGAGATCTTTTTCTTTCTTTTTTCTTTTTTGGAGCATTGTGAACCATTTAATTATCCAGAAGTTCCTTTGCCACATGCCTGTTTCTGAGCTTGTTAGTGGGCTGACCTTTTGCCTGTGGGAGCCTCTGCCTGTGCGCTCCCAGAAGAATGGATGGCTCAGAAAAGCTATCATGAATGACAAGGAAGAGAGCGCCATGAAGTACACAGCTGAGACCTAATGGCTTGCCCTTGTCAAAGATGCTCAAGCATCACCCAGAAAGAGAGACAAATCAATGTTGTGCCTCATTGCGCTTTGTGATCCTCTGCAGATATCGTTGCTTGGGAAGGACTTTCTGAAACCAAAATGCTTTAGAATATCAGCACGAAAAGTAGGCCCACATATGGGTGGGTGGGTGTGTTCAAGTTTGTATTTAATCCACCTGCACTATCAACCCTGTGCTACAAAGCTGCCTGAAAACATGACATGAAGGCTGGCAACATCAACCCTGCCATGTAAAAGGCAAAGGACCCCTGGACAGTTAAATCCAGTCAAAGGCAACTATGGGGTAACAGCGTTCATCTCGCTTTCAGGCCGAGGGAGCCGGCGTTTGTCCACAGACAGCTTTCCGGGTCATGTGGCCAGCATGGCTAGACTGCTTCTGGAGCAAAGGGACACCGTGACAGAAAACAGAGCGCATGGAAACGCCGTTTACCTTCCCGCTGGAGCGTTACCTATTTATCTGCTTGCACTGGTGTGCTTTCGAACTGCTAGGTTGGCAGGAGCTGGGACAGAGCAACGGGAGCTCACTCCATCAAGGGGATTCAAACCGCTGATCATCCAATCAGCAAGCCCAAGAGGCTCAGTGGTTTAGATCAGAGCGCCACCCGAGTCCCTGCCATGTAGGATTCCCTTACAGATGACCACAGTGTGTGGCATAGGGTGGCATTCGCTGTTTCGCCTCTAGCAGCAAAAGGTCCTGGACCGCCTTTGCCCAGAACGCTGGTTTATCCAGGCAGAATAATGCTTACCCTGCCCAATCTTGCTCCAAGCAGGTTGAGCATGCGTCTGCTAGCAAGGCTACACCTTGAGCAACACTTAAGGGTATGCAGAATAGAAGACATCTCTGCTGTCAAAATCCTATTACTGTACTCTGCAGCAGGTCCCTCCTTGCCAGATAACACAATGCCAGCAGGCCTGCAGGGTATCCTCCAAAGCCAATAAAATAAAAACAAATCTAGTTACACCAGAGTTAATCTACGCAAGTTCTCTTTAAGAGCATCAGCTGCAGGGGCAGGGCACAGGGAACCCAAACAGAATCATTCAAATGGACTTAGCAAATGCTTTGTAGCATCCTCCCAGCAGGCGTTGCTCAAGGTGCAGGAAGTTTGACACATATGCACACTCCGAAAAGAAGATTTCAGAAGAAGTGCATCTTAAAAAATTGAAAAGAATAGAACTGTTCTGCCTACACAAGGCTTGACATAATTCCTGTGCTGGATGCACAAATATTAAGAGCTTATGCAGAGGTACAGAGATTGTTGAATGGCTATTTCAGTGACAAGTTCTAGTAGTATCAGAAAGAAAACTTCTAGCCTAGAGCGCAAAATATGGTCTGAAGCTCAACATCAGAATAACTAAGATCATGGCCACTGGCCCCATCACCTCCTGGCAAATAGAAGGGGAAGAAATGGAGGCAGTGAGAGATTTTACTTTCTTGGGCTCCATGATCACTGCAGATGGTGACAGCAGTCATGAAATTAAAAGACGCCTGCTTCTTGGGAGAAAAGCAATGACAAACCTAGACAGCATCTTAAAAAGTAGAGACATCACCTTGCTGACAAAGGTCCGTATAGTTAAAGCTATGGTTTTCCCAGCAGTGATGTATGGAAGTGAGAGCTGGACCATAAAGAAGGCTGATCGCCGAAGAATTGATGCTTTTGAATTATGGTGCTGGAGGAGACTCTTGAGAGTCCCATGGACTGCAAGAAGATCAAACCTCTCCATTCTGAAGGAAATCAACCCTGAGTGCTCACTGGAAGGACAGATCGTGAAGCTGAGGCTCCAATACTTTGGCCACCTCATGAGAAGAGAAGACTCCCTGGGAAAGACCCTTGATGCTGGGAAAGATTGAGGGCACAAGGAGAAGGGGATGACAGAGGATGCCCCACAAATAACCCAGAGATACATTTTAAATCAGGCATCCCCAAAACTTGGCCCTCCAGATGTTTGGAGACTACAATTCCCATCATCCCTGACCACTGGTCCTGTAAACTAGGGATGATGGGAGCTGTAGTCCCAAAACATCTGGAGGGCCGAGTCTGGGGATGCCTGTTTTAAATAAAAGGACACATTCTACTCATGTAAAAGCATGCTGATTCCCGGACCATCTGTGGGCTGGATTGAGAAGGCAATTGGGCCACATCGGGCCCCCGGGCCTTAGGTTGCCTACACCTGCTCTAACCACTACACCACGCTGGCACCATGCATCTTTTTGTACTTGAGCTGGGTCAAAAAATCTCTCTCCAGCTTGGCGGGGATTCTACACAGCAGGGAATGGAATGATAAATGGAAGTGTCTGTCTTTTCTCTCCCCTCCCCACCCTCTTTTACAAACATCATCTCTGGGAATGGCATGACCTTAGTAGGTTTCATTGTCTATTTCTGTGTTAAACAACCTTCCCCAACCTGATGCTTTGTGTGGGACTACAATTCCCATCTTCCCTGACCACTGGCTGTGATGGCTGAGCTGATGGGAGTTGTGAAACAAAACACTCATAGAGGGTACCAGGTTGGGAAAGTCAGATTTCAATGGAAGAGCTCTAAGGAAAGCCTTTTCCCACATTGTAGCTAGGGTTGCCAGACTCAATAGAGGACAGGACTTCTGTGCCTTTAATTGCCCTGCTCTCTTCTGAGTCTGGAAACCTTAAAGAGAAACCAGCAGGCCCTTTGTTTAATTTCCAAGCAAAGGGTCTGCTGGTTTCTCTTTAAGGTTTCCAGACTCAAAAGAGAGCAGGGCAATTAAAGGCACAGAAGTCCTGTCCTCTATTGCGTCTGGCAACCCTAATTGTGGCATAGAGTTGAATCCCCCACCCCTAAAAAAAAGATACTAAATTCATCTTTCCATCCAGGGCGCCCATTGTCTCCCCAGCCCCCCAAATAAGCTGGTCTGAAGATCTATTTCATTATCTCTTAATAACTTTATCTGCTTTCCACTTAGCGAACACCTGTCACAAGCAGGTAGCTTCCAGGGGAATCAGTAGGAGGCACTGGCAGAAACAGGTGTTTCCCCATCACACCGAGAGTTTATCAAGGGTTTCGCATTATGATTCCCCGCTTGAAGCAGGTAAATTACTGAATCAATATAATGCTTCTGCCTTTAGGCATTCAACCACCCCCACCCCAAATGTCTGCAGTGTTGTGTGTGTGTGTGTGTGTTAATTCCACAGCATTTTTCCTCGCCACTTCACATCACCATATGGGAAATGAATCAAATGCCTCAAAGGAAGGCCACGCCAGCAATCAGTTTTGTTCAGTTAAAACAAATATATAATTCACCAACACAGCAAATTAGCACACAGTAGTAGCTGCTTTTTCGTTGATTTAAAACATCTGTCATCAAAAGGTTAGAAACTCTTGCCATCAAAAAAAAAAAACCACAGCTGAGCAATGGGATATAAAAGGGGTACTGGCTGCGTTCACACTGCGCATTGAAAGCACACCACTTTTCCCCTCCCAAAGAATCATGGGAACCGCAGTTTGTCAAGAGTGTTGGGAGCTGTAGTTTTGTGAGGGAGGGGCAAACCCTAGTTCCCAGGATTCTTGGGTGTGAGTGGGGAGCCGTGTACAGTGGTACCTCACAAGACGAATGCCTCGCGCAACGAAAAACTCGCTAGACGAAAGCGTCTAGTGATTCTTTGTTGCCTCGCAAGACGAAGCTTTCTATGGCCACGTCTCGCAAGAGGAATTTGGTTTTTTTGCCGCTTTTTTTGCCGTCTGCCGTTTGTTTCCGCAAGACGAAATTTTTTGTAAGATGGCACGACCCACGGAACGAATTATTTTCATCTTGTGAGGTACCACTGTACATTAAATTATAGTTCTGTATACAGCCCCTGTTCTCTGCTGAAATGCTAAAATTCCCAGGATTTAAAAAAATGTGGAAAGCAGGAATATGAAAAGAAAGAAGGGGAGGTTCTGGTTTTTTTTGGGGGGGGTTAAACATTACAAAGTGATGTTCAAGCACTGTGAGGGAATTTCTCTTAAAGGATTAGACTACGACAGAAAGTTATTATTGCAATGAAGTTCAGATAGGACTTGAATGCATTCTCCAATCAGATTAACTGGTCTAATAGGATTTGGGGAAGCTCTCGTGGGGTGGGGGGGCAGGCATGCTGGACCCTCCAGATGCCATGGCCATTGGATTTAATCTAATTGAATCAAGCCTGACTAGGCATACTTTGTTAACGGGTCTATCTGTGCACTGGGCAATTGCAAGCCAGCTTCCACCCTGAGAAAACACATAGCTGCCAGTCTGCCAGCACTGGAAAGATGCACGTAGAGAAGTCAGTTGTGGCTGACGCCCATTGGAACCGGTAGGTCAGAAAGCAGGGAGCCCAACAGTAGGTGGCGCCAGAGCCAATGACAGGCAGAGCCAATTCATTCTAGTTTTGTCCCCATCCACCTTCCTACCGAATTCTACGAAGGGGAAACACTGAGACTAAGGAAGAGGAAGCTAACAGGCAGTGACAACCCCTGGACTGGTTGTAAATAAGAAGGCAGGCAAGTGGGGTTTGGCTGGGGCACATAGGTGCCCATTCCCTGGGACCCTGGGTGACTGAGCATCCACAAAATTCCCCATGAAGGGGCCAGGCACTCACAAATTTCAGTGCCAGGGCCTTTCCCTAGGCACCCACAGTTGCTGGGCGAAGAAGAAGAAGAAGAAGAAGAAGAAGAAGAAGAAGAAGAAGAAGAAGAAGAAGAGAAGGAGGAGGGGGGAGTTCGGACTTGACATCCCACCTTTCACTCCCCTTAAGGAGTCTCAAAGCAGCTAACAATCTCCTTTGCCTTCCTCCCCCACAACAAACACTCTGTGAGGTGAGTGAGGCTGAGAGACTTCAAAGAAGTGTGACTAGCCCAAGGTCACCCAGCAGCTGCATGTGGAGGACAGTTCACCAGATTACAACTCCACCGTTCTTAACAACTACACCACGTTGGCACTCCTGGTGGGGCAGCGTCCCATTTGCCCTAATAGACCAGCCTCCACTGAGACAATGTCACAGATACAACAAGGACACAATGACTTCACCTACTTGGACAGCAGGCATGCCTAATTTGCTGCCTGTTTCCATGAGGACTGGTAGCCGCGGTCTGCCCCAGTTTGTGAAATGTTCCCTTTAAAAGCAGCTGCAACCCAGAGAGTGCATTTTCACACTGGAGGTGTCGCCCAAACACCCACACAGTTCTATCAGCTACATTCTCACCACTCAAAAGATAAGAAACACAGAAAGTGCTCACATAATAATCGCTGTCCTGGGTACCTAAAGCCTACGTCACCTCACATCCTTTCCCCAGCCAGATGCTCCCAGGAAGTCCCTAAGGAAGGCATGGAGGCAAAAGCTGCTCCACTTTGCTTGGAATAGTTCTCAAAATGTGCAGCCATTTGTAGAAGACCTTGCTTCTCTGTACAGTGAGGAAGGAAGGAAGGAAGGAAGGAAGGAAGGAAGGAAGGAAGGAAGGAAGGAAGGAAGGAAGGAAGGAAGGAAGGAAGGAAGGAAGGAAGGAAGGAAGGAAGGAACCGCTAACCCCCAAGATTCATTAATGCAGGAGTGGGGAAAACAAATTTCCGGGGGGTTACCTTGGTCGAAAGTTACCATGGCCAACTCCCAGGACAGACCTATAAAATCACATATTTAAAACACAGACATGTGTTTTATCTAGTTACAGGTAGGTAGCCGTGTTGGTCTGATGCAGTCAAAACACATTAAAAAAATTCCTTCCAGTAGCACCTTAGAGACCAACTAAGTTTGTCATAGGTATGAGCTTTCGTGTGCATGCACACTTCTTCAGATACCTGAAGAAGTGTGCATGCACACGAAAGCTCATACCTATGACAAACTTAGTTGGTCTCTAAGGTGCTACAGGGAGGATTTTTTTAATGTGTTTTATCTAGTAACTCTACAAGATATTTCATCTTCCATTCTCCATTTTCTCCAGATATTTTTTAAACAAAGTTTGTAGGGGAGAAACACCTCTTGAAGCTCTCAAAGTCCCCATAAGCAAGAAAAAAAACTCTGCAATTCCAGCTGAACAACATAATCATCAACAGACAAGTTTAACTGCAATGCCTGCTTCCCAGTGTGGTGAAAACTGCATGCACAGTTGCAAAAACTATGTCAGTCTGGATGGCTCAGTTGGTTAGAGGGTGGTGCTGATAACGCCAAGGTTGCAGGTTCGATCCTGGCATGGGACAGCTTCATATTCCTGCATTGCAGGGGTTAGACTAGCTGATGTTCAGGATCCCTTCCAACTCTACAATTCTATGATAGGGTTACCATACATCTGGAATTTCCTGGACATAGCCGATATCCAGCCCTCGCAAACAGCGTCTGGGTGGAAAGCTCAAAAATGTCCAGGAAATTCCAGACATATGGCAGCCTGTGTCGGTAGTGTAGATTTTGGCAAATTTAATTTAAAATAGCTCAAAAACTAATTTTGGCCCAAAAAACCCCAAAACCCAAAAACCCTCTTTGCATATTTGCAAGGAAGACCAATCTACTGCTCAGACCTTTCCTCCTCATTTTTCGATCTTCTGCCAGTAGGCAATGCCAACGCCCTTCTCCCTCTCAGCATGACCCCTGTTGAACAGCAAAGTACCTGGAGGAGACCCAGACAGCTGGTTCTGGCTATGGGTTGTATTTGGCCCATGTGTGGGGGAACCCCTGGCATTAGATAGAACCACACTCCAAAGAACGCTTAGTCCTGAGAAAGAATAATAGAATCATAGAGTTGGAAGAGACCACAAGGGCCATCCAGTCCAACCCCCTGCCAAGCAGGAAACACCATCAAAGCATTCTTGGCATATGCCTGTCAAGCCTCTGCTTAAAGACCTCCAAAGAAGGACACACACACACACACACACACACACACACAGACACACACACACAGACACACAACCAGAGGAGTTTGTTAAATCAAAAGCAACTGCTTGCCAAGTGGTGATAGTTTGAGTTTAGCAGCTGCAAATTAGGTGCTATGTCAATTCTAAAGCGAGCCATCTTTGCATGCCAGGTGAGCATCTATTAAAATGTGGGGCCCTGGCACAGCCAGTTTAAATGAATCAAGGCTTGTTCTAGATTGGGTAAATGGGGAACCTGTAGGCTTCTAGATGTTGCTGGACTCCCAATTCCCACCATTCCTCACCGCTCCCTGACTTGTATGTCTCCTCCGGATGACCTTATTATATTCAGCATTCTTCCTGATTCACTTGCACACAGCTTACAGGGTGGTTAGGCCATGCCCAGCCTTTGTTGAGCATTTAGAATCATAGAATCATAGAGTTGGAAGAGACCACAAGGGCCATCCAGTCCAACCCACCGCCAAGCAGGAAAAACCATCAAAGCATTCTTGGCATATGCCTGTCAAGCCTCTGCTTAAAGACCTCCAAAGAAGGAGACTCCACCACACTCCTTGGTAGCAAATTCCACTGCTGAACAGCTCTTACTGTCAGGAAGTTCTTCCTAATGTTTAGGTGGAATCTTCTTTCTTGTAGTTTGAATCCATTGCTCCGTGTCCGCTTCTCTGGAGCAGCAGAAAACAACCTTTCTCACTCCTCTATATGACATCCTTTTATATATTGGAACATGGCTATCATATCACCCCTGAACCTTCTCTTCTCCAGGCTAAACATACCCAGCTCCCTAAGACGTTCCTCATAAGAACACCTGATTATTTCACAGAGCAGGACAGAAGTTGGCTATTAAGATACCTGAACAGTATAGGACTTCCACTTGCATTCAAAACTATGTTATTATTTAACGAAGGCCAGCATTTCAAAGAGGGTTGGAGGGGACCCCGTCTCTCAACTCATCATCCATCTTGCCTGTAAAGCGCTGCACTGCAATCCGCTGCTGACATACTTAGAAAACTTTAAAATACAACCTCTCTCTGCTGTTACAATTAAGTCACTCTAAAATGTCATGGAAAGCAATCTAACCCCATTAAATCTTCACACTCTCATTAAAAAAGCACTTACAGACTTGACAATGTTCCTAATACATTATTTAAAGACACAAGATGTACAGTGACTTAAAAACCCAGCACAAGGGGTGGGGGTGGGGAGAGAGAACAGAGAGAGAAATAGAGCACGCAACCAAGCCCGCCTTAAGAAATCTTGCTAAAATGCAAAATTGTAATTAGAACCAGGTCGTTTCTACAACAGCAGGTAGCAATGGCGCTGCAGTTGGCCTCACTGAGATACACTGCAATACAAGCCTGACTTGTGGAGAGAGTTATGCAGTCAGATATATTAAACCAAAACACAGAACATCTGGTTTCTTCGTCTCATGAAATGGGGCCCTAAAATTCTTCATGGTAGGCAAGTTCCTTCCCCTCTCCTGTGGCCAACTCAGACTAGATTGGTTCAGAAACAAGCCAAGCTATCGGCAAAAAGATCAGAGCATTTCAGAGCCGATCTAAATTTGGCCCAGCCCTGTTATTAGGCATGGTGAAGCGGTTGCCCTCAGGCAGCGAATTGTGGGTGTCAAGAAAGGGTTATCCAATTCCTTATTACTGTATTTTTATTTTTACCACCAGTGAGGGGGGTGGGATTTGTCAGTTGTGGGACTTTCTGCTTCGAGTCCTAAAGTACGTTTGCCAGACTCACCCTTGAAATGAGGACTCCATTAGCAGTTCTGCAATAGGTAGCCTTAATGGGTTCTATTCAATGTAGCACTTAGGGGAGTACAGGCATGCTGAGTTGTGCCCAATATTTGGTGGGGGCACCATGCATGCATGATATCACATGTGTGACACACACACACACACACACACACACACACACACACCTGTCCGGCCAGGTTGCCTTAGCCCACCATCACCCACCCAGTCACCACCAGCTGGCTCACCTTGTGAAAGGGACAAACGGGGCAAAGATCCCCCTTCCTGACAGTAAGAGCTGTTCGACAGTGGAATTTGCTGCCAATAAGTGTGGTGGAGTCTCCTTCTTTGGAGGTCTTTAAGCAGAGGCTCAACAGCCGTATGTCAAGAATGTTTTGATGGTGTTTCCTGCTTGGCAGGGGGTTGGACTAGATGGCCCTTGTGGTCTCTTCCAACTCTATGATTCTATGATTCTATGTTTTGCACTGTCCAACTGCATCAAAACAATTGGGAACTGCAAACACCCAAGCTCCCATCTCCATATTAGTCTGATTATTTTGGAATTGAATCCCTCAGACAGTGGATAGAGTTATCATAAGAAGAGCCTGCTGGGTCAGGCCTGTGGCCCATCGAGTCCAACATCCTGTTTTCACAGTGGCTGACCATAAGCTTGTGGAAAGCCCTAAACGGCCTCGGCCCAGTATACCTGAAGGAGCGTCTCCACCCCCATCTTTCAGCCCAGACACTGAGGGTCTTCTGGCAGTTCCCTCACTGCAAGAAGGGCCTTCTTGCTGCTGGCGCCCACCCTGTGGAATGCCCTCCCATCAGATGTCAAGGAAATGAGCAACTATCTTACTTTTAGAAGACATCTGAAGGCAGTCCTGTTTAGGGAAGTTTTTAATGTTTGATGTTTTATCGTGTTTTTAATATTCTGTTGGGAGTGGCCCAGAAAGGCTGGGAAAACCTAGCCAGATGGATGGGGTATAAATAATAAATTATTATTATTATTATTATTATTATTATTATTATTATCATTATCATTATTATCATTATCATTATCATTATCATTATCATTATCATTATCAGGACCTGAGCAGAACAGCACTCTGCCCACCTAAGATTCCAAGCAGCTAGTACTTAGAGGCTCGTTTAGTACGTATTAGGTAACTTCAGGTGTCTGTCTCTTTTTTTCTTTGCTTTCTCCATTTCCATGAAAATGTGGCAGATAGCCTGCCTTCCTGAAGCACGGGGAAATGATGAAAGGCCAAAACAAAAACCCCACCACCACGTTTGATTGCCAGCCACTGGATCCTTCAACCAACTCCTTTTGGCAGCAAACAGAAGGAGCAATGGCAGGTGTAGTTAAAAGGTCTTGGCATCGTTCCACTTACAGCAATTAGCTCCTCTTTGCAGATGAATAAAAGAAGCCATAAAGTAAAAGGCAAATGTAGCGCAGGACAGCTTTGATGCTGACCTTTGTCTGGCCAGCGTGATGAGTGCTGTGGCCATTATTTCGTAACACATTTCCCCTTGCCTGGCCAAATGCGCTTCGAGTCTCTCTTGT
This sequence comes from Zootoca vivipara, assembly GCF_965207765.1. Classification (NCBI taxonomy): domain Eukaryota; kingdom Metazoa; phylum Chordata; class Lepidosauria; order Squamata; family Lacertidae; genus Zootoca; species Zootoca vivipara. The sequence goes on along the minus strand of NC_142597.1, from coordinate 35,456,120 downwards.
GCCTCTACTCGAGTGATGGAGTGGCTCTTGGGGCTGCAAAAGGTTGAGCGCCACTTAGGTACTTGAAGCACTGATGATGATCAAACTCTCTGCGCTTCCGGTGCAAAAGCAGTCCTCTTATCTCCCAGCCGCACACATCATCTGCAGTTTCGCAGATGAAAAGGGGGCATGTTTTCAACACCCCTGTTCTCATGCCAAGGCATTGAAGGCTAAGGCCTCCACCCACCCATCCCTAAAACAAACAGCCACATTGCTGAAGCCTGGACTTTGTATCCTTTGAATGGGATGGGTGATTATTGCTTTGTTGCTGTTGTTATTTTTACTATATATTTCAGGGGTTCCCAAACTTGCCCGGCTTTGGGCCGGTGCCCGCAGCACCCATCACGTGGCAGGCCGGAGGGTGGGGGAGTGTTCGGGTGTGGCGGGGGCACACGCCCGTGCGCATGTGCACACGCTATTTCTGGCACATTTCCGGGTCAGAAAAGTGACAGAAATAGCTTGTGTGCATGCGCACGGGCCTCCTCCGACCCGGAATTGCACTGGAAATGATGCTTGTGCATGCGCGCAAGCTATTTCCGGTGCTTTTCCAATCCGGAAGTGGGCAGCCGCGCCGCACCGGTAAGAGCTGGTGGTGGCAGCGGGCGGCAGGGATCATTGTGGGCCACATAAATGAGACCCCCGGGCCGTAGTTTGGGAAACACTGATATATTTTGTTGGTTTTATGTTGTGAACTGGCCAGAGATCTGCAGATGAAGGGTGGTATAGAGGGGGAGGGGGAGGAGGAGGGGGAGGGGGAGGAGGAGGAGGAGGAGGAGGAGGAGGAGGAGGAGGAGGAGGAGGAGGAGGAGGAGGAGGAGAATTTACTCTGTATCTGCCTTGCACAAATTTAAAAGCCATTCTTTGGGTTACCCAGGTGGCGCTGTGGTTAAACCACTGAGCCTAGGGCTTGCTGATCAGAAGGTTGGCGGTTCGAATCCCTGTGACGGGGTGAGCTCCCGTTGCTTGGTCCCAGCTCCTGCCAACCTAGCAGTTCGAAAGCACGTCAAAATGCAAGTAGATAAATAGGAACCGCTACAGCGGGAAGGTAAACGGCGTTTCCATGTACTGTTCTGGTTCTCCAGAAGCGGCTTTGTCATGCTGGCCACATGACCTGGAAGCTGTACGCCGGCTCCCTCGGCCAATAATGCGAGATGAGCGCGCAACCCCAGAGTCGGTCACGACTGGACCTAATGGTCAGGGGTCCCTTTACCTTTACCTTGGGTTAAAGCAATGCTAGGAGCAAAAAAATTAATAACAACATTGTCCTGCTGCCTCTATCAAAATGAGTCTCACCAGCTTGTGAAATGATAGAATCATAGAATCGTAGAGTTGGAAGGGACTCTGGGAATCATCTAGTCCAACCCCTTGCAATGCAGAAATATTCAGCTGCCCCATAAGGGGATCAAACCTGCCACCTTGGCATTATCAGCACCACATTCTGAGCAACTGAGCTATGAACTGAGCTATGAATAAAATTAAGCTATTAATTTAATTTATATCCCACTTTCCCTCCTGAATGAACCCAGGGTGGCAAAACACCCACAGTTTAATAACACCTGCCATCTCTAGGTTGGTATGAGAAAGTCATGTCTGAAACCCTGAAGACCTGCTTCTGGTCAGCAAAAACAGAAGTGAGCGAGATGGACCAATGGCCAAAATCAGAGTAAGGCAGCTCCCTGTGTCAACTGCTGTAAAGACTGAATGCATCCACTCAGGTGTTTAACTTCTAGTAAACACTATGCAAAGGGCATTGAACCTGGAGATGCAGTAGAAGTTCTCCTCAGTCAGGCTCAGATATTAACTTCAGTGGTTTGTAGAATACGGCCTAAAATGAAGTGAGCTTCTGCCATTGACAAATTCTTCTTCTGCTACACTCAGATCTTGCATGCAAGCTTCCCATAATGGGAAAAGGATGCAGGACTGGAAGGGCCACTGGCCTGATTCAGCAGACATTTGTTATGTCTAAGCAGGGCTGGCTCTAGGTAGACCCCGCGTGGCGTAGTGTGGCAAAGCCGCGCGGAAACCATGCTGTGCCCTGTGAGGGCGGGGCGCTGGAGCGATCTCCGCCCCTCAGCACCAGGACGCGCGACCTGCTCGAGACTGCCCTGTGTCTAAGGTCCAGCACCTTAGGTCCAGCGCCGAGGGCCTTCTGGCGGTTCCCTCACTGCGAGAAGCAAAGCTACAGGGAACCAGGCAGAGGGCCTTCTCGGTAGTGGCACCCGCCCTGTGGAACACCCTCCCATCAGAGGTCAGAGAGATAAACAACTACCTGACATTTAGAAAATACCTAAAAGCAGCCCTGTTTAGGGAAGTTTTTAATCTGTGATACTTGATGTATTTTAATGTTTGTTGGAAGCCGCCCAGAGTGGCAGGGGAAGCCCAGCCAGATGGGGGGGGATATAAATAATAAATTGTTATTATTATTATTAAGATCTGCCTGCCTCCACTAAGGCGCTTAGACAAGACAAGCCAATAAATCTTGTACTTGGTGTTACAGTATATTTGATTATACACACCCCAGCTCATACACTTGAGAGTTCTATGGAACTATCCATTTATTTGCTATTTTAAGAATTGCACTCTCCACTCTCTCCCCATAAACAAAGTTTTTAATTTGAAAAAAGCTTCCTAGATGGTTGCACTGTAAGATGGGGTATCTATATAACTCTGTCCAATGAGGCATTTTGGGAATAGTGAAAACAGAACCAGCAAAGACATACCACAGCTGGGGGACAGGATTCCTGCATTGCAGGGAGTTGGACAAGGTGACCCTCAAGGTCCCTTCCGACTCTACAATTCTATGATTTGATGATTTATATCCTCAGATTAGGACCCAGGTGGCGCTGTGGGTTAAGCCACAGAGTCTAGGGCTTGCTGATCAGAAGGCCGGAGGTTCAAATCCCTGCAACGCGGTGAGCTCCCGTTGCTCGGTCCCAGCTCCTGCCCACCTAGCAGTCCGAAAGCACATCAAAGTGCAAGTAGATAAATAGGGACCGCTCCGGCGGGAAGGTAAACGGCGTTTCCGTGCGCTGCTCTGGTTTCGCCAGAAGCGGCTTTGTCATGCTGGCCACATGACCCAGAAGCTGTCTGCAGACAAACGCAGGCTCCCTCGGCCTATAGAGCGAGATGAGCGCCGCAACCCCAGAGTTGGACACAACTGGACCTGATGGTCAGGGGCCTTTATCCTCAGATTACATCCAAATTATTTCAAGGGCAACAAGCACATCAAAATTCACCATGAGCAAATATACACACACAGGCCTTTGTGGATTCAGATACATGTGCTGGGAAAACCACTATCAATTATGCCACTCAATTGTACATCATAATCGAATTAGAGTTAAACCTTCCTCATTATCTCCCAGTTCAGAACCTGTTGAGCAGCAGGCTGGCCGCATGTTGTACTTAATGACAGACGCTTTGCCGCATTAACCTTTATCCAGTTTCAGCAGCATTACTGCCTTCTGTGCCTTCCAGCTTTCATCCTAAATGCCATTTTGATCAACACCTAACATTTGCTAGAAAACAGCAACTGAAGCATTTGTCTCCCTCCACTTCCCCACCAAATGTGTGTGTGTGCGCGCACACACATTCGTACCTTGTTTCTCAAACGTGATCCATTCCGAAAGGATCGATTTCCGAAACGTTCGAAAACCAAGGCACGGCTTCCGATTGGCAGCAGCAGCTTCCTGCACTCAAGCGGAAGCCGCGTTGGACGTTCGACTTCCAAAAAACGTTTGAATACCAGAACACTTACTTCTGGGTTTCAGTGTTTGGGAGCCAAAAACGTACAAGTACCAAGGCGTTCGAGAACCAAGATACAGCTGTATATATATTTAAAACAGTGTATGCTCTGTCTCTCAGTGAAGCAACTGGCAACTATTCACTTAACACAAAACTGCAAGTTGTGAAACAGTTGGGCGTGGTTGACCAAATGCCCTCTGATGGTGACCTTTAGTTGAGTCTATTTGTTTGAGATTCTGTCTGCAGAAGGAAGACCTACAGGTACAGGGGGGAAATACTTCATTGAGCATAACACATTTTGAACAGAGCTCTTCGGCAAGGGTACTCATGAAAAAACCAATCTCAGTCCTTTCCCCAAGAAAACAAATTTGCTCAGTCTGCTTTTCAGACCTGAAGGAGACCTGAAGGAGCGTCTCCACCCCCATTGTTCTGCCCGGACACTGCGGTCCAGTGCCGAGGGCCTTCTGGCGGTTCCCTCACTGCAAGAAGAGAAGTTACAGGGAACCAGGCAGAGGGCCTTCTCAGTAGTGGCGCCCACCCTGTGGAACGCCCTCTCATCAGATGTCAAAGAAATAAACAACTATCTGATTTTTAGAAGACAGCTGAAGGCAGACCTATTTAGGGAAGCTTTTAATATTTGATGAATTATTGCATTTTAATATTTTGCTGGAAGCCGCCCAGAGTGGCTGTAATGGTGCTGGGGCTTCCTCACGAGTAATCCGCTCCAAACTCTGTGGCTGGTTTTTACAGAGTTTTATTTATATACATATGTACAAGACAGAGCAAGAAAAAGCATGACTGATTGATCCTGAGTCAGAATCCGGAAGCACCGCCCTTCGTGACTTCCTCCAGCAAAACACACTGGGCGTTCGGAATCTCCTCCTCTCTGCCCGCCTCTTTTCAGCCCTCCGTTGTTGGGGTGATGGGGCTGCTGGAGAACCCTCCCCACTGGAACTGACCAGCTGGGGGGCTGGTGCTACCTCCTCTGGCAACTCCCCTTCCTGGGATCTCTGATCCGACCCTCCAACGCTTCCCTCTGAGGACCTTCCCTCCTCAGCATCCTCAAGGGTCTGCACCACTTCCTGAGGTTCAGCACCATCTCCAGTGGACGGCTCCGCCTCACTGCCATCCAGGGCTCTGGCTGCATCGGAGAGCCCTTGTCCCCACTTCTGGGTCTCTCCGCTGACCCCTGGTGGTCCCCTGACAGTGGCTGGGGAAACCCAGCCAGATGGATGGGGTATAAATAATAATAATAATAATAATAATAATAATAATAATAATAATAATAATAATAATAATTACAGTCATACCTCGGTTTAAGTTTGAGTATTTTCAGTTTTAGTACCCCGTGGATCCGTCTGGAACGGATCAATCCACTTTCCATTACTTTCAATGGGAAAGTACGCTTCAGGTTAAGTACAGACTTCTGGAACCAATTGTGTTTGTAAACCGAGGTACCACTGTATTTATCTACTTGCACTTTGACGTGCTTTTGAACTGCTAGGTTGGCAGGAGCTGGGACCGAGCAACGGGTGCTCACCCCATCACGGGGATTCAAACCGCCGACCTTCTGATCAGCAAGCCCTAGGCTCTGTGGTTTAACCCACAGTGCCACCCGTGTCCCAAGATACAAGTACCACCACCTTATTGCTAATATTTCTACAAAAAACAAGAGCAAACATTTCTTCTTTGTATATCTGTATTATGTACCACTGTGTTATGGCGGCTCACCAACCAAATTTGATGCTTCCAAATACGCTGGAATGTAACTATTGATCAGGTTGTGCGCTTCTCCAAATTTTGTGAAGCACGTTGGTCCCACGAGCGCCAAGTGGAAGCAGCGCCGCTCTACCCGCAGTGACCCTGGCAACCCCAGCTCCCCCTCCACTGTATTCTCTTCTTCTTCCTCTGCAAGAACAGATCCCTCCTCCCTGACCTTGCTCTCAGCCACCACTCCCACTGGCGCCCAGTGCTCCCCAGGCCCCACTGCCTCCATTCTTGCTGCCTCACAGACTGGGAGATCCCAGGGGCGGGGGGGCATGGGTGTCTGAGGAGGAGGAGGCACCAAGCCAGCCCCACAGGGCAAAGGGCTTGCCTCTCTGCAACTCTTAAAGGTAGCAGGAGCTCAGCAAGGAGCCTGTCACGGTTGCACCCCTCTCAGGATTTTGCGCCCGGGGCCACAGCCCCTCTGACGCCCCACAACGCTATACCTCTCTTTCTTTCCATGCTCACCGAAGATCAGTTTCTCCTTTGTTTCCAACTGTTGAACTGCACAGTTGTGGTTATTGCCTGGTTATTGCTATGCAGAATAACACTCCTGCCTCTGTTCAGATTGCATCACACCTTTGCATAATGACGAAAATCTGTCCCGTAAAAAAATAAAACGAGCCGGTATCTCCAGATAATGGAGAGAGTCAACGGAGAGGGAGAAGGAAGGACGATCAAGCCCAGAAAGCTATTGGCAGCCCCTCCCAGCAACAGCCACTCTGAGTCCCGACAAGCACAAATGGGGAGCAAGGCAAATATATGCAGAAAAAATAGTCTAAGCAGTGCCCAAGAGTGGGCAAAGAAACAGGTTTTCCGGAGAGGGTACCAGGGCAAAAGTATGGGGCCACCACAATGCGAAAAGATCAAACTATATTGGAGTCAGATTTATGAAGAAATTTAAAAAATACTGAAATACAATATAAAGAAGAGTCCTGTATGTTTTCTATTAGGGATGCTATATGAAGGAGTAAATAAGCAGGATGAAAAAGTATTCCTATATGCAATTGCAGCCGCAAAGATACTGATTGCCACATTTGGAAAAAAACAGGATACAGTATTCCAAAAATTAGTGAATGGCAGGGGAAATTATTCAGTTACATGGATCTAGCGAAATTAACTAATCAGAGGCTGTAGCAAACAGAAATTCGACCAAAGTTGGGGAAAGTTTGGGGATTACATAATAATAATAATAATAATAATAATAATAATTTATTTTTTATACCCTGCCCATCTGGCCAGGTTCCCCCAGCCACTCTGGGCGGCTTCCAACAAAATACTAAAATACAGAAATCCATCAAACATTAAAAGCTTCCCTAAACAGGGCTGCCTTGAGATGCCTTCTAAAGGTCTGGTAATTGTTGTTCTCTTTGACCTCTGGTGGGAGGGCATTCCACAGGGTGGGTGCCACTACCGAGAAGGCCCTCTGCCTGGTTCCCTGTAACTTGGCTTCTCGTAGCGAGGGAACTGCCAGAAGGCCCTCGGAGCTGGACCTCAGTGTCCGGGCAGAATGATGGGGGTGGAGACGCTCCTTCAGGTATACTGGACCAAGGCCGTTTAGGGCTTTAAAGGTCAGCACCAACACTTTGAATTGTGCTCGGAAACGTACATGAAGAAACAATGCCCTAGATTAAAATCCTGGATTTATTTCTAAAGTTCTGTATTGTTTGTAAGGATTATAATTCAAGAGGAAATATTAGGGAAGTTTATTAAGGTAAGGGAAGCAGTAATTAGTAAAAAATTAAAGAATCCAAAATGACGATAAGTGGAAGTCTTATAGGAGAGGAAGATTTTGTCTGTGATGTTTATTTATTTATGTTTATTTATGGTATGATTGTTTGTTTTTGGTTTATTATGTTTGTGCCGTTTATTTATTGTATGTTTCGTTCCATCCTATCTGACCTAGATGGAACAAAGAGATTAGCCAAGGAAATCTAGCGGAATTTTTATCTGATTTCATTTATGTTTAAAATTGGTTATATGATATTTTGGTATGATTTGTAGAATTTGTTTGTTTTGAGTGGAGTTTTTATGAGTTGAGTCTGTTTGTTTTGATTGGAGTTGTTTTGATTTGAATTTCAATAAAGTTTAATTATTTTAAAAAAAAATATGGCGCCACCAAATAACGAAAGTCAGGATTTTGCCAGCAAGTGTGGATCAGCCCTAAGCCAAATTACTCCAGAGTAATTTGTAACCAAAGAGATCCAAGACACTGGTTTAGGAGCACGGCTTTACCCAAATAAATACACTAACTTTCATTAACACAAAATAAAAAAAGAACCAAATCTTGCCTTGACACTCCTACTAAGACAAGACGCTGTTTTAAGTGTTTGCAGCGTTTAAGCTTTAAACCGCCTTTCCTCTTTTTATTAGTTTTACGCTGCAAGGATGTGTAGCCGCAATTGCAAGGGGGCAGGAGCATTAAAAGGGGTGATAAACATTTAACAGCCCAATAATTAGCTATAATCAGAATAACCAGTGTTGGGTAATTAACTCCCATTCCTCCTTGCTCGCTTGATAGATGTCGCAGCCTTGCAAGGGGTCTCATAAACCAAAAACCCTTTCGATGAAGGTAAAAAGCAACAATGTCATCAATCGCAGGGCAGTAGCTCCACATTCTACTCGGTGGCGATACACCATCCATAAGCTGTCGAGTTTTCCCTTTTCTCGCGAGGAAGCCTATTCAGCATAAGGGAATTTCCCTTTAAAAAAAGGGAGAACTTGACAGCTATGACACCATCATCCATTCACTTCTCTAATCGAGTCCCCCCCCCCCCAAGAAGGAGTTCCTCACATAACACGCTGGCTACATTTCAGGTAGTGTTCTGGATATACAGTAGTCATTAAAAAAAGCAAACACAGAAATTGTAGCAGAATTAAAGCAGGATGGCGTTTGTCAAAAACAAGAGATTAATCTCGCTTCCCACCCATCCCCACCCCGGCATTGCTGAGAAAAGTAAATAGTTCCCAATTTTACAGCTGGGTCAAGATAAACGACTTAACGATGTGTGTTATTTTATGTAATGTTAACTACTGGACCTCTCAATTAGTCACTTGTGCAATAATTAAATATCTGAAAGCTTGCAGAGAACTTTATCGCTGTGGTTGTATTAATGAAATTGTTATTTCAAAAACGTGTCATTATATCCTCTAGAGGAGGGATGTGGAACAGGTAATACTCCAGTTGTTACTGGACTCTGAATCCCTATCAGTCCCAGCCAGCAGGACCAATGGTTAGGTATGATATGGGCCAACATCCTCCAGAGGGCGCCAGGTTGGCCACACCGAAATGTTAAACCTCTACCTAGTGGCATATCTCCCATAACAGATCACGATTCTTCGTTAACCTGCTTGGCGTCAACGATTTACAGTTCAGCGTTTGGTCTTTGACAGTCTCATGCAAATCGGTACAGCTTGAAGTGGCGCCATGAGTCAGTGCGCCTGGCTGTTAGCCAGAAGGTTGGTGGTTTGAATCCCACCCAGGGGTGGCTGTGGGCATTGCAGGGGGTTGTACTAGATGACCCTCAGGATACCTTCTGCATTTCTATGATTCTAATTTCCAAAGCCGCCAACTCCAAAATCTTTAAAACAGGGTGGATTTGATTTAAATCAAATCAATTTAAACCACAATTTAAATCACTAGTCAGTAAGACTTGATTTAAATCATTTTCTTTACAGAAAGACTCATTCTTGCTGGTATAATCTTAATATTTACAACCAGAGGAAGGTTTCATTTTTGGAATAATAAATTTTCAGAGTAGTTTTTATAGTTATATCAAAAATTACTGATTTGGTTATACTATTAGAAATACATAGACAGATAATGATGAAATTATTGTGAGGTTTAATAAGTTAGCTGTTTATATTTGGACAACTTTTCTGCTGTACTTTATCGGAAGGAGAAAAATAATCATTTCCTTAATAACAATTTAAACCATTTATTTAACTAAAGCAGTAACATTATATAGCATATGTATCCATGTTTGTTAACTGATGTGGTTAAACGTGTGTTGTTGTTTTTAGCACACATGAAAAACTTAAAACAAATCCTTATTTCCTGATGAATAGCCTTTGGACTATAATGTAACTTAAATAGAAAACTGTCTTTAGAAAGATTTTTTTCCTCCAAAAGCATTTTATTTTAAAAATCTGGTTTTAATTTTAAAAATCTGATTTTAATTTTTTAAAATCCTATTTTTTATAAATATATTTTAAAAATCATTTATTTTTATCCATCCTGCTTTAAAAAGCGCAATAGTCAGACCGACCATTTGTATTATGCATATATATCTATATATCTATATCTATCTATATCTATCTATCTATCTATCTATCTATCTATATACAGTGGTACCTCGGTTTATGAGCACAATTGGTTCCGGAAGTCTGTTCATAAACTGAAGCGTTCATAAACTGAAGCGAACTTTCCCATTGAAAGTAATGGAAAGTGGATTAATCCGTTCCAGACAGTCCGGAGTACTTAAACTGAAGCGTTCATAAACTGAAGCGAACTTTCCCATTGAAAGTAATGGAAAGTGGATTAATCTGTTCCAGACAGGTCCGCAGAGTACTTAAACTGAAAGCGTTCATAAACTGAAGCATGGGTGTAATTGGTTCCGGAAGTCTGTTCATAAACTGAAGCGTTCATAAACTGAAGCGAATTTTCCCATTGAAAGTAATGGAAAATGAATTAATACGTTCCAGATGGGTCCGCAGCGTTCATAAACCGAAAATTCATAAACCGAGGTGTTCATAAACCGAGGTTCCACTGTGTGTGTGTGTGTGTGTGTGTGTGTGTGTGTATATCACACACACACACACACACTTTTACAACACAAAATGAAGAACTCTTTAAGATGCAGGTGATGGGAAATTCGCTGAACATCCAAGGCCATTACCCTGGCAAAAGAACTGAGCCTCTTCTACTAGATACTAAGCCTTATTGACAAAGAATTAGGGCCAGGAAATTAGTGCTAGGGTATCATCCCGAATGACACCCCCCCCCCCAAAAAAAAGCCTATAACAGTATATTTGGCATAAGAACATTTAAAGCTGCATCATTCTTAATGAAAACATTTTTGCCTTGGAACTTACAAACATGTACACCCACTTGCCTTGCTTTCACACATCTGAGTTGCTGCCATGTGTTCACACAAGGAGTAAAAAGCAGGGAGAGGGGTAATGTCTCGCTCCAGTGGATGCTCTCAGGGGCTAGACTGAGCCTCGGTCCCCAGGAGATAGAAGCTTACATGCCATTTCAGGCAGGGTTTCTGGTGCAGCGCAGTTGAAACAAGTCAAGTTCAAACAGAGGAAATTGGGCGATGTTCAAACATGGCCCAGAAGCAAGGTCAGGAAGCATCCCAAGTTCAATATCGCAGGGCATTCCACAAAGGGCAACACAGAAAGGAGAAGGAATGAAATTCGGGAGCAAGGCCGAGGGGACCAAGGCATAGCTGCCAACTCCTGGATTGAAAAATCCGGGATCAGCACGGCACTGGAAGTCGCTTCTACGCATGTCCAGACATGCGTAGAAGTGACTTCCGGTGCCGGCGCTGCCTGGTTTCCGGTGCCCAGACATGGGCAGAGTGGCACCGGAAGTCGCTTCTACGCATGTCCAGACATTCCAAATCCGGGGGATTTACGGGATATAAATCCATTCGGGATAACAGCGGGAAACGGTAACAAAAAAGGGGGGTTTCCCGCGAAAAACGGGAGACTTAGCAGCTATGGACCAAGGAGCCAAAGACCTTTCCAACAACTGAGAGAGGCCTCACATACTCTGATCTCCTGGACCACACCCTGACCACAGGGGCTGATAAAATTTCAGGGATTGCTTACTCACAAGCAGCACTGCAGTTCTGGGTCCATAGACGCATGCCACAATGCCAATCTGGACTCAAACCTCTTGGCACTCTTAAGTGGTTCAACCTCCCCCTCTGACAGCTCCAGAGGTTCTCTGGCAGGTCCCAACCCAGAAGGTCCCATAAGGGGAGCTTCCGCACAGATTTCAGGGAGCCAGTGTGGTGTAGTGGTTAAGAGCGGTAGACTCGTAATCTGGGGAACTGGGTTCGCGTCTCTGCTCCTCCACATGCAGCTGCTGGGTGACCTTGGGCTAGTCACACTTCTCTGAAGTCTCTCAGCCTCACTCACCTCACAGAGTGTTTGTTGTGGGAGAGGAAGGGAAAGGAGAATGTTAGCTGCTTTGAGACTCCTTCAGGTAGTGATAAAGCGGGATATCAAATCCAAACTCTTCTCTTCTTCTTCCTACCCTGCCTGCCACTGAAAGTCCTCGACTTTGGGGTGCATGGTTCATCCTTGGAGGATGCCATGTCTGGTGCCAGTTCAGGGCTAAGCCTAATGGGTGTGCCTCCAATGCCCCTGGGCACATCGACTTCTCTTGAGACCTTTCCCCTAAATGGGCAAAGTTCTGAAGAGCATCTTGCATGCCCAAAGCCACTGAGGGCAATGGTTGCATGTGCATCCCATTTTTACACCTCACATGTTCAGTAAGTAATGTCATTCATAAGATTTTCTTTAAAAAAATACTATGATTGCCTTTAGATGCTGCTCCTTCTAACAACAAACACATCCAGCGAGTGGGCTGGAAGACTTAGCTTTATGATACAAAGTGGCAGAGAGGCTCTGTTTGGTTTTTCCTTTTAATCTATGGTAGCTTTCCCCCATCATGGTGCCCTCCAAATGTAGTTTGACTCCAATTCAGTCCAGCAGGTAAAAGCTAAAAGGTGCCAGGTTCCCTGCAGAAACTCTGATTCGGGGTCCTGTTTCAACTAAAGAATTGTCACCAGTTTTTGCAGAATTTTGATCTCCAGGGAGAGACAGATCATTGTCACCGTAATGGGGCAGAGGGAGTGGGGCAAAGCAGTTTAATGTGCACAAGTGTGTTGTGTTGTTGTTTTTAAAGAAAGGCTAATATCGCAGCTTTTTAGACTAATTAGAAGAAGCTGCAAAACGAGCATCTCTAATTTCATTTAAAAATTAATCAAGTTTTCGAACTAAAATGAAGATTGAAGATGGCACATTAGTGATTCTCTTTTGAAGCTCGAGGAAGAAAGAGAATCTCACTTCAGTAGCTGGTCTGAACACAAGGCATTTAAAGTCACGTTGAAATTACACCTCTTAGTCCCTGGGCTAGGCACCTTCCTCAGTGAGCTGTGTCATGAAAGGGGCAACAAAAATGGGCAGTTATTTAGTTTGCTATCATTGCATTTTACATCTAGGATAGGAAGAGATGTTTGTGGGACATTGATGATGGCCATAACTTTGCCTGGTTTCAGTGTTGGATTTTTTGAATAGTCAAGTTACTTTAGAGCCGGTCTAATGTAAATACTGTCTGTTTAAGAGAAACAGGTGCCGGTGTTTCTGTTAATTGCTCACAGGCGTGGGCTCTGCTTCTTGTATATAAGGCTCTGCCAGAAAGCCTTCTGTATCTCTTAGTTAGATCTTTCAGTTTGATTCATCTCTAAGTAGATCACTCTCTCAGTTGTTCTCAGTTTAAGAGATTCCTTAGTTGAATCTTAGTATGATTGCTTAGTTATAATGCTAGTTTGCTGTTAATTCTCGGGTAGTTTAATGGGAGTTTTGTGGGAATTTTGTGGGAGGTTTGGAAAGTGGGTAGATAACATTGCTAAGAGAGAAAGCATTTATCTTTAGTTTAAGTCTCTTTAGAGTCAGTTTGTATTTCAGTTAAAGAAACCCAACCGTATTTTCATCTGCATACTTTTACAAGTGTGCAGCTAGTAAGGGGTTTCATATAAGGGAGATAATTCCCTACGCTCTTGGTGGCGTTTTCTTAGCCAGGTCAACTTCTGACTGCGTATACTCTGCGCGAAGCGTACTTTAAAGGGCCACTGTAAACTGGGATATATGATTTAGATTAAGCAAGTTTCAATACCCAGTTTTCTCCTATATTATTCTTATTATATATTATTTTCCAATATTCAGTACTATGCCTATTTTGTTTGTTTGTTTGTGCACAATTTGCTCTTCTGTTTCGAAAAGCCAAATGTCTTGGGCAAAGCCTATTTTCTCCAGTGATTCCTCTTCAGCCCTAAATACATTAGATATGATATGAAAGAGACTCGGTTTCCCCATTTTCACAGCCCTTTGCAATTCAAACGGCTGCCTCCTCTCGCTGATTTGTCAGTGGTCGCAAACAGAGCTTACAGTGGACGCTCAGGTTGCAAACATGATCCGTGCGGGAGGCACGTTCTCAACCCACCACATTTGCAAACCGCAGCGCTGCATCTGTGCATGCGTGGGTCGCAATTCAGCACTTCTGCACATGCGCAAAGCGCAATGTAGTGCTTCTGCGCATGCGCGAGTGCCAAAACCCGGAAGTATTCTATTCTATTCTATTCTTCTCTTTACCCAGACTGTTGCCACTTAATTTGAAAGGTGGCACCGTGGCCTCTTTTAGTAAGCTGGGCTCTGTTAATCATGTGTGTGTGTTTTAGGTTGCCCTTAATTGTTTTCAATGTAATTCACTTTGGGTCAACTATGTGAGAAAAGCAACTAACAAATGATAGCAACAACCTACCTTCCCGGATGCTCTTTGTTTCAGTCTCTAATTAACCCATGGGTCATGCAAATGTATGTCAAAGAGTGGAAACTAATTAGCCAGGAGTTCACACACGGCATGCCCAGTGATGCATTATCAAGAGGCAATTTCTGTATGTCAAACAGCTGTCACCAAACAAAGCTGACGATTTTACTATAAAGGCCATCAATGCATGTCTCTTGCTACAGGAAATCACAGAGCAAGGTGCAGCGAGCTATCAAGCGATGATCACAGCCGATGTGCGAACCTACCCTTTGGGTGCTCTCACTCTGCAAATATTTAAGCACCCTGGCTTCTGACTCCTCCCAAATATTAGTTGCACACTTCTATTCCTGATCTGGCAAAGGCACGGCATAAAATAAGAGCTCTATTGTTGTCAAAAAGCCCAGGCAAATGCCAAGTTAATAATAAGAGAGTTCGGTTTCCGAAAACCACACATGCAAGGAAATTTGTCAATGTCTTTTTTTATTTGCGTATCTGGCAGCCTGCCCTTGACAGCCGATACATAAAGGAATAACATACAGGTGTTTTCATTTGCGGCTTGTCTTTAATCTAGGAGTGCCAATTTGCTTCTGCTTTAATTACATCCTTCTCGGCATACTGTTACTGTCTTATGGAATCTCTTCATTACTGGCAGCGCACAACCAACGGCGTTGGCAGGAGATTTGGAGCCAGCGGGGAAATGCGGCTCTCCTTCGCCTCCCAGCCTTCCCCCACCCCCCCAGTCCCTTTAGGCTTTCCTGCCCAAGCCCCCGCGCGAGGTTTTCCATCCAGCCAAGCCAACACGCAACATGCCTTCACATAACAGTAGCGCCAATTGGAATGTCAACATTCCATGACTAATCCTTCTCTCACCCCCACCCCTGCATGGGTGCCAGATTGTTCGACTCGTAATTCAGAAGCTACAGAAGTGCAGTACGCAACATTCAATTTTTATATTTTTTTAAAAAATAAATAAATCCTGCTCTCTTTGTTCTCCTGGCATGCCAAGCGGACTCACGGTCATCCAGTCTAGTCCACCAACCCACTCAGGGAAGGGTTTTCACTGCAAGTTGCAATGGCAGCATCCACAAAAGATGACCACCCAAGCCTCTGCATTTGGAGGGGGGGACCACACCTCCAGCAGGGGGAGGTGTCATCAACTCCTGAGGCAGCTGATTCCACTGTTGAACAGCTCTTACAGTTATGGAGTTTCTCCTAATGTCTAGATGAAATTGGTTTTCCTGACACTCTTTCCACCTGGTTATAGACCTGTCTGCTAGAGCAGAGATGTCAAAGTGGTCAACTGCGATCGACAGGAGGATCCCCGGGTGATCCAGATCGATTGTGGGATCCTGATCGATGGCGGGAATGTCTCCGCCTCCCTTGCTCCCTATGCTATGAGGTAGGCGAAAAAACCAAGAGGCCGGTGCCAATTAGCCAAATGGATAAAAAAAAACTCCTATCAGGCCCCTTGGGCAACCAAGGCAACCAACCAAAGTCCATAGCAAGGTCAAAGCAAACACACAAAAGGAAGACCTAAAGGGAGGGAGGGTGGGAGATCCGACGGGATGCAGCAGCAGAAAGAGGATTTGAGTGCTGCCGCGCCACCTTAAATAAATAATAATAATAATTTTATTTATACCCCGCCCTTCCCAGTCAAGACCAGGCTCAGGGCGGCTAACAACAAGAATATCAAAGCAAGCATAAAAGAAACAATTCAATTAAAATAGAGATTAAATACAATGTTAAAATTCAATTTTAAAATTAGGAATCTACAAGTGCAGCCTCATTTGAATATCTGTAGGATGAAGCCTAAGGGGAGGGTAACCCCGGGGTCAGACTGAGTCAGTCCAAAGGCCAAGCGGAACAGCTCTGTCTTGCAGGCCCTACGAAACGATGACAACTCCCGCTGGGCCCTAGTCTCCTGAGAGAGAGAGCGTTCCACCAGGTCGGGGCTAGTACTGAGAAGGCCCTGGTCCTGGTCGAGGCCAGCCTAACCACCTTGTGACTCGGGATCTCCAGTATGTTATTATTTGTGGACCTTAATGTCCTCTGCGGGGCATACCGGGAGAGGCGGTCCCGTAGGTACGAGATACATAGATACATAAAAGAACACAAATTTGTCGCTGCATCTTTGTTCACTTAAAGAAGGTCAATTTCCAAGGGGGCACTGGGATCTTTTTTTCTGAAAGGGGGGCAGTAGGCCAAATAAGTTTGGGAAACTCTGCTCTAGGGGTTGATCTGGAGGGAGAAAAGCAAGGAGACTGGCAAGCAGGACAAGCAGAGGTACAGCTCCTGGGAGATAGATGGTAGATACTGTAGATGAGAGATAGGGGAGAGAGAGAGAGAGAGAGAGAGAGAGAGAGAGAGAGAGAGAGAGAGAGAGAGAGAGAGAGAGAGATGAAAAATAGATAGATCCAGAAACTATAAGTCCCACAAGTTGAAACGTCAACCCGCATTGAGTATTACCACAATCCAGGTTGGCAGTTATGGGCTCCAGCTGGACCCAAGACGTTTTGTTGCCTGAGGCCACACTACACACCCTTCCAGGTAGAGTAGCCAGCTAGGTTTTCACTACAACACTGGTGATGGGACACCCCAAACCTCCACCCCAAACTTGAGACTAGTGGAACAATGACCCATCAATCTCAGTCTTTCCTCAACCAGTAATCACCTGCCTGCCTTCTGAAGAACGACCAGTCCAGCAGGTGGCGATGGCTGACAGCACCTCACCAGGGAGGAGGATGGGGTCAAAACTAGGGTGAGTTGACTGTGCCTGTCATAGACTCTGGCGCCACCTACTGGTGGGCTCCCCGCCTTCTGCCCCATCAGTACTCCATGGGCGCCAACCGCCACTGCCGGGAGAGGCGGTCCCGTAGGTACGAGGGTCTTAAGCCGCATAAGGCTTTAAAGGTCAAAACCAGCACCTTAAACCTGACCCTGTACTCCACCAGGAGCCAGTGCAGCTGGTAAAGCATTGGATGAATGTGATCCCTGCAGGTAAACCCCGCCCCCCAGCTGGCCCTATTGGCCAGCCAGAGGCTGGGCGCGGCAACAGGGATAGGGATAGGCCGAAACACCCCCCCCCCCTTCTGAGCACAGGAAGCAGATCCCATCCGCAAAGTCTCCCCTCTCGCAAAGAGGAGAGATCTTCTCAGCAGAGAGAGAAGGGAGGGAAGAAACCGCGAGACCTTCATGAATGCATTACTTTATAAGGGCCCACCTAGAGACATGGCACTGCTGCAGCCCATGATGGCATTAGGGGCAAACAAAGCTCCAACCTGCATTAGTCATTTTCTCTGCTACTTATGGGATGGATTTTGCTCGCATCCATTTTAATGCACATGAGGTTTCCCCTAAGACGATAATGTTCTAAAGCCACTCACACTGTGGCCTGCTGCCAAGAAGCAAAAGCAGGAAGCCTGAAGATAGACAAAGGAAGGCCGAAAAAGGAAATTAGCGGCAGTATTTTAGTGCAGACAACTTTGCATTCTGTGCGATTTTTAAGAAACGTTTTAGAACCTATCACAGTGCACAGCTATTGCGAAACAATAGGCGGGAAAGAAAACCATTGAGGGGTCCCATCTAGACCTTCAAGCATTTGCCAAGCAGTCCAGGAGCAGGGAGCTTTGGGGATCAGTGATACAGAAGCTCGCAAAATACTTGGAAGACACAGCATGCCATGCCAAAGCAAGCTTCCTCAACCTGGTGCCCTCCAGAGGTTTTGGGTTCCGGATCCCATCTGTCCCTATGGTCAGGGATGATGGAGGGTGTAGTCCAAAAATATTTGTGGGTCCAAGATTGAGGGAGCCTGGTTTATAATTAGGAGGGTGAAATGCAGTGGCCTTTTCACTCCATTCCCTGTGTGGCTGCTTGAGATCAGAAGCTTCTTCTTCCCTCTGAGATTGACAACAATTAAGCATCATATCTGAACACTGGAGTTTGGCTCGTCTTAACAATGGCTGGTTGAAGCAAGCCAGTTCCACCGAACCATGATCCAAAGCAGGCTCGTTTCCACTTCTTTAAACTATGGTTTGAAGCAGCGTTGTTTCAAAACAAACCATAGTTCAGATTGACACAGTGTGTTGGGTTAGGACAATATGGCAAGCCACAGTTCATCGAAACCAAAATGAAAGCATCCAAACTTCTTCATGCAGTCGTGATGGAGAAGGAAGCTCCACCGCCTCACCAGGAGGCTCTGAGGTCGTCTCCCATGTCTTTGAAAACGAATGTCTGCACAGGTTGGGCATTACGGGCTGTTATTGCCACCGACTCTCTCATCCAGGCACTGTGAATGACACTGAAGGGCACCTCCAACAAATACAGCACCATCTCTTAGCCCATTTTATCCTCACAAAGGATTAAGATGAAATGTGAGAAGTGGCTCTTATAAAACAGGTTAAGCCGCTATCGCCAGATCCATTTGCTGCGATTTTTACAGTGCAATATGTTTCAGCCTAGAGAAGGGAAGACAGAGAGGTGATATGATAGCCTTCTTCAAATATTTGAAGGGCTGTCAGGTGGGAGATGGAGCAAGCTTGTTCCTACTGTTCCAGAGGGTAAGACCTGAACCAATTGATTCAAATGACAAGAAAGGAGATTCCAACTAAAGCTTAGGAAAAACTTGCTGATGGTAAGAATGTTTGACAGTGGAGAAAGAATTGTAAGAATGTTTGACAGTGGAACAGACTACCTCATTAAGTGGTGGGCTCTCCTTCTATAGAGGTTTTTAAACACAGGTTGGATGGTCATCTGTCAGGGATGCTTTAGCTAGATGTGCTTCCTGCATGTCAGTGGGTTGGACTAGATGACCCCTGGGGGTCCCTTCCAACTCTACAATCGTATGATTCTATTATTATTAAAAAGCAGTTTGAAACAACAGCACACCACACTTGTGGTGTGAAAAAGTGCAGTGTCTTAACCAGAAGCATTGGGGCATGCACTGGTCAGAAACAAAGCAGTACGTTTCCCCCAAAACTTTTGCAGGCAAACAGAGGCAGTGTGGTGTAGTGGTTAGAGTGTTTGACTGAGACCTAGGAAACACCAGGGTTCAAATCCCCACTTGGCCATAAGGCTCCCTGGGCTGACCTTGGGCTCACAGACACTCATTCTAACCTACCTCACAGGGTTGTTGTGGAAAGTAAAGGAAGAAGGTCCGTACCATGCGTGCCATAAATGCAACAAGTAAATAAACAGTATTGAAAGTAGGATCACTTATAGTAGCATCATGAATACAGATCAGCATGAATATACAGTGCAAAGTCCCATCTACTACATTGAACTGGATTTCTTGTAGGAGAAAAGGCACAAAGGTTTGTAGCAGTTAGCAAGCTGGACCCCGAGCAAAGTTCATGGATTACGGAATGGAGAATTCCTGCAAAATAGTGAAACTTTAAATATATGGATAGATAGAAACTTTAAATATATGGATAGATAGAAATAGGTAAGAGGTAGATTTCCCACATCTATCTAAAGTACAACTCAAAAAAGGGAGGGGAAGCTCATATTTCCACCCTCCCAACTTCCAAACTCCATTTTTATTAATTACATCGGAGACTTGTACAGGAACTCGAGCACTTGGGCTATTTTTTAATAAGGTTCATCCGGCTCAAATGTATTGTTCCGCTTCAAAATGAAGATCAAACTACTAATTTAGCTGGAGATAATTGCACGCCTTTCAGGTCAGCTCCCAAGTGGGATACAGCGGGGTCTCATTGCCAAACCAAAATCATCAGGCCTAGAAATAAAACTTAAAAAATTAAAGAGGCCACCCAATGCAATACACAGGGCCAGACCAAGACATTTTGGCACCTGAGGCAAACCACAAAATGCCATGTCCCCCTCCCAGCCAGGGAAGAAGGCGTGAGCAAAGGTCTACCTCAGGAACAAGGGGGTAAGAAAGATCTCCATCGGGCTTTGCTGCCCCTGTGGATCTTGCTGCCTGAGGTGGGCACCTCCTGTTGTCTCATGGAACATTGGAGTGACCCACTGAAACAAAATTTAATCAAACACCTGGCAACTCTGGTTTGGGGGGGGGGGGTAAGTGCATTATGAAGAACTGTAGGTTCAAAACTACATGTTAGTGACCTTTGTTCAAAGAAAGAAAGAAAAGGTTGCTGACCTTCAGGGTGCTGCAGCTTCCAAAATAAACCTCAACATAAAAACAATCCCCAAAATGTAAACGCCATTTACACTCAGAACAAATAACGTCCTAACAATGTTAGAACAAACAATGGCGCGTATTATACAGCAAATTCTTTTAATACCAAAGTGAGTCAGCTATAGTAAACACAAAATGACCTATACAGTGGTACCTCGCTAGACAAATGCATCACAAGACGAAAAACTCGCAAAACGATAGATAGATGCAATTTCAATGGAGACTCACAAGACGATGTTTCCTATGGCGCGCTTCGCAAGACAAATTTTTTCATCCCGTAGGGTGCCTCGCAATACGAATTTTTTCCCCCATCTTGCGAGGCACCCTATGGGTAACCACACTTCAATGCGTTCCTATGGGAACCGCTTCGCAAAACGAATTTTTCGCTATACGAAGCGACTCGCGGGACGAATCAAATTTGTCTAGCGAGGCACCACTGTATATCTGTCCATCAGCACCATGCTTCAGATGTCTCGAAAAGGAATGCATTTTCTTATTCTGAAACATCCTTGCATCACTCTTCTTCCTCCTCTGTTCAGAACGCAAAACAACTGCAAGCAACATCTGGCTGGATCACATGAAATGTAATTGAGCAACTGCTTACAATTATGCTCACTCAGTGGATGGAATGATATGATGCAGATTCGGAGAGCAAGCAAGATAATGCCTTGCTGAACATTTGTTCCCTGCGCCTGGAGATTCTGTTGCACTTTCTCTGGAGGTCATTTAGCCAACGGGCATAATAGTTCAAGTTCGGCAACGCAAAACTGATGAACCCTATCCTGGAGGGCCAGAGAAAATCAAAACTTATACTGTACACATGTATTAATAATTATAATGATAGTGGTTTGATTTCTTATCCACCCTTCACTGCAAGATCCCGGGGTGGGTTACAGCCATTTGACGCACAATATTATGTGCAAACTTGTTTTCTCCTGCTCTGGAGGGTAGGACTCGAACCAATGGCTTCAGGTTACAAGAAAGGAGATTCCTACTGAGCATCAATAAGAACTTTCTGACTATAAGAGGTGTTTGACAATGCAACTGATTCCCACAAGAGGTTGTGGGCTCTCCCTCCCTGGGGTGGGTTTAAGCAGAGGTTGGATGGCCATCTGTCGTGGATGCTTTAGTTGAGATTTCTGCAATGCAGGAGGTCGAACTACGGTAGATGACTCTTGGCATCCCTTCCAACTCTACAGTTCTACGATTCTATTAGGAACGGCAACAACTGATTGCAAGGAAGAGAATAGGGTGGGTCCGTAAGAGAGAGAGAGAGAGAGAGAGAGAGAGAGAGAGAGAGAGAGAGAGAGAGAGAGAGAGAGAGAGAGTTGCGAGGATAAAGAGGCTTGTCTTTCAAATATAATGAAAACTACATAAGGAAAGTGCCAGACATACCTCTGTGGGGAGGTAATTCAACAGCTATGGGGCTGCCACAGAAATTGCCCTCTTGCTGCCACCCCCTCAGCTTCTGAGGACAAGGGAGCCACTAAAAGGGCCACCTCTAATGACCTTAGCCCTCAAGAGAGTCTGTAAGGAAAGAAGCCTCTCATACCCTACTGACAGGTGCTACACAGCTTTAGCTACCTAATTCTTACTCAGATACTCTCTGATTTGCTAATACAGGCACCATAGCTGTCAAGTTCCCCCCTTTCTTGCGAGAAAGCCTATTCAGCATAAGGGATTTCCCTTTAAAAAAAGGGAGAACTTGACAGCTACCAGTATGACAGGCATAAGGAAACTCGGCCCTCCAGATGTTTTGGGACTACAACTCCCATCACCCCTAGCTAACAAGACCAGTGGTCAGGGATGATTGGAGTTGTAGTCTCAAAACATCTGGAGGGCCGAGTTTGCTTATGCCTGTGCTAACGTGTTGAGGATGGAGGAAGACCTTGGTCTTGGCCTTGCCGCTTGTGGGGAACAGCGGTCTCCTAGAAACTCTCAGCACCCTTAACAAACGACAGTTCCCAGGATTCTTTGGGGGAGCCATGACTATGACTGCCTAACGTGGTATGATACTGTACAGCAAGGTTGCCATACAGTATTTCAAAAAGTGAAAATCCAGACACAATTTGCACAATCTCAAAAAAAGAAAAAAAAACTTGAGTTTTTGAGCTATTTGTAATGAAATTCACCAAAATCTTCACTTCCAACATGGGCTGCCATACATCCGGATTTTCCCAGACATTTCAGTGTTTTCCACTTCTTGCGAATGCCGGTTATGTCTGGGAAATTCTGGACATATGGCAACCCTACGTATAGTGCAGATGGGGCATGTGTTTAAATGCATTTGATGACGTTGCTTTTTTTAGTGAGCAACTGGATAGACTTAGACACTTATATATCCACCATTGACAAAAGGACAAGGATTGTCATTCTGAAAAGTAGAATCCACAAAAAGGTCGGGGAGGAATCTCCTTGAAGGGGCTTAGATCCCTGAGCCACACAGGAGTTATGCCTGCCCTCCTACCCCATAATTCTCAAATCACAGGTGCATATTTAGTTATTTATTCCATTCCGTGAATGTTCCACTGTGGATGTTCACTTGATTTAACCAATTTTATGAGGATCATTTGAGCTTCTCCTTGTTGTGAGCGTCTTTATATTAAGGAAAGCAATATTTTGAAACTCATTTACAGACAACAGGGACAAACTCTGAAGTCTATATTCTATTCTGCAGAAACACAACCTGCCTCCTCGGTGCCACACTTAATAGCAAAACCAAGAAATATCACAATCCAGGGTCATTGCTTTAAGAAGACTAAATATGTGAGGTGCTGCAGCCGGGCACAAAAAAACTGCCAGCCCAACCACACAGAGTAGTTGTGTGCACTTAACAACAACAACAACAACAACTTATTTATATGTCACTCATATGACTGGATTGCCCCAACCACTCTGGGCAGCTTCCAACAAACTAAAACACTGTGAGACATCAAACATTAAAAACTTCCCTATACAGGGCTGCCTTCAGATGTCTTCTAAAAGTCAGAAAGCTGTTTAGTTCCTTGACATTTGATGGGAGGGTGTTCCACAGGGATTGGGGGGGGGGACTATTGAGAAGGTCCTTTGCCTGGTTCCCTGTAACTGAAAGAGAAATGGGGAGATTTGCTCATTCCTACACTGCACCAATTTTATACACTGAATGGCAAAGTTTTTCCTGGAGTGTCCCATTTCAGGCTGTGGGTATCTGGGGAATAGTAGGGAGGGAGGGAGGTGGGAGGTTCGATTCCCCGCGACGGGGTGACTCGGTCCCAGCTCCTGCCAACCTAGCAGTTCGAAAGCACGCCAAAAGTGCAAGTAGATCAATAGGTACCGCTCCGGCGGGAAGGTAAACGGCGTTTCCGTGCGCTGCTCTGGTTTCGCCAGAAGCGGCTTTGTCATGCTGGCCACATGACCCGGAAAAACTGTCTGGGGAGTGGACAAACGGCCTGTAAAGCAAGATGAGCACCACAACCCCAGAGTCATTCATGACTGGACTTAACTGTCAGGGGTCCTTTACCTTTAGTGCTTTTTTTCCTGGGGGAGATGAATACCCCCTAAACATTTTATGAATATAGGTTTGGCCTCATTGAGAGGCGGTATTTCAATATGAGTAGGAAAATGAGAGTAACCCTAAACACTGAATATTCCCATATGACAAACAAGCTCATGGTCTATAGAGAATTAGCATGTCAGGGCAAAAGGCTTCACCCAGACTTCTGGTGTACAAGCTTTTGACTTGAGTACAATTTATTTGTCATGACAATAAGCATTCAGGGATGCAGCACAACACTTGCAGTAAAGCAAGTTAACCAACCCCCTGGATTCTGAAAATGCATTCACTTAAGTGGACTTAGAATCATAGAATCGTAGAATTGAGGATTATGTATTCCAACCCCCTGCAATATAGGAACATACAATTGTCCCATATAGGGATCAAACCTGCAACGTTGGCATTATTAGCAGCATGCTCCAGCCAACTGCGCTATTAAAACAGATCCTTTATTGCGCAGTCACGCAAAACAGAACCAACAACAAGACAAGTAAAATATCACAATATGCAAAATATATCCAAATAGGTTTGTAATACATAAATGATATCAGGAGTGATTAAAACACATCTAAAATATGATATCTTATTATAAAATATGGAAGTTAAGAGTGAGTCAAATAAATAAGTAACAGTATGACAACCAGATTATAAACAGCACCCAGACAGCATAAGTTTAATAATTTGGGGGCAATGTCCTTTTCGTATTTTTGCAGCCAGAAGAAACAACAATAATAATTTTATTATTTGTACTTTTGCCATATTTCTATCTTGCCTGTCTTCCAAGGAACTCAAGGTACGGTACATGGTTCTCTGCACTCCCCCCCCCCACAATATTATCTTCCTAAAAACCCTGTGAGAAAGGCCTAGTGTCATACAGCGAGTCCAGGAGTGCCAACTTGCCCCCGTGTCCATGGGTGCCCAGGGCCATGGGTGCCATACAGCATGCCTTTGTGGGTGCCCAGCCCCTTCATGGGGAATTTTTTTGGTGCTTGGGCACCCATGGCCCCAGGGAAGAGTCAGAATTTGAACCCAGGTCCCTCTGGTCCAATTCTGAAATGCTAACCATAATAATAATAATAATAATAATAATAATAATAATACCACCGGTAATAATAATAATAATGATTTATTTATACCCTGCCCATTACAGTAATCCATCAAACATTAAAAGCTTCCCTAAACAGGGCTGCCTTCAGATGTCTTCTAAAAGTCTGTTCTCTTTGATATCTGGTGCGAGGGCGTTCCACAGGGCGGGTGCCACTACCGAGAAGGCCCTCTGTTTGGTTCCCTGTAACTTGGCTTCTCACAGTGAGGAAACCACCAGAAGGCCCTCGGTGCTGGACCTCAGTGTCCGGGTAGAACGATGGGGGTGGAGACACTCCTTCAGATATACTGGATTGAGGTCATATAAGGCTTTGAAG
Organism: Zootoca vivipara; assembly: GCF_965207765.1. Lineage (NCBI taxonomy): Eukaryota > Metazoa > Chordata > Lepidosauria > Squamata > Lacertidae > Zootoca > Zootoca vivipara. The sequence goes on along the minus strand of NC_142597.1, from coordinate 35,430,900 downwards.
GTCAGCACCAACACTTTGAATTGTGCTCGGAAACGTACTGAGAGCCAATGTACGTACTGGGAATGGGAACCATTGTGTCATGCCAGCTTACCATGCCAGTTAATGCTCCCCACACCCCGTGTATACATTCCTTAGACGTAACAGTTGTTGCCAATTGTGCTGGCACACTTTCCTAACAGCCGCTCTTCTGCATCTAGTTACACAGAGCATGGGACTCCAGCAAATGTGAGTTTTGCAGATCCACTGTGATGTGACAAGTTTCGCCCACCCAAACAACTCCCTCTTTCTGCACACCTATGTTGTCTCCTGTCAGCCCATTGATGACAGGTTGTTGCTCATCGACAATTATTTTCAAAATAGCATTTGAAATGGTATGCTTGTCTTGGCACCATAAGACAACTGAGGCTGTCACCCTAAGCATCTTTTCGAAGGAATAAGGTCCACTAAAATCAATGGAATATTGATTGATTTCTGTGGAGTCAGATCTCTGCCCAAACTTCTTTCAAGTGTATTTATTTTAATAATTTTTGACCTGCCCTTCATCCAGATGGATTCCTGGGTGGTATAATCTCTCTCTCTCTTTATATGTGTGTGTATATATGTGTGTGTATATGTGTGTGTGTGTGTGTGTGTGTGTGTGTGTGTGTGTGTATATATGCTTGGGCAAAAAATGAAGTCTTAACCTGGCACCAAGAAGATTGCACTGTGTCAATTACAAGTCCAGCCTCTCCAGGGAGCCTATTTCAAAGTCAAGGGGCCACCACAGAAAAGCCCCTCTCGCTGAAGTGACAGAAAGGCCTCAGCTAAAGATATAACTGTACAGGCAGGAAAATATGGGAGGAGATGTTCATACCGGTATATGGACCCCCAAGCTGCATACAGAGTGCAAACTGTGGGGCCATAGAGCCAAGATATACTGTATACTGTACAAGCAGAACTCCAAAACTACTCAAACAACAGCAACAACTGGCAACATTGTGCGCTAATACCTAGAAAGAATGTATACACTTGCCAAACCTCAAGCCACCACATAAAGATGTCCAAGCCTTTTTCTCCACCCCCACCATAAAAGCATGCAGCTCAATATTTCTTGATCCCATACCTCATGCATTTCAGTGATAGTGTCCTTGCTTGTGTTTTAAATCTAATGAATGCCAAAAAATTCAGGAAAGGAAAATGCTTTGCAAGTACGGAGAGTTTATAAGGTGGGCTTGGCCTACTCGGCAGTTCATATGCATGTCAGTAGCTTTTGAGGGAGAAACCCCAAACCCTGAATCCCTCTAGTTTTCAAATCAAGGAAGGAAGGGATTTTTGACTGGTGGGGATGTGGGGGTGAGAGAGAGACTGAAGGAACGGAATGCAAGAAGTTTACAACCAGGTGGGTATTGTAAGTGGAAATCACTGGTACACAAATGTTTCTATACAACCGGGGACACCATAACAGCTGTTTTGAATTCTCGAGAACATCAGAACTGGAGGCATTTTTGTCACATATTCTGAAGGGGGGGGTGGGAACAGAGTAGTGTGCTTAAGTTAAAGGGCCATTGTCCAAATCAGCCTTTAACACAGGAGAAATAAAACACTTAGCTATCTTGATATACCAAAAGGCAAGGATACGTTCGATTAACACATAAACTCACTCTAGAAAGGCACCTAAGCTTGAAAGGTCTAACCCTGAATGGCATACAATGTAAACACCATGAAAAAGAACAGGAAACCCAAGGGCCAAAAAGTTATGTGAAACTGATTTGGGAAAAGGGAGTGAATGAAATTGACAAAACCAAGAAATTAGCCTAAGATATGAGGGTCAAGGATGGCGAGAAAGAGACAGAAGGAATCTGGGAAATAATGGTATTATGTTTACCCTCAACTGTCAGATGGGGGGGGGAGGGGAAGCTGCATGCTTCTTCCACAACTCCTGTTTCTCTTGCACACCACGTTTGTGACAATGTGCATAGAACCGGCATTGTCTTTCAGTGATACCAGTCTGATTTCCTCTCCTCACCCCAAGAAATCATGTCAAGATAAGATGCCCATCATCTTCAAACCTGCCCTTTCTTGATGTCACACACATACCCCTTTCTCCCCAGGAGAAATCAAACATTAAAGGAGAAAAGTGCATTTTGGGGAGGGAGGGGAAAGAAAGCAGCACACGGCGAGGAATAAAGAGAAGCCTCCACTTGTCCACACCAGACACACAAAAGCACTTTTTTCTGCAACAAGAAAGAAGGGGAGGGAGGGGATTAAGGGGGCATTGACAACCGGGTTCCCACTTGCAAGCAACCCTTCAGATGACAGCCAGGGGCTGTTCTTTTGCACATCTCTTCAGACACACACCCCTTTTTCATCCCAGCCATACTTTAAAGGGGCAGCAAATAAATAAACCAAGCCTTCTGGAGCATAAAGGAGACGCAAGTCCAATGCCACTGCCCGTCTCTTCTTCTGCCCCCACCCCCACCTCCAAGTTCCTCCAAGCCCCTCCTCTTCCCCCCCCTCTCGCTCGCAAGGAATACACCCCGACTCCCTCCCCACCTCCGAACACATAAAGCACCACCACTCCCCAACAGCTGGGGAGAGCGAGGGGAAGAGGGGGGGGAGAGAGAGAGACCCAGCCAACTCGCTCCTCAAAGCAGCACATCCATCAAACTGCAGCCCAAACAAAAATAAATACACTCAGCGCACAGCAAGGCAGGGGAAGAAACCACCTCGACCTATAAATATTTGGAGTAGCCAAGGGATTCGGGGGCGGGGGGGGAGCCAAGAAAGAGATGGGGTTCCTGGTCTGCATTGTTATCCAAGCAGTAGGGACCAGAGGAGAGGAAAGAGGACACCCCCCCTCAAGTGCACACACCCCTCTATGCTGCCATTACCCCCCCTCCCCATCCACAGTCAGCAAACAATGAGTGAGAGGGCAAGCCCGGCCGCCCCCTCCCCTTCCGGGCTTCCCTATAATATAGCCCCGCCGCCACCCCCGACGGGGAGCCCGGGCGCCCTCACCTCCAAGGCTTCCAGCGTGACGAAGCTGGCCAGGGCAAAGCCATCGATGATGTCCTCCTCGGGCGAAGACGACTCCCTCCTCTTCCTCCTGGGGGGCTTGGGCCGGCCCGTCGGCGGCAGCGGCGGCTTGCCATTGTTGTCGAGCTCGGAGCCCGAGGAAGAAAGGACGGACGGGGCGGGGGGCGTCCGCCTGGGCTCCGCCGCCACCACCACCAGAGCCGCCCCGCCGGGAACAGCAGCAGCAGCAGCAGCAACAGCACCTTGTAATAATCCGCGTTTGGAGCGCCTCGCCCGGTCGCGCTGCGAGCGGGAGCGCCGCTTCTTGCGAAAGCCGTTGCAGAGTGTGGGGCCGTCCATGGCTCGCTCGCTCTCGTCGCAACAACAGGGCCCCCCACCCCACCCCCAGACAACTCCACGCTGCCTTCGCCCTCCCTCCCTCCTGCTCTTCCCCCCCAACTACCCACCCCCTCCAACTTCGTTTCCCCCACCCCCCGGTGGAATACAGGGAGGGAGGGAGGGGGAGGAAGGAGAAGGAGGGGGGCAAGAAAGGGAGACTCCCAAGGAATGTCAGCACCCGGGGGGGGGGCGGCGAGAGAGATGTCGAGAGATTCCTCCGAGCAAACCCAGGAAAGTAAAGGCTGGTCACTGGTCTTCCTTGGGAAAATAGATACGTGTAATTCCTTCCAACCTCGGCAGCAGAAAATAAATTAGAGGAACAGAATGCCTTGATCCAAAGGCAGAGAGAGGCAAGCGTGAGGAGGGGTGTGTGTGGCGGGGTTGTCTCTTGATTCCGCACCCCCCCCCCCGTTTGATTTTTTTTTTAATCCATTGAGGAGGAGGGAAGGGGTGGGGAGACAAACTATTCCTCCACCCGAGAGGTTGGCTCCTTTCTTCTTTTCATGCTTGCAGAATTGAAGGCAGCGACCGTGTAAATATGTATGGATATATTCTCACACACACAAACACGGATAAGTAAATGGAACTCTTTCCCCGCCCCGTTAGATGCTTTGGATTAAACAGGGAGAAGTTGCTTCCGATTTGGTGGTATGTGTGTGTGTTTTTTCCTCCCCTCCGCCGTGTCTTGCTTCACGCCGGAAAATCTCGTCGTCGTGGTTCAATCCGGTGGGGCGAGCGAGAGAAAAAAAAAACCTCCAGCTGGAATAGACCGACGCACCTGGTCCTGGAGCAGGTCGAGTGGGTGCCCTGCCAGCGCAGAGACACCCACCTGCCTCAAGTTTTCCCCTCCACCCCGCACCCCTGGGCCCTCCTTTCTCCAGGTTAGCACTGCCTGCCCCCCCCCAAAAAAACCCACCCTCAACCCCCCCAGAGATGAAGCCCCAGCAGCCTCAAAGTCGCGCAGCCCGAGGTGGGGAAGAGTTCAGCGCCACGGAATCCACGCCGAGTATCCAAGAATCCAAACACAAAGGAAATTGACAAGCTCCTTCTTTCTTTCTCTCTCTCTCTCTCTCTCTCTCTCTCTTTCCCCCCTTCTCTCTCTCTTCCCTTTCTCCTCCCAGGAGGAGCCACACAGCCGAAAGGAGAACTGAGAGGTGCTGCTGGAGGAGATGGAGAGGGAGGGGGGTACACGCCAAACATCCACCACCACCCCAAATAAATGTCTCTGGTGGTGGGAGGGGGGACAGGAGGAAAGGGGCTGCTGAGTCTCCGGGAAGCTGCCTCTCCTCCAGACTGGGGAGGGGGCGACAACGTAACGGCACGAGAAGGGGCCAAGAGATACAGGATCCTTCCCTGGGGGGGCTGCTGCTGAAGATAAGAGATGTAATCTCGGTTTGGCTCTCCCCGCACGCCTCCGGCGGCAGCAGCAGCAGCAGCAGCAGCAGCAGCAGCAGCAGCAGCAGCAGCAGCAGCAGCAGCAGCAGCAGCAGCAGCAGCAGCAGCAGCAGCAGCAGCAGCAGCAGCAGCAGCAGCAGCAGCAGCCGGGATCCAGCCGCCTTTCACATCTTCCCTACCTTTCTGTGTGTGTCTGCCTCTCCCTCCCTCCCTCCCCCTCGGTCACATGACGAACTTTCCTCTCTCTTCCCCACCCCCCATTCCGTCCATCCCCACCGCGCAGGGTGAAATAAAGCTCCCCTAGCCGCGCGAAATAAGTTGCAGGCATGCGCGCCGAGTTTGCGCGCTGCCTCTTCTGCGCTCTGCTCCATCCAGCCCAGAAGAAGGAATGAATGGGGAAGGGAATTCTCGCGGGAGCCTCTGGCCCTTTAACGCGGCGGGTGGGGGCGGGGGAGGGAGAGAAGGGGGCGGGGTCGTGGCAAGGAAGGTTGATTGCTGCAGAGAGGGCTGCTTGATGCCTTGCAGGAGCTGGGAGGGCAGCGTGGGGGGGGGGGGCAAGGACTTATGTGCCTTGAACCACTCCATGAAAAATGCAAAAATTCAGCCAGTGAAGTGAATCGGGGTGGTGGTGAATATCCAGTAGTGAATGAAAGAAAGACATCTAAAGGCATCCATTGAATAGCAAGCAAAGTTGTACCTGAGATATTTTAATAATAATAATAATAATGTTGTTTAATCGTTTAGTCGTGTCTGACTCTTCGTGACCCCATAGACCAGAGAACGCCAGGCACTCCTGTCTTCCACTGCCTCCCGCAATTTGGTCAAACTCGTGTTCATAGCTTCGAGAACACTGTCCAACCATCTTGTCCTCTGTCATCCCCTTCTCCTAGTGCCCCCAATCTTTCCCAACATCAGGGTCTTTTCCAAGGAGTCTTCTCTTCTCATGAGGTGGCCAAAATCTTGGAGCCTCAGCTTCAGGATCTGCCCTTCCAGTGAGCACTCAGGGCTGATTTCCTTCAGAATGGATAGGTTTGATCTTCTTGCAGTCCATGGGACTCTCAAGATTCTCCTCCAGCACTATAATTCAAAAGCATCAATTCTTCGGCGATCAGCCTTCGTTATGGTCCAGCTCTCACTTCCATACATCACTACTGTGAAAACCATAGCTTTAACTATACAGACCTTTGTCGGCAAGGTGATGTCTCTGCTTTTTAAGATGTTGTCATTGCTTTTCTCCCAAGGTTTGTCATTGCTTTTCTCCCAAGAAGCAGGGGCCTTTTGATTTCATGACTGCTGTCACCATCTGCAGTGATCATGGAACCCAAGAAATAATAATAATAATAATAATAATAATAATAATAATAATAATAATCCCATTAATAATGAACCCATCTGAGTAGGTTGCCCTGGCAACTCTGGGTGGCTTCCAACAAATTAAGAATTTAAAAGCTTAATAAAACATCAGACATTAAACCTTCCTTATACAGGGCTACCTTCAGATGTCTTCTAAAGTTATTTATCTCCTTGACATCTGGCAGGAGGGCGTTCCACAGGGCGGGTGCCACTACCGAGAAGGCCCTCTGCCTGGTTCCCTGTGACCTCCCTTCTCGCAGTGAGGGAACTGCCAGAAGGCCCTCGGAGCTGGATCTCAATGTCTGGGCTGAACAATAGGGGTGGAGATGCTAAAGCCATTTAAAGGTCAGGACCAATACTTTGAATTGTGCTTGGAAAGGTACTGGGAGCCAATGTGTGTTACCTATATGGTCCTGGCCAGTGCTATTTTTCTAGAAAAAGAGGAGCCGCCGCCGGAACTCACCGTGAACACCTCCCTTGCTCTTTTATAATGGCAATGGCAACCAGACTGAACCTGGGACATTCTGCTCTACCGCTGAGCTATAGCCCATCAATAACAAATTAACAATAACAAACAGGAGGATCCAATCGAAAGGATGTGGCATGAACACAGCGAGGAGTGAAGCAAAACTCGGGCACTAATTCATAGAATCAAAGAATTGATTGGAAGGGACCCCTGAGGATCTACTAGTCCAGGGTTTCCCAAACCTGGGTCTCTCTCCAGCTGTTTTTGGACTACAGTTCCCATCATCCCTGGCCACTGGTCCTGCTAGCTAAGGATGATGGGAGGTGTAGTCCAACAACAGTTGGAGGCCAAGTTTGGGAAACCCTGATCTAGTACAACCCCCTGCAATGCAGGAATATGCATTTGTCCCATACGGGGATCGAACCTGCAACCTTGGCGTTATCAGAACCATGCTCTATAACCAACTGAGAAATCCAAGTGGTTATGTAGCAACTGCACATAATATTGTAGCTTTATAAATATATATATTGCTCTGTTTATTCTTGGCCCTGGCATACCCATGATTTTGTTGCCTTACTAGGGGCTATCTGTAATTAATGTGGCCTCTTTGTCAGTGTCTGAATTAATTATGAAGTGGAACCTGTAATTAATTCAAAGGACAAATTAATTACAGAGTAGAACCCAGCAGTTCCGCCCATCCCTGTATTCAGCTGGTCAGTTCCGGTCATTAATGCAGGATTTATTTATGTTTTGCTTGGATGGAACGCTAAGGATTTGTTCTATAGGCAGTTGGAAGAGCCTAGCAGGGAGCTGATAAAATTGGCGTATATGCAAACATGTAATGGCTAATTATCAATGGAGTGTTACTTTAAAAAGAAATGCAAATATGAGAAAGACAAACAGACAGAAGAAAAAAAGTTCATGTTAACAAGCAGAGTAATCAATCCTAAGTTAAACATATATATTAAAATAGGCAATCTGTATGTTGAAACAGATATGTTTGCTGTTGTTTTTTGTAGAAATATTAGTAATAAGGTGGTGGTACTTGTATCTTGGGACACGGGTGGCACTGTGGGTTAAACCAGATCAGAAAGTCGGCGGTTCGAATCCCCGCGACGGGGTGAGTTCCCGTTGCTCTGTCCCAGCTCCTGCCAACCTAGCAGTTCAAAAGCACGTCAAAGTGCAAGTAGATAAATAGGGACTGCTCCGGCGGGAAGGTAAATTGCGTTTCCGTGTGCTGCTCTGGTTTGCCAGAAGCGGCTTTGTCATGCTGGCCACATGACCTGGAAGCTGTATGCCGGCTCCCTCGGCCAATAGCGCGAGGTGAGCACTGCAACCCCAGAGTCAGTCACGACTGGACCTAATGCTCAGGGGTCCCTTTACCTTTACCTTTACTAGTATCTTGAGGAACTGTCAAATGCCATTGCTATCCCTCCCATCTCCCTCAACCCACCTCTATTGAATTTGTGATTAAATGAAATGTTGATTACAAAAATCAAAAATCAAAACTGAAACAGTTAGCATTTTCTAGATACTACTCATTACATTGGGTTTTAAAGAATTAAATAAAATGAAAGCATATCAAAATTAGGGTTTCGATGTGGTACCAGTCACAAAATGGATGCTATGTGTGGTGTGTGTGTGTTAACAGAAAATGGCTGCTGTGGAGCATGGCTTAACACAAAATTAGATGCTTAATAAAAAATTTTTGGTGTGACTTGCATCACGTTACATTAGTTTACACTGAATTGTGTTTTATTGCACATTCATTCACTTTGAAGAGGTCCTTTTGGAACATTGTCACCAAGGGCTGCAGCTGGGCTTCTCTGTGGCTGATTCGCTCTCTTTTTCCATGCACAAGAGTTCAGAAGGTGGCCTGCAGCCTTACCAGAGCAGCCATTTTGTGCTGGCACCAAAAGCAATTTCATCAATATATGAATGCCATCAATGGCCTTGTCCTCAAAGCAGGGATGACCAAATATGGGGTGGGGTGGTGGACATGCTAGCTCATGGTTAGGCAAACTACAGCACGGGGGCCGGATGCGCCCCAATTGCCTTCTAAATCCAGCCCGCAGACGGTCTGGGAATCAGCGTGTTTTTTACATGAGTAGAATGTGTCTCTTTATTTAAAATGCACCTCTGGGTTATTTGTGGGGCATAGGAATTCGTTAATTTCCCCCCCCCCCAATATAGTCCGGTCCCCCCCAAGGTCTGAGGGACGGTGGAGCAGCTCCCTGCTGAAAAAGTTTGCTGAATTTAACATGAATTTTGCTATCTAACTAGACCGTTGATCCATAAAATGAAAGCCATAAACAATGTACTGCAGTCACACAGCCAACCAATCAGTAGCTGAACTGGGTTCCACACTGTCACAAAAACAAAACAAATAAGAGTCGCAAAAACAAAAACGCCAAATAAATAGCAAAAACAGACAGACCTCAGCATAATGCTCAAAACGGAAGTGTGGCACTCAAATCGGAAGCGTGGCACTCAAAACAGAGCACCTTTGGCTTCCAAAAAAACAAACGTGTTTGGGTTCCAAGTTGTTTGAGTACCAAGGCATTTGAGAACAAAAGGTACCACTGTAATTTTGTGGAGAAATTGAAGGTCTGAGAAGGTCTCCAATTCAGGAGATGTGCAATGCAGAACAAATCCACAAACTAGTAATGGAACATAACACAGGCAACCCACTCATCTCTGTGCTTAACAAGAGGAAGGCTGAATACGGAACCATTCACAATACAATATTCTGCATGTCCATTTAGAAGTGTTCAGGAAATTGGCTTCAGTTTCGGTTCTGCAAACAGTGGTGGACATGGGTACTATGGGGTCCTGTGCAAGGCCAAAATCTGTCCCCACCCCCACCCTCACACTGCCTTCCCAAAGGTGGGGAAGGAGGTGCCCGGTTTTGGGAAGGAGGTTCAAGGGCTCTGGCAAGGTCCTAGAGCCCTCCCTTCTCCTTCCCAAAGCCCAGCACCTCCATTACCCAGCAATTTCTTAGCTCAGCACCTGGTACACACTGCTGACACAGCCCTAAATCTAGCTCTGGTGCAAATGACTCCATGTCTCATTGGAAGAAAATGAAGTTTCAGATGTAATCAGGGTATCACAAAGATCTTGTAGTACCAAATTTGCAGAGTAGCCTCTGGCATCTGTGAAGAATTTTGTTCCATAGCTGGAAACAGAGAAGGTAACTCATTGCTTGGGGAAATTGCAAGAACCTTGCCCCAAGCAAGAATAATTTGTAACGGCATATCAGAATAAATGTTGAAAAGGCCTTTTATCTGTGTGCAGTACTCTCTGGAGTCAGGAGTAGTTTCTGGGGAGAGAAGGCAGCGGGCGAGAAGGGACCGTGAGAGGATGAAGTTGATACATCTGAAAACATGTCCTTAAAGCCTATCCAACTTAGATCTAAGATTGTGTCTGCAGTCCTATGTATTTGGAGGGAATAAATCCCCTTGATACCAATTCTGAATACCTATGGCTTGCAAACTTACTTTGTGAGATATGCCCGTATCTGCGTGATCTGCCAGAGCTTCTGAAAGGAAAGTGCATTATGTATAGCACTTTGGCTGGCGATGATCAGAGAGTCGAGGCATGTTTGGGCACATCACAGCCAGCCAATAATTTCATCAAAGCGTGTGTTGGAGAAAGTATAGGACTGTCACTCAGCAAGCAGACTCTGAACAGAAGATTGAGGGAAGCTTTCAAAAACCAGGCAGGGAAGGTCCAGTCCAATCTTACCGTACTTCTGTAAGTTGAGAGATGAGCAAGAAGTGTTTACTGTTTCTCCGATCTCCCAGTGGAGATGGGAAAGGAAAGGCCTTCACACTTTCAAGGGCCTTCATCTAGACACATTCAAGCGGAAATGTCCTTTGACCATCACATCTCTGAGTACCATTTGTTGGAGAACAACGCCAGCAGAGGGCTAATGCACTCTCATCCTGCTTGCGGGGGAAAATATGCTTTAAAGATATGATGTGTACACAGGGGAGGAGCCACTTTAAACAGGCAGCCCTGTTTAGGGAAGTTTTTAATGTTTGATTCTTTTTTTTATATTCTGTTGGGAGCCGCCCAGAGAGGCTAGGGAAACCCAGCCAGATGGGTGGGGTATAAATAATAAATTGTTGTTGTTGTTAAGATTATTAAACTAATGAAGCTTAATGTGCCAGGAGCCACCAAGGCAGCAGTCCCGTGGGCACCCCCTAGGTGTCCCACAACCACTATCAGCTGAAATCACGTGAGATCTTGCAAGCCCCCAAGGGACTCTGTCATTCAGTGGGTCAGTTTGGCTGTTAACCAGAAAGTCGGTGGTTCGAGCCCACCCAGGAATGGCTTCCTGTATTGCAGGGGGTTGGACTAGAAGACCCTTGGGATCCCTTCAAACTCTACCATTCTAGGATTCTAAGATCTCATGAAATTTCAGAAAAATCAGCACCGATGCCGGCGCTGCTTCTCTGCCAGTGGTGGAGGTGGCAGGGTGGATAGAGGTGTGGCAACCCAATATTCCGGCAGGAGTGGCAGAGCGGGGTATGGTTTTACTTCTCATTTTGCCTCAAGCAGTGAAATGGGATATGCCACCCGCACTAGCCGCCACTGGGCAGGATTGTCAAATGATCTTCAGTTCAGCATTGCATGGCAGCCTATAAATAACAGGTACAAAAAACCTGGCCTGTATTTCCTGTTGCACCTCCTGCTAGCAGTCTGCATTGCTACGCTGTTGACTCTACCTGTCATTGCACAGCCCAGCAGCGGAGATACCGTAGTTTCAGTGCTCTTAAAAGATGGCAACTTCATCTGAAAAGGCAAACAGCACCAGCGCTTTTGTTGTTAATGCCAGGAGAGAAGATGTTGCTTTTGCAAGACAAGGCTTTGATTTACCCCCCACCCCCTTTGCTTTTTATTTATTTATTTTCCCCACAAAGGAACATGTTTCCATGCTCTCCCTTAAAAGATTCAAAGCCCCTCTTGCTATACAACAACAACAACCCCCCACCCACCCACACACCGTGGGCTCATTATGTTACAACTATTTTGAATCAAGCTCAGAAGGGGGGCTGTTGTCTCTGACTCCTGCAGGGAACACATCTGAGCTGGCTCTACTAGTCCGGCGCCTCGGGAATCTGAAGCAGAGCGCTTATGCTGTTGAACAGCTCTGTTCAGATCCTCACAAGCAGCAGCGGCTAGTTCCCATTGGGACTGATAGGGCAGTAGGCAGGGAGCCAGACAGTAGGTGGCGCCAGACCCAATGACAGCAGTGGTGACTGGTGCCCATTGATACAGGTGGAGTGAACAGCCAGGAGACCACCAGTAGGTGGCACCAGAGCCAACCGCAGGCAGAGCTCCTCTTTGACTGATTGTGAGCAAGCAGGCAGACAAGTGAGGCTGGTGGCGTTGCTGGAATATGTCATTATCCCCTGCTTATGAGCCAAACTGAAGTAGAGACTGGCTGTTATGAGCCCTCCTGCCATTATTTTGCTTGCCTCCTGACAGCACCAACCACCTTCCTCCATGGTACACCTTCTTACCCCAACTTTAATCAGTTCTTTAGGGAAGGAGAAGGAGTCAGTGGAGGTGCACTCACACAGACATACAGAGTGCATTTTTCGACTGAGCTTAAAAGTCCCAGAATCCATAGAAGGAAAAGATCTGACACAAGAGTCCGTTCCTGCTCTTCCTCATTTGGCGAATCAAATAGACAGTGTTTTATCCTGATGGGGACTCTGAGAATCATAGAGTTGGAAGAGACCACAAGGGCCATCCAGTCCAACCCCCTGCCAAGCAGGAAACACCATCAAAGCATTCCTGACAGATGGCTGTCAAGCCTCTGCTTAAAGACCTCCAAAGAAGGAGACTCCACCACACTCCTTGGTAACAAATTCCACTGCCGAACAGCTCTTACTGTCAGGAAGTTCTTCCTAATGTTTAGGTGGAATCTTCTTTCTTGAAGTTTGAATCCATTGCTCTGTGTCCGCTTCTCTGGAGCAGCAGAAAACAATCTTTCTCCCTCCTCTATATGACATCCTTTCATATATTTGAACATGGCTATCATATCACCCCTTAACCTTCTCTTCTCCAGGCTAAACATGCCCAACTCCCTAAGCTGTTCCTCATAAGGCATTGTTTCCAGGCCTTTGACCATTTTGGTTGCCCTCTTCTGGGCACGTTCCAGCTTGTCAGTATCCTTCTTGAACTGTGGTGCCCAGAACTGGACACAGTACTCCAGGTGAGGTCTGACCAGAGCAGAATACAGTGGTACTATTACTTCCCTAGATCTAGATGCTATACTCCTATTGATGCAGCCCAGAAGTCCCAGTAACAGTGTTGGGCTAGGCCCTGGGAGACTAGGGTTCGAATCTCCACATGGCCATGAAGCTCACTGGTTGGCGTTGGGCCAGTCACTATCTCTTAGCCTGACCTACCTCACAGGGTTGTTGTGAGGGTGAAATGGGGAGGAGGAAAACCATGTAACACCACCTTGAGATCCTTAGAAGATAAAGGTGGTATATAAATGTAATAACCAAACAAGCATGCGTCTTCCCTTCATCCTTCCCTCAAATAGACACCCCAAAACTTAAAAACCCTGATTAAATGTGTAGTTTGGGGGTTGGCAGAGACACATGCAAGCCCTTGTGTATATGTTTTTCGTACACATCACTTGACTGCAGAATTGCATTGTGGAGATGTGTGGATTTCAAAGATTCGTGTATTATTTTGGAAAGTACAAATATGACAGGTTCGCCTTTAAATGTGAATTGAATTGAATTTCTTCACCATCCCTAGTTCGGACTGAGGGTCAAAGCCAGGATTTGGGACTCGGAGCATTGTTTTTACTCAATACTGTTCCCCAACGCAAGCCTCCATCCAGGATGGATCAGGTGGCAGACTCGCCTAAAATAAAACAGAATAGTCTGTGTACTTAGCACTCTTGCCTCTATCAACACATCTTGTTTCCCGAATATGTTGAGTTTCCTCCTGGGTGTTTGCATAAATGAATTTCGGTTCTCTTTGCATATTTATTTATTAATAATGTAGCGATCATGTCTTACCTGTAGCTTCCTAGAGGGTATTCAACTCAGAGGCTTTTTAAACAGCTCCCCTGTATTAGTTCCAGAGAAGGGAATTACTCCAAGCACAAAGTAACTGCGCTAATTATGGACGTCTCAAGATCAGATTAGCTACTGCATGTAGAGAAGAAGGGAAAAAGGAAGGGTTGGCAGAAATAAAACAATAGGAGAGGAGAGGAATTGTTGCTAAAGCAAATTTTGCTGGCATCCATCTGTCTCGAAAGACAATGGAGTGTGCCTCCAGGAGTGAAGTCAAAACGATGGAAAATCACAACACCTGCTGTGGCTGCAGAGACTGGTAACTCATAACTGCTGCCTCCTGCATTGTTTTTTATCCAGGGTACAAGTTTGGGCACTGTGTGTGGAAGTCCTGGGCTCCCCAGACAACAAGACCATCCCTCAGCCTTGCTGATGTGGTCCAAAGGAAAGCAGAGCATTACATTTGGCACCCGCTAGACCATAGGAGTTGCCGGAAGGAGGCGCGCAAGGCACCATCCAACCGTCTCATGGATTCCACTCCAGATTTGCGGAGGGTTTACTCCTTAGCATTTTCTTCTGCCAGTGTGTTGTCCCACAAGGCAGCAGGTATAGATTTCTCCTTGGGCTTTACTCCTGAATCCACTCTGGATTTGTGCAGGGTTTACTTTGGGTTGCCATATTTCAAAAGTGAAAGCCCAGACGCAAAAATTGTTGAGCCTTTTTTTGGCAAAGTTGTTGAGCTTTTCCTCTTAAAAAAAAGGAAAAAGTTGTTGAGCTGTTTTTAAGGAACCTCACCCAAATCAACACTTATGACATGAGTTGACATACGTCCAGATTTTCCCGGACATTTAAGCAATTTCAGCCCAGTTGGAAGTCTTGTAGCTTTAAAAGAAAAACAGGAAGTTTGGTTTGGTCAAAGAGACATTTATTATTCATTCTGTACCTCTGTATTTCTTTAGACAAAGATGAAGAGGGTAAACTCTAGATCTTGATAGCATCTCTAGGCATGGGCCGCTGAGTTTCATTAACTCTCTGAAATGATGCTCTGGCATTTAGCTTTAAGTATTTCCCATTTCCCCCAGCTCGCGACCTTTCTCTTGCTCATATAGCTCTTGCTCAACACAGCTAGCAAAGGCAACAAGAGTCCATTCCCCATGGCATCCAGCTAGTGCTGACCATTAGCATTCATCATGCTGCTTTCTTCCAGCTTCTTCTTCTTCTTCTTCTTCTTCTTCTTCTTCTTCTTCTTCTTCTTCTTCTTCTTCTTCTTCTTCTTCTTCTTCTTCTTCTTCTTCTTCCTCCTCCTCCTCCTCCTCCTCCTCGCTGTTCCCCCCCTTAACCCCCTCCCACTCCGCTGGTGCTCACTTTGCTGGTGATCCAAGCAATCACTCAGCAACAGGAGCAAAGCAATGAAGGAAGATGCACTTAGCCAGGGAGCAGAGAGATAAAAGTGGGGGGGGGGCGCTTGAGGGATTCAATTTCTGTGACTCCTTGGAGGAAATGGACCTGATCCACACCTCATGCACGGATCAGGAAAAAAAATGACCCTTTGGATTCTGCAACTTCTCTGAAAGTTGTGCTTCAGTTCCTGGCTCAAAGGGGAGGGGGGCAAGCATCAGAATGCTTTAAAATGTGTCTCTTATGTTCAAATAGGTTTAGGAATGTGTACAAAATTTGCATGCAGCTGGTTTTTTTTTGTTTTGGATGGCAGAAATAGATCTGGAAGTGATTTATGGATGAACAGATGGAAAAATGGACATGGTTCAGAAACAAGGGGTTGTATCCAGCTATGGTCAGAGCTTTGTTTCTGCCAGAACTCACTAGAACTCAATTCTGGCATCTCTCAGGTGGGCACCATGGCCATTCTAAGAGAACCAGGATGAGTTCCAGCCCCTCTTTTTCTAGAAGAATAACACTGGCTATCATATCCCCATCACATATTCAAAGAACCATTCTACCACTTTAAATAGTGCCGGCTTCCCCTCAAAGAATCCTGGGAACTATCATTTGTTAAGGGCGTTGAGAGTTTTTTGGGGAGACCCCCTGTTCCCCTCACAGAGCTACAGTTCCCAGAGTGGTGTAACAAACAGTCCCTCTTCAAAGGAAACTCTGGGAATGGCAGCTTTGTGAGGGCAACAGAGGTCTCCTAAAAAACCACCTCTCAGCACCCATAACCAGCTACTTTCCCCAAGTTTATCTGTGGGAAGCCATGACGGTTAAAGCAGTTAGGGTTGCCAGACTCAATAGTGGACAGGACTTCTGTGCCTTTAATTGCCCTGCTCTCTTTTGAGTCTGGAAACCTTAAAGAGAAACCAGCAGACCATTTGCTTGGAAATTAAACAAAGGGTCTGCTGGTTTCTCTTTAAGGTTTCCAGACTCAAAAGAGAGCAGGCCAATTAAAGGCACAGAAGTCCTGTCCACTATTGAGTCTGGCAACCCTAAAAGCGGTCTGTGCTCAAAACCTAAGGTGGCCTAAGGTATACTCAGAACGGGCCTATTGAAATTAACGGGCCCAAGTTAAGAGCACAAAATGAGCCTGTTGGATCAGGCCGATGGTCCCCCCAAGTCCAACATCCTGTTTTCACTGTGGTCACCCTGTTGAAAACTTGCATGCAGGACCTCAGCGCAAGAGCACTCACCCCTCCTGTGGTTTCTATCAACTGGTGTTCAGAAGCCAAAGGCCTCTGACTGTGTGGGTAGAAGGTAGGCACTGTGGCTGGTAGCCACTGGTAAGCCTTGCTAGTCATGCCCATTAATTGTGATGAGTCTGCATAGGACTAGCACTGGATGCAAAACAGATAGCTCCATCTATCTGTAGTTGAAGGACGATGGGTTCCCAACAGTCAATACAGACCATACTTCTCTCCAGCAATAAACAAAAGAGAGGGGGGGGGAGAGAGGGAGAGGAATACAACGATAAGGAATGGGCTGGCAGATCATCTTTCCATAATCTCCCCACTTCCCTGCTCTAAGGCAGTTGTGATGGCTATAGTTAGATGTGCTTCCAGTGGCCCATTAATGTCGCCAAAGGCGTCTATCTAGCAGAATGTTCTAATGCTGGCCATTTATCTGTTGATGCACCATAGCAGAATTGCAGAGTCGGGTTTTTTCCTCTCCTTTTTTTCATTGGGGGGGCGGGCGGGGGGGAGAGAGGATGCATTGTTGGAACGGAAGGCAGGCTCGTGATGGACTGGGCTCACTGGAGCATGAGAAGTTCACTTAGGGGTGGGGGGTGGGGAAGGAGATCAGGAAATGCCAAGGGGAGAGAAAGCTAGAGAGAAATAGGATATACAGCCACAGTGAGCTTAACCTGCTCCTGAAAGGGTGGTGGCAGAGTCACAGATATATCCATCCAGCAAATCATCGAATCTTAGAGTTGGAAGGGACCCCAAGGGTCATCTAGTCCAACCCCCAAAGAAGCTGAAAAGGTGGTAGCGGGTGGTCCGAGAGACAGAGATAGCTGGATGGCCAGCAAGTTTTCAGGTCATCCAAGCAGTGGTGCAGATTACTCGAATCTAATGCTTACCTCTTTTGGCCAAATTACATTGTGAAAATTAAAGTGCGCATTAGATTTGATGGCACATTTACATTCACCAGCAAATACTTTTTGGGTTCCGAAAACTGAGGTGTGCATTAGATTTGATGGCACATTAGACTCGAGTAAATACGGTAATTTGGGGTTCCATCTACACTATAAATAATCACTTTGATCCCCTCTCCCTGCAAAGAATCCTGGGAACTGTAGTTTGCCAAGGGTGCTGAAAGTTTGCTTATTTTATAGATTGCTATGTTTCATTTCATTTTATTTTATTTAGTACCATTTCTCTTTTAAATGACATGGAGGTGGGGCTCCATAATCCTTTCCGTGCTTAGGAACCTGGTTTTGTGCTGCTTTATTGCTTCCTGTGAACCTCTGGATTGATGACTGGGAAACAGTATGCTAGGCTAGAGAAGTTTGAATGGCTTTGAAATAGGATTCAAAAAATTCCTGGAGGATAAGGCTACTCATGGCTACTAGCCACATGACTATGTTCTACTTCCACTGTCAGAAGAATTATGCCTCTGAATATAAGTCACAGGTGGGCAGAGTGCTGCTGGGCTCAGGTCCTGCTTGCAGGCTTCCCAAGGGGCACCACAATGAGAACAGGATGCTTGACTCAATGGCAGACCCTCCAACATTTCTCTGATGAAAATAGGGATGTCCTAAGAAGGAGGGAGAGAGGGATCACATCAGAGACCGGAATGGCTTCTGTAAATCTGGGTTTGTCCCTGGAAATAGGGACACGTGGAGGGTCTGAAATGGGCCATTGGCCTGATCCTGCAAGCTCCACTTATGTTCTTAGTCTGACCTTCTTGTGTTCATCCGCCGGGACCATATAATATTGGTCCTAAAAGATTGGGTCCCAGTACATTTCTGGGCACAATTCAAAGTTTTGGTGCTGACCATTAAAGCCCTAAATGGTTTAGGCCTAATAATAATAATAATTTTTATTTATTTATACCCCAGCCACTCTGAGCGACTTCCAACACATATAGAAACATAATAAAACATCAAAGAGTAACACTCTGGTCCAATATAAAAGTCACAATATCTTTAAAATAAACAACTTGTATCAAACCAAGCAACATTCAGCAACCCATCAGACTCTAATAGTAAACAGTAAAATTAAACACCATCAAATAATAATTAAATACCGGTAGTTGTATACCTGAAGGAGCATCTCCACCCCCATCGTTCAGCCTAGACACAGAGATCCAGCGCCGAGGGCCTTCTGGTGGTTCCCTCCCTGCATGAAGTGAAGTTACAGGGAACCAGGCAGAGGGCCTTCTCGGTAGTGGCGCCCGCCCTGTAGAACACCCCGCCATTAGATGTGAAGGAAATAAACAACTATCTTACTTTTAGAAGATCTTTGAAGGCAGCCCTGTTTCAGGAAGTTTTTAATGTTTGAAGTTTTTAATTTGTTGGAAGCTGCCCAGAGTGGATGGAACAACCCAGTCAGATGGGTGGTGTAAGGGGGAGGGCTTATAGGGAACAGCCCCCCCCCCTCACCAGGTCGTGTTCCTCTCAGAGCAGCAAGTCCAGTAGCTGATCAGATTACAGGAATCAGGAGGCAGAGAAGAGGTTCGGACAGCATGCGAGAGCCTCAACACCGAGTAGAGAAGGAAGCAGCTGGGGAGGAAATGATGGGAGAGCAGTCAGAAGGACGGCCCTTGCCCCTGACACCTGAATTGAGGCACACGGCACCCCGTAGGGCGAGAGGGAGGCGCTTTGGGGTTCCCAAGCTGTTATGTTGGGCGCGAAACAGAAAGCAGCCATTGCGAGGTTCTGACTCAGACTAAGCAGACATGTTTTCCAGACTCTTTGCATTGTAAATAGGATGCACAATAAAAACACCTTAAAGACAAGCAGGTGTGGAGCATCGTTACTCAAGAGTAGCCGCAAGAACCTCTGACAGGCGGAATATAAATAATCGTTGTTGTTGTTACCGAAAGCACTTGTCCTCTGATACCAAGGCAGGACCTTGCAGCATCCCTCAAACAGCGGACCTGGTCCTTAAGTGTGTGAGCTGGAAAGCTCTCCCGTCCAGAACACTGCTACCTGCCAATGGCTTTTCTTGTGTTATCCTGCAACAGTCGCGAAGTTACACTTGGCATGGGGGTGTGTTGCATGTTGATATAAAAATAATGGGATTACACTATCATAAACATTATTTCTGATTCAGTTCATTTCCCCAACAGCAGGAACAAAGAGATTAGGAGGAGGCTGAACAGAACCTGAGCAGAAACGACGGGGCTAATGAGCTTCAAAATAGCATCAGAAACTCCATGGTTTCTAATTATAGTGACTAGGAAAGGATAGGGGAAGAAAGATGAGGGGAAAGCAAACATCTCTCAATAGGCAGAACAATTGGACCAGGGTGAAGATGGGTGGGGATTTGCACCGGGTGTGGAATTCAGCCTCCAAGGAATCTCAAATTGTGTTTGTGTGTGTTTGCGTTGTCGTTTTTTAAACCCCCGCTACTCATCCGCAACATTAAAACGAAAAGAGGCTACATGGCATGTATAGATAACACATGGTGAAATCTGAGAAGCAGGATAGCGTGGTAGAGAATGAATGGTCTTTCTGGGGGTGTGGTGATGTGGTGCTAGGCATGACTGTTTGTCTTCTCTTCAGATAGCAAAAGAAGGGGGAAATACACAAATGTGGATTTCCATAAGCCTTGCAGATTGCAGAATTTTGCTTTCTTGACACAGAACTGGGATGTAGAATTTTTTGGGGGGGTGTTGTTTAAGTGTGGGGGTTGCTTGGGTGCAAATGTAAAGTACTACACTTGGGCAAAAAGAATGAAAGGCACAAATACAGGATGGGGGACACCTGGCTTGAGAGCAGTACATGTGAAAAGGATCTAGGAGTCTTGGTAGACCACAAACTTGACATGAGTCAACAGTGTGATGTAGCAGCTAAAAAAGCCAATGCAATTCTGGTCTGTAACAATAGGAGTATAGCATCTAAATCAAGGGAAGTAATAGTACCACTGTATTCTGCTCTGGTCAGACCTCACTTGGAGTACTGTGTCCAGTTCTGAGCACCACAGTTCAAGAAGGATACAGACAAGCTGGAACATGTCCAGAGGAGGGCAACCAAAATGGTCAAAGGCCTGGAAACGATGCCTTATGAGGAACGGCTTAGGGAGATGGGCATGTTTAGCCTGGAGAAGAGAAGGTTAAGGGGTGATATGATAGCCATGTTCAAATATATAAAATGATGTCATACGGAAGTGCTGCTGCAGAGAAGCGGACACGGAGCAATGGATTCAAACTATAGGAAAGAAGATTCCACCTAAACATTAGGAAGAACTTCCTGACAGTAAGAGCTGTTTGACAGTGGAATTTCCTTCTTTGGAGGTCTTTAAGCGGAGGCTTGACAGCCATCTGTCAGGAATGCTTTGATGGTGTTTCCTGCTTGGCAGGGGGTTGGACTGGATGGCCCTTGTGGTCTCTTCCAACTCTATGATTCTATGATTCTATTCTATGATCACTGTCAGAACTTGTCAGGATGCTGTCAGCGGCTCCCGGCTGGTTGTCCAGGAAAGTATAAAGACAATGAAAAGTTTCTTACAGTCCTTTTTTACTTCAATCTTTACAGAGAGAGGCTATAGAGCCCAGCCTCTTGGATAATGGTGTTGCCCCAAGTTAAAAAAAACTAAACTCAACAACTTTGCGCCCCCCCCCCCCAAGAAAGCTTCAACAAATTTGGCATAAACAGCTCAACTTTTGTGTTTTTCCCTTTTTGAAATATGGCAACCCTATAGTAGTTGTTCAAGAAATGTGAATGAGGTAGGCGTGCATTGAAATCCAAACCAAATCAAACCTATTTCCCCACCCCTAGAACAGTTCCTGACATGAAGATGCACACTGATTGGTCCAGATTGCTTAAGGAAGGCATGGATGATACATTTTGGATGCAGTCTGTTACATGAAACCTGCAGTCCTTTTGAGGTTGCAGCAGGATTCCTGGTGGGAATATCCTTTTAAGTGAACAACCATGCCAGTGCAGTTGAACATCATTCTTACTGGGGCCTCCTCTTATCAGTTTTCTTTACCCCTCCCTCCCTTAAGGTTGAAGTTGGGGCTTTTCCTCTCCTAATTCGACAACATTACGATGCACTAATTTGTTAACCTATGCTCACAAATCATTTTAATTATAGCAGATGTCTTGGATGTACTGTCTTTGCTCAGTGGTGGCAATTAAACAGTTCAATAGCTAATGGAGGGTGGGGGGGAGAAGGAAGGAAGGAAGGAAGGAAGGAAGGAAGGAAGGAAGGAAGGAAGGAAGGAAGGAAGGAAGGCAGGCAGGCAGGCAGGCCTCTTTGTTCTTTCCCAGAGGCACATTCTTCAGTAACCCTGCTCTGTCCTGAGAAGAAACAAGGAATGTTTTGAGACCACCACCTCCTGGGCAGCTGCTGCCAAGTGATTTGTCAGAGACCAGGCTGAGGAATACTGCTCTGATGAGGAATGGTGGGAGCCTCCCCCTGCCCTTGCTCCTGGCCAGGATCCTGAAGCTGCCCAGGAGTAGTGGAGCAGTATAGATTTGGAACAGTGGTTTGCAGAGGGGCATAGTTCTGAAGACAAAAGTTGGGAAGAACTGGGGGGGGGTGAACAACAAAGTGAAGACAAAAGAGGAAGAGAGAGAGCTAACAGACTCTCTCTCTCTGGAAAGTATTCATCCTATCAGTCCAAGGTCAGGTTGAGCAGAATAGGTGGCTACACAAAAGGCACAGTGGTTGTGAGATCAGGTTGCAAGGCACGGAAGTGACGAGGGGGGAAGTGGGTGGAAGCCTTAATGGGGAATACTGTCATTCTGAGAATGGCTGCATTGTTCTTTTGCTGTGATCATTAAAGACTCTTTAAATGGTAAGTGACTTATGACACCAGGAAACCCCTTGAATAAATATTATATGAAAATTATATGAAAATGATATATCGATGGTACCTAACACTGAGTAAATTGGCAAAAATGTATAAATCCAAATCAAATAAGTGTTGGAAATGTAAAGAGAAAGAAGGTTCTTTTTATCATATGTGGTACTCTTGTAGTAAGGTTAAAGCTTACTGGGAAACAATATATAATGAATTGAAAAGATGTTCAAAATAACATTGTAAAAAACACACCCACACCCAGAAGCCTTCCTTTTGGGAATTATATGGACAGAACTACCCAAACTGTATAAAAAAAATAAAAAATTGTCCAGTAGCACCTAATAGACCATCAAAGTTTGTTCTGGTATAAGCTTTCATGTGCATGCACAGTTCTTCAGATACACATGCATGCACACGAAAGCTTATACCAGAACAAACTTTGATGGTCTATTAGGTGCTACTGGAAATTTTTTTATTTTTTTATTTCGACTGCGTCAGACCAACATAGCTACCTACCTGTATAAAAATTTATTCATGTATGTGACTATAGCGGCAAGAATGTTACTTGCCCAAAAATGGAAAGAAGAAGAAGTCCCAGAGAAAGAAGAATGGATACAAAAACTTATGGAATATGCAGAAATGGTGAAACTTACTGGAAAAATAAGAAATCGAGACAACAAACTTTTTTAAAATAAAGAATGGAATTGGTTTATTGAATATTTACAAATAATCTGTAAACAGATAAGAACATTGATAGGATTATTGTAATATCCTGCAGTTTTATAAGAATATATGTTTAAAGTAGATGAATAAATGAGCAAATTAAGTTAATTTGGAATATGCAGAAAATATAAAATAAAAAAATAAAAAAATTCCTTCAGTAGCACCTTAAAGACCAACTAAGTTTATATTTTGGTATGAGCTTTTGTGTGCATGCACACTTCTTCAGATACACTAGAAACAGAAGTGTCAGACCCTATATATATACAGAGGGTGGTGGGGGTGGGTGGGAATGGGAGATGGGCTGATGGGAGTGGTAAACCTGTAGATGGATGTTAATGGCTGCTGATGGCTGCAATTAGCCCTGGGCTGAGGTGCTTAAAACCATGGAAGCACCTGGGATGAATAGAGACATCGGATTCTTATCTCATTATGCATGATCTAGCTTTCTTTAGCACCTCAGCCCAGGACTAATTGCAGCCATCAGCAGCCATTAACATCCATCTACAGGTTTACCACTCCCATCAGCCCATCTCCCATTCCCACCCACCCCCACCACCCTCTGTATATATATAGGGTCTGACACTTCTGTTTCTAGTGTATCTGAAGAAGTGTGCATGCACACGAAAGCTCATACCAAAATATAAACTTAGTTGGTCTTTAAGGTGCTACTGAAGGAATTTTTTTATTTTGCTTCGACTCAGACCAACACGGCTACCCACCTGTAACCATAAAATAATAAACTTAAGGAAAGGGGGGAGAGGAAGTCGAGTTTTGAAATGTTAAAATGATTGTACAATTTTTGAAATGTATAAAACTGAAAATCATAAATAAAATAAAATAATGAATGATAAATAGATAGATGATAGATAGATAGATAGATAGATAGATAGATAGATAGATAGATAGATCGAGCCAAATTTAGCCTCCAAGGCTTTGATGTTGCCATTCTGTTTGCAGTCTGAGAAGCTAGGGCAGGGGGAATCAGGGTCATGAAGAGGGTCAAATGTACTAGGAGCAGCAATTATGTTCCCAGATGACAGGGGGTGTCCCTTTTCCTTAATGGAAGCTCTGCATCCTGCAGTAGCAGGAGAAAAAAACTTTCCTGAACTCAAGAGCAAACCTTGTACCACTATACTGAAGCAGAACTTGTCCCACTATATAAAAGCATCTCTTCATTTGAAATGCCAGCCTCAGAATCCAGGAATGACGGGAATTTTTGCCAGAGGATCAATAGGACACTTGGAAAGAAGCATTTTCAGCTTTGCGTTCCTCATTTATCATGGACTCAGTTTCAAGTTTTTCTCGCATCTAGGCAGTGGGAGCCAAGAAGAAGATGAGACGTAGCTCTTCTGCTAAACTATTAACAGAAGTGTCTTTGGATTCACTTGGATCTGGACTGGGCAAGAAACAGAAGGCTAATGATGTATACAGTGAGTAGGAATGGATGAGAAATCTGATTCCATTTGCACTTTAAAAATGGAACCTACCAAATCTGCACTTTCGAAAACAGGATGAGAACCAAAACCCGGCCACCCTTCAAAATTCACACTTCCCTGAATTTTGCAATGCAGATTTCCAGCCAATTATTTTATATACAAAAATGCATGCCGTGTTGTAAAGTGTGCATTAAAAAATGCATACATTCGGAAAATAACACACACACAAATGTATTGCATATGGGCAAATTGTTTTGCAAAGATGCGTAATTCAGCCAAACCCCATGCAAAAAACCACAAGTGTTTATTAGGATGTAGCAGTTTCTGAGTCTCCCTGCCTCTCTGTTCCTGGAAGTGTCTTATTTGTGATTCTTCTGTAGTGTGAAAGAAAAGGAAGACAGTCCTTTTCAATATTACCCTTCTGTGTAAGTGCTTCCAGAAAGGGTGAAATCGTAGCCGAGATGGGTTATTATCGCAATCAATGCAGTAAATGGAACTATCAAACTGGGGAGGGAAAGAGATCACATGGCATTTAAGATAAAGGTATGACTTGTTCCAGCAATGGGCTTATCAGGCTTCGGCAGCGAGAGAGTTTTTCTGTTGCGTCGACTTCCTTTAAAAAGCTCATTGATTCGCAGCTAATACTGAGTTGTCATAGTTTCATGAGTAACAGCTCCACGGCTCACAGAATCAAAGCCTTTTTCCTTCAATCAATAAGAACAGATTCAGAGAGATTGCCCGAGCCCACAGTGAGAGAAGCAGTAAATTTATGTTTAGGCTGCAATGGCTGGGGAGGGCTTTGAGCGGCAAGGGCAGGAGTGTGTATACGTGTGGGGGAAGTGGGGGTTAAGGATGGGGAAACTAAAGGAGAAAATAGCCCTCCCCATCTGTTGCCCATTCAATGAAGCTTTAATAAATGGCTTTCAAAGGAAATTAGACAGATTCATGGAGGAGAAGACTATCAATGGCTATTGGCCATGATGGTCTATGGCAGGCACCCCCAAACTGCGGCCCTCCAGATGTTTTGGCCTACAACTCCCATGCATAGCTGCCAATAATAATAATAATAATAATAATAATAATAATAATAATAATAATTTATTTTTTATACCCTGCCCATCTGGCCAGGTTTCCCCAGCCACTCTGGGTGGCTTCCAGCAGAAAAATAAAATAAAATAATCTATTAAACATTAAAAGCCTCCCTAAACAGGGCTGCCTTCAGATGTCTTCTAAAAATCTGGTAGCTGTTTTCCTCTTTGACATCTGATGGGAGGGCGTTCCAAATCCAAGTACCAAGTACCACATCCACTACCAAGAAGGCCCTCTGCCTGGTTCCCTGCAACTTGGCTTCTCGCAACGAGGGAACTGCCAGAAGGCCCTCGGTACTGGACCTCAGTGTCCGGGCAGAACGATGGGGGTGGAGATGCTCCTTCAGGTATACTGGACCAAGGCCATTTAGGGCTTTAAAGGTCAGCACCAACACTTTGAATTGTGCTCGGAAATGTACAGGGAGCCAATGTAGATCTTTCAAGACCGGTGTAATATGGTCTCGGCGGCCGCTCCCAGTCACCAGTCTAGCTGCCGCATTCTGGATTAGTTGTAGTTTCCGGGTCACCTTCAAAGGTAGCCCCACGTAGAGCGCATTGCAGTAGTCCAAGCGGGAGATAACTAGAGCATGCACCACTCTGGCGAGACAGTCAGCAGGCAGGTAGGGTCTCGGCTTGCGTACCAGATGGAGCTGGTAGACAGCCGCCCTGGACACAGAACTGACCTGCGCCTCCATGGACAGCTGTGAGTTCAAAATGACTCCCAGGCTGCACACCTGGTCCTTCAGGGGCACAGTTACCCCATTCAGGACCAGGGAGTCCTCCACACCTGCCCACCTCCTGTCCCCCACAAACAGTACTTCTGGTAAAGATGTACTGGGTGGTAAAGATGGCCACCCACTTGGGTGGCTTCAAAAGTGGGTTAGACCAATTCACAGAGGATCAGTGGCCATCAATATCTACTAGTCATGTTGTCTATGTTCTACCTCTGTACTATCGGAGTTCATATGGCTGTGAACACCAGTTAGTCCAGATCACACATGTTACTGCCCTCCTGGCCTGTTTCTGGGCTTCACTGTAAGGAAGGCCTTGTATCAGGTCTTTATATCAAGGCCTTGTCAACAGGTCTCTTCTTCAGTTCTGATGCTAAGGCTATGATTAACATATTGCCTAGGTTGGCCCTTAGTTATGTGTTTAGTGAAGAAGTACTGTGGTTACACAAATTTTGGACCTTAGGTCTTTGGCAGCCATTGGTGTGTGTGTGTGTTTTAGCAATAAGTTTGCCAGTTTTATAACCATTCCTTAAGGCATCCAAGTGAAAAGGTACTTAGCATCCCTATTAATGTGGAATTTGTTGAAATATTTATAGGACTTACAAGGTTATTCACAGTTTTGTTCATGGGATTGTGAGCACACCATCTGATTGAAGGCTATTTTGGGCTTACTTAATAAGGACTTCATGAACCATTGTCGAGTCAGGAAACACTGGTCTAAGCAATCCATCTTGCTGCAAGAGGGTCCTATTTATCTATAGGATTTGAGAGCCAACTCACACTCAGACATAGAAACCCTTTTTTCCCCCAACGTCAAATAGATCTTGGACCCTTTTGTGGCAACCCTCATTAGATGGTGGTGGTCTGTTTTGTCCAGGATTCATTTTTAGTTTGCTGGGCTGCCCAAGTCTACATACTTACCAAAGAATGGAAGAGTAAGAAGAGAACTTGTATGTCAGCCTTCCTCCTGTGTCTTCAGTATTATGAACCAATTTAACAAGGAGATTTGCCAAAGCGAGAGCTTTTCACAGCCCACCAGCCTTGAAACTTGTCATGTTTTCCAGGTACAAAATCCAACAAAAACAATTAAGAAAGCTGGATAATGGTGTGGTTTTTAGGAATATTTCACATACCTCTGTGAGTGTAATGTGATGGCTG
The DNA here is from genome assembly GCF_965207765.1 of Zootoca vivipara. Classification (NCBI taxonomy): domain Eukaryota; kingdom Metazoa; phylum Chordata; class Lepidosauria; order Squamata; family Lacertidae; genus Zootoca; species Zootoca vivipara. The sequence continues at coordinate 35,403,690 of NC_142597.1, read as the reverse complement.
GACTGAATATTTTGATTAACAGGCCCCTGAGCACAGAAATTGCAGCTTGCCTTTAAAAAACACAAACACAGAATTCATTCCACAGTAAACCCAGAGAATACTGCAAATATGTATTCCCCAATGGCAATTGTCAAAGGACCCAAAAACAATAATACTAATAACTCTACAACAGCCATTCTTGCAAGTGATGTTCTTTTTGTGATATATACCATCATTACAAACTAGGTGAACTTCAATACCAGCATCCAAGAATATGTGTGTATACATTGTGTGGTATATATATAAGGGCACACCCTAAAGTACAGTAAGCACACAACTTATGTGGGGGTTACATTTTGGGGATAGCACCTAAAGCCAAACTTGTGTAGAGTCAAAACACATTGAGTGCAATAGCGGGTGGGTTTCCCAAAGTCTTTCCCCCAGATACCTTCCCACCCCCTTTTAATTTTAATTTTGCCAAGCACTTAAAGCTGAATGTGCACAAGTTAAATACACGTAAATTGTGGGCTTACTGCACAAGGTTGTATCAGTTTGCTGTCAAAGCTTCACCCAAAGAAACCTAAGGAATGTAGCTTGGTGAGAGCGAAGAGTTCTATTAAAGATGCCTAAAACTGCCTGAAAGCTCAACTGGTCTGAAGCTCAACATAAAAAAAACCAAGATCATGGCCACTGGTCCCATCACCTCCTGGCAAATAGAAGGGGAAGAAATGGAGGCAGTGAGAGATTTTACCTTCTTGGGCTCCTTGATCACTGCAGATGGTGACAGCAGTCACGAAATTAAAAGACGCCTGCTTCTTGGGAGAAAAGCAATGACAAACCTAGACAGCATCTTAAAAAGCAGAGACATCACCTTGCCGACAAAGGTCCATATAGTTAAAGCTATGGTTTTCCCAGTAGTGATGTATGGAAGTGAGAGCTGGACCATAAAGAAGGCTGATCGTCGAAGAATGGATGCTTTTGGATTTTGGTGCTGGAGGAGACTCTTGAGAGTCCCATGGACTGCAAGAAGATCAAACCTATCCATTCTTAAGGAAATCAGCCCTGAGTGCTCACTGGAAGGACAGATCGTGAAGCTGAGGCTCCAATACTTTGGCCACCTCATGAGAAGAGAAGAATCCTTGGAAAAGACCCTGATGTTGGGGAAGATTGAGGGCACTAGGAGAAGGGGACGACAGAGGACGAGATGGTTGGACAGTGTTCTCGAAGCTACAAACATGAGTTTGACCAAACTGCGGGAGGCAGTGGAAGACAGGAGTGCCTGGCGTGCTCTGGTTCATGGGGTCACGAAGAGTCGGACACGACTAAACAACTAAACAACAACAACAACAAAAAACTGCCCCACATGCATAGACCATGAGTGGGCTCTATGTTACAGAAAATGGTCAAGTCTGGAGAGAGTTGTAACCCATCAACAGCTGCAGAGCTGCAGATTCCCCATCTCTGCTTTAGATCCTGAGTGCAAAGCAAACCCCCTCTCCATCATGATACCCCACAGAAAATGAGGTTCACCCAGTAGAGAACCTTTGGTACCCTCTTCCATCTCCTTGCCTGTTGATGTGGCCCTGCCTTCATCTTTCACCCAACTGAGCACTCCAAGAGTACCCCAACCTCCCTGACCTTTCTGAAGCCAATGGACAGGAGAGACCTTGACTCAGAAAACTGAACAGTCTAATGATACCTCCACCTCCCTGGCTTTGTTGAAGCCAATAGATACAAAATCAGACAAAGATTCTTTAATAAATACAAAAAGCTCCTCCAAGGAGGTGGCGGTCAAGAGTAAGTCAGGTCTTGACATCCTTCATAGGCTTCAGCTCTTTGCGGAGATAACATCTGCAAAGATGTTCGGCAGTGGAATTTGCTGCCAAGGAGTGTAGTGGAGTCCCCTTCTTTGGAGGTCTTTAAGCGGAGGCTTGACGGCCATATGTCAGGAATGCTTTGATTGTGTTTCCGGCTTGGCAGGGGGTTGGACTGGATGGCCCTTGTGGTCTCTTCCAACTCTATGATTCTATGATCCCTCTATGGTTATAACAGAAGGTAAAGTTCCAGCCAACAGGGCCAGGTGGGAGCTGTCCATGGTGCTGGCCTGTGCTTAAAAATATATAGATTGACTTGATCCAATTCAGTTTAAGATGGCTGGGGATAATTGGAAGTGTAGTCCAAGAACATCTGGGGACCCAAGGTTGAAGAACAGATATAGATGGTTTGCGAACAGACCTAAGCCCAGAGAAATGCTTGGGGAACTCCTATTTCCACTTCTATTGAGAGTCTTCAGGGCCATGGAGGTGTCAAGAAGCACCTTCCCCCCCCTTCCCTTACTGCTCCTGCCTACCTATATTTGATATATTTAACCCATGCATAGCCCTGATCTTCTTCTCTCTTTTTTTCTTTTTTGCAGGAAGCCAACTGCCACATGTCAATGGGGATATATGAAATCATTGCATTCTTGCCGCAATCCAATTTCCACTCAGCTGGTTTGCAACAGAAAATGATGACTAATGTGAGACTAAACAATATTATGAGCTGAGTGACTTTATGAGGGGCTGTAAAGAAGATTGCATTTAATTCGAGTTGACTTATCCAGGTACGCCAGTCCTCTCCTCCTTTCCCCCCTTTCTTTTCTCCCCAAGCAGAGCAAAATAAGTGGTGGCAGGAATGTCAGGAAACAGCTTTGCAACTGAACTGGAATAGGCAATTTAAAAATAAGAAAAGATTACTTCTAGGTAGTTTATGGCTTTAACTCCATCAAGACATAATCCCCACAGCAAACTGCATAATGATGCTCCTTCGCTTCTATTTTTTTTATTAAAAAACCCAACCCTTGATGTCAAATGTCTTCAGTCAGTCATGCTTTATATGAACACTATACAGTCGATTGAAAGTGATCGAAATGTAACTAGAGTTTTGGTTTCATCTTCTACTAGTAATATTTATAGGGCTGGTTCAAGCTACATTTCATGAAAGCCACAGAAATCACACAGCCCGAAACTGCAGCAAATCCATAAGGTTGGGAGGAATTATATATGCACTTTCCTGTTGTGGTAGCTAATCTCTGGATGCTTCATCGGATTAGGGAGAGATGGGTTGCTGACACTCGCAGAGATACATTTGGCTATGCTACAGCTATGCTCTACCGGCATAGTCAGAGGCAGAAATGCTTCTGATACCAGTGGCCAGAAATCATAGAAAGGGAGAGTGTTCTTGATCTCAAGTCCTGTGTGCGGGTTTCCCAGAAGAAGCATTTGCTTGGCCAGTCTGAGAACAGGATGATGGACTAGATGGGACATTGACCTGATCCAGCAGGCTCATCTCATGTTCTCAACTTAGATCCGATAATTTCATATTTATATATATTCATTTTATAAAACTGGAAAATGCATAATACAAAAACACAACACAGAAAAATACAAAATATCAAGAAAAAGAAAAAAGAAAAAGAAGTTCATATTCATCATTCTTGTTTTGACTTCCTCGTATCCCCCCTGTGTTTCCTTGTAGCTCATCCTTAGTAATTTCTATAATTCAAATCATCTTATTTTATCTTAACATTCATTTCATTTCTTAATTAACACTTATACCTAAATCCTAATATACTATAATACCTTAACATATCCTTCCTCTACAACCTCTATGTACTTCCAAATCTATATTAAACATTTCCAATATTGCATTTATTCCTTATGTACGCTTTAAATTCCTTCCACCAACTCTTCTCCCTGATCACGGAGTCTCCCGGTCAGCTCGGCCAGTTCCATAAATTCAATCATCTTCGTTTGCCATGCATCTTAGATCCGTTAATTTCAATAGGCCTACACTGAGTAGACCTTAGCCCACTAGAAATTCTTAAAAATTTGTCAAGATTTGTGCTGTGAACTGCAGAACTGTGTGGCAGATTCAGCCAAATCCAGAACCAAATCAGGCTTGAGTCAATAGCTCTGGGTCATCATAGGGCAGTTTGGGCTGCTTGGAATGATCCAGGATGGGTTATCAGGCAGGAAGGCTGTGGTGTGTGTGTGTGTGTGTGCGCGCGCGCGCGCTTCACCAGCATGTTATTCTATAGGGCACACACTGCTAGAGTCTGCTTCCCCAGTGCATTCCCTGTGGGCTACAAGGTGCTCCTCTGCAGGGAACACAACTGAATACTGGATACAAGCAGGACTAAACCCTCCTGCTCTCAGTCAGGGAAGGAGTGGTTGTGAAGAGATACAGCACCGCCTTCTCTCCCCCCCTACTTCCTGACCAAATTAATTCAGGGCTTAAGTGAGGAAACTGAGCAATATTCTAGGGGTGTGTAGTGTATCTAGGCGAATCTCAAGGAAATGTGGGGCTCCTTCAAGGTATTTTTCGTTTGTCAGAGGTGAGGAGGGATCTCCACAAGGCAAGTCAAAGATGAGATCTCTGAAGTGTAGGGACGGGGAGATTCAATTTTGGTTGCATTTTATTGAGAAAGTATGCAATTTACACAAACCAATATGTGAACCGAAACATAGCTGTCATTTAAAATAAAAAAAATTCCTTCAGTAGCACCTTAAAGACCAACTAAGTTTTTATTTTGGTATGAGCTTTCGTGTGCATGCACACTTCTTCAGATACAGTGAAATGGAAGTTTCCAGGCACTTATGTAGAGAAGGGGTGGGGAGGGGTGGGGATGGGGAGGGGGGATCACTCAGAAGGGTGGTGGAAATGGGTGATTGACTGACTGATAGCTGTTGATGACCGCAAACGACTGCAAATGGTTTTGCATGAAAAAGCAAGGGTTGAGATGGCTGAAGATCGCTTATCATGTATAATGAGAAAAGAATCCGATATCTCTGTTCAAACCAGGTCCCTCCATGGTTTTGAGCTTGGTGATAAGTTGCAATTCAGCAACTTCTCTTTCCAGTCTATTTCTGAAATTCTTTTGTAGTAAGACAGCTACTTTGAGATCTTGTATAGAATGTCCTGGGAGATTGAAGTGTTCTCCTACTGGTTTTTCTGTCTTCTGGTTCCTGATGTCAGATTTATGTCCATTTATCCTTTGGCGTAGGGTTTGGCCTGTTTGTCCAATATAGAGAGCTGAAGGGCACTGTTGGCATTTGATGGCATACACAATGTTAGAAGATGAGCAATTAAATAGTCCTGAGATGGTATGTTGGATGTTGTTGGGGCCAGTAATGATGTTGTCCGGGTGTATGTGGCAGCAAAGTTGGCATCTGGGTTTATTGCAGGCTCTGGTACCAGTGTCCATGTTAAGTCTGGTGGTTGTATTATTGTGGGTGAGGAGTTGTTTAAGATTGGGTGGCTGTCTGTAGGCAATGAAAGGTCTTCCTCCCAGAGCTTGAGAAAGGGAGCTGTCATTGTCCAGGAGAGGCTGTAGATCTCTGATGATGCGTTGTACTGTTTTAGCTTGGGAGCTGTATGTGATGACTAGTGGTGTTCTGTTATTTTCTTTTTTGGGTCTGTCTTGCAGCAGGTTCTCTCTAGGTATCTGTCTGGCTCTGTTGATCTGTTGTTTAACTTCATCAGGTGGATATTTTAGTTCTAAAAAGGTTTGCTGTAGATCTCTTAGGTGAGATTCTCTGTCTGTAGAGTTGGAACAGATGCGGTTGTAACGTAAGGCCTGGCTGTATACGATGGATTGTTTGGTATGTTTGGGATGGTAGCTAGAAGCATGTAGATATGTTTGTCGGTCAGTTGGTTTTCTGTATAAGGTGGTGTCTATATGTCCATCCTGTATTTTTATAGTAGTGTCCAAAAAATGTATTTCTTGCATAGATTGGTTCATTGTTAGGTTGATGGTGGGGTGAAAGTCATTGAATGTCTGGTGGAAGGTTTCCAGGGTCTGTTGTCCATGTGTCCAGATAATAAAAATATCATCAATGTATCGCAGGTACAGGAGAGGTTTGAGTGGGTAGGAGTTAAGGAAACGTTGTTCTAAATCTGCCATGAAGATGTTGGCATACTGTGGGGCCATGTGGGTGCCCATGGCTGTGCCGCTGATCTGGAGGAACAGGTCATCACCAAATTTGAAGTGGTTGTGGGTAAGGACAAAGTGGCAGAGTTTGGTAGCAAAGTCCGCTGTGGTTTTATCTGAAATGGTGTTCCTTATGGCTTGTAAACCATCATTGTGTGGGATGTTGGTATATAGAGATTCCACATCCATAGTGGCTAGTATAGTATTGTTAGGAAGATTGTTCAAATATTGTATTTTCCTCAGAAAATCTGTGGTGTCACATACGTAGCTGGGAGCACTGATAGCATATGGTTTCAGAACAGAGTCCATATAGCCGGAAACACCCACTGTAATGGTGCCAATACCTGAGATGATGGGGCGTCCTGGGTTTCCTGGTTTGTGTATTTTGGGTAGAAGATAGAAAGTTCCTGGCCGAGGTTCCGCTGGTGTGTTTGTGAGGATCTGTTCTTGGATGTGTAGGGGTAGCTCCTTAATAATCTTGTTCAGTTCTTTTTTGTATGTTTGTGTGGGGTCTGAGTCCAATTTCATGTAAAAGGCAGTATTGGAAAGTTGTCTGTGGGCCTCCTGGATGTAATCAGTTTTGTTCATGATGACGACAGCTCCACCCTTGTCTGCCTCTTTAATTATAATGTCTGGGTTGTTCCTGAGATTTTCTATGGCTCTCCTTTCAGCATGGTTTAGATTTTGTAGTAAGCGATGGTGTTTTCTGGTCACATCCGTTTGGATTCTGTGGCGGAAGCATTCGATGTACAGATCTAGTGTGGTATTGCGTCCATCAGGAGGGGTCCATGTGGAGTCCCTTTTTGTGTAACTTCTTTTCGGTGGTAGTTGGTGGTCAATGTTCTGTTCATTGATGCGTTTGGAGGGTGATGGTTGTTCCCCAGTAAGTTGAGAGGTGTTGTGTTGTGGGGATGTAGTTTGTTCTACTTTGTCTTGTTCTTGTGTGTGATGAAAATACTCCTTCAGGCGTAAACGGCGGAAAAATGCTTCCAGGTCCCCGCAGAACTGAATCATGTGTTGGGATTTGGCAGGGCAGAATGATAGTCCCCATGAAAGGACGGATTCCTCAGCTGGGCTGAGTGTTTGCTGTGAAAGATTGACAATGTTGTTGATCTTGTTTTGATTGGTGGCTTGTAGGTTGGAAAGGTTGCAGAGTTTTTTATTTTTCTGGTTCTTCAGTAACTCCAGTTGAGAGTGGTAAATGGTTTGTTTTTCCTTGTGGAACTTCTGCCAGGCCGGGTGATTCCTGATGGAGTTCTCCAGTGCAGAGAGTTCCTCCTTTATTAACTTCTGTTTGGAATACAGAACGCCGATAAGATGGTTCAGCAGTTTCTTAGATAAAGTGTGGCATAGTTTTCTGGCATATTCTGTGGGATAAGTTGATTGAAGAGGGTTCTTAATTCTAAGACCCTTAGGTACAATGTCCAGGTTTTTGCATTTAGATAGAAAGAGGATGTCAGTTTGTACGTGGGCAAGTTTCTTGGTGAGGTTGATGGACTTCCATTTCATGCGGCTCAATGTGGTGCCTTCCATAGTTCTGGTTACAGGTAGGTAGCCGTGTTGGTCTGGATCGAAGTAAAATAAAAAAAATTCCTTCAGTAGCACCTTAAAGACCAACTAAGTTTTTATTTTGGTATGAGCTTTCGTGTGCATGCACACTTCCGGCTATATGGACTCTGTTCTGAAACCATATGCTATCAGTGCTCCCAGCTACGTACGTGACACCACAGATTTTCTGAGGAAAATACAATATTTGAACAATCTTCCTAACAATACTATACTAGCCACTATGGATGTGGAATCTCTATATACCAACATCCCACACAATGATGGTTTACAAGCCATAAGGAACACCATTTCAGATAAAACCACAGCGGACTTTGCTACCAAACTCTGCCACTTTGTCCTTACCCACAACCACTTCAAATTTGGTGATGACCTGTTCCTCCAGATCAGCGGCACAGCCATGGGCACCCGCATGGCCCCACAGTATGCCAACATCTTCATGGCAGATTTAGAACAACGTTTCCTTAACTCCTACCCACTCAAACCTCTCCTGTACCTGCGATACATTGACGATATTTTTATTATCTGGACACATGGACAACAGACCCTGGAAACCTTCCACCAGACATTCAATGACTTTCACCCCACCATCAACCTAACAATGAACCAATCTATGCAAGAAATACATTTTTTGGACACTACTATAAAAATACAGGATGGACATATAGACACCACCTTATACAGAAAACCAACTGACCGACAAACATATCTACATGCTTCTAGCTACCATCCCAAACATACCAAACAATCCATCGTATACAGCCAGGCCTTACGTTACAACCGCATCTGTTCCAACTCTACAGACAGAGAATCTCACCTAAGAGATCTACAGCAAACCTTTTTAGAACTAAAATATCCACCTGATGAAGTTAAACAACAGATCAACAGAGCCAGACAGATACCTAGAGAGAACCTGCTGCAAGACAGACCCAAAAAAGAAAATAACAGAACACCACTAGTCATCACATACAGCTCCCAAGCTAAAACAGTACAACGCATCATCAGAGATCTACAGCCTCTCCTGGACAATGACAGCTCCCTTTCTCAAGCTCTGGGAGGAAGACCTTTCATTGCCTACAGACAGCCACCCAATCTTAAACAACTCCTCACCCACAATAATACAACCACCAGACTTAACATGGACACTGGTACCAGAGCCTGCAATAAACCCAGATGCCAACTTTGCTGCCACATACACCCGGACAACATCATTACTGGCCCCAACAACATCCAACATACCATCTCAGGACTATTTAATTGCTCATCTTCTAAGTAAGTAAAACTTTATTTATTTGCGTGGCCTACAGGCCATTGCAACAAAGGATTCATATTACATAACCTGGTAAAAAGGAAAGAAAAAAGAAAAATGCTATATAAAACAATAAAATGTGCTGTCTCGGGATTCAGCATAACACAATTAAAATGGAACAGATGAGATCTTAATTATATGTTCACACAGGCGGCACTATTGTCCTTCAGCTGGTGGCCCTCAGTCTCATGGCCCTCTCAGTAAATCTGGCTACCTTCTCTGTTGTCTGGGCAGTCTGGTCTGCCAGGAGGAAAAACAGTATATCCTCGGATGGGCGGCCCGAAATGGCGGATATCAGAGGTGTGATGATCTCATCCCTGAGGTCTTTATATAGGGGACAGGACAGGAGTACATGTGATACAGTCTCCACGCTGCCAACTCCGCAGGGACATAGTCGATTCTGGTATGGTGTTTTTGAGAATCGACCTTCAAGGACGGCGGAGGGTAGCATGTCCAGTCTGGCCAGTGTGAAGGCTCGTCTGTATTTTGGGATGGTTAGGTTGGACAGGTATGGTGACCGGAAGTCCATGTAGGAAGGTGGAAGACGGATATACCATGCACTAAATTTCTTAATAATGGCCATATTGTTTTGTTGTTCAATGTTCTTCAGGCGCTGGTATATGAGGCTGTTTGCCTTGGATGGGCCCATTATGAGTAAATGCTGTGCGTGCAGGCCACATGAGAGGAGTTTTTGGTGCACAGCCTTTGCCCATGCGCCTTTGTGTACATCCCGTGTGACTAGAGGCAATAGCCCAGGTGGATTTAGATTTAGACGGAGCCAGTATTTAAGTGTTCTTTGCCAAGTCCGTGTTTCGACAGATAGAAGGTTGGCTTCGAGGCGTAAAGCCGCATTTGGTGCGCATGATGGAACAGCGAAAATCTGTCTTAGAAATTTTGACTGGACTGTTTCAAGAGTACTACACTGATTCCCCGTCCATATTGGAGCCCCATAAAGTAGTTGCGCCAGAGGTTTTGCTTGGAATACCTCAAGAGCTGCTGGGATGTACCTGCCACCCTTAGTGTAAAAGAATCGCGACAAAACCTTAGAGCTTTGGGATGCTTTTTCACTGGCGTACTTATGGTGTGCCACCCATGAGCCTGTTGACTGAAAGACTATTCCTAGATATTTGAAGGTCTTAGCCTGGTCTATTATCTGGCCATCCATTACCCATCTATGTTGTCTGTGTCTCCTGGCGAACACCATAACCTTAGTTTTCTGGCAGTTCACCACCAATTGTTCTCTCCTACAATAATTCGAGAATTCCCTCATCAATCTTTTAAGGCCAATTTTGGTTCGTGAGAGAAGGACCGCGTCGTCCGCGTACAGTAGTGCCGAAATTGGTTTTTCAGCCAATTTGGGGGCGTGGAACTCCGGGCCTGTTAGACAGTTAATCATGTCATTGATGTATAAATTAAATAGGGCTGGGGCTAGGATGCAGCCTTGTTTGACCCCTTTGGTGGATGAAATGGGGCCAATAAGTTGCCCGTTGAGTGAGGTTCTTACAAAAAGCTTGGTGTCCTTGTAAAGACAGCTTATCAAGAACAATAGTCTTTTATCAATGTTGGTTGTATTCAGTTTGGTCCAAAGTCTGGCTCGAGAAATTGAGTCGAAAGCCGCCTTCAGGTCTATAAAGGCTGCATATAGCACCCCGCGTGTTTCTTTAGCATACTTATCAATGAGATGTGATAGTACAAAGCAGTGATCTGTAGTCGATCTGCCCTGTCTAAACCCGGCTTGCTCCTCCGCCAAAATTGCCTCTGATTCCATCCAGCTGGTTAGTTTAGTATATAGGTGTTTGGCATATAGCTTGCTGGGTATTGGGAGGAGACTAATAGGCCTGTAACTTGCCGGGTCTGACGTAGGTCCTTTCTTGTAGATGGGGATAATTATTGCCTCTGCCCAGCAGTCAGGGATTGTGCCTGTAGAATCGATGTGAGAAAACATGGTTGCCAATAGGGGGGCCCACCAGCCCAGATTTGCCTTCAGAAGTTCTGCGGGTATATAGTCTGATCCCGGGGCTTTGTTGTTCTTAAGTTGCCTGATTAGTTTCCCTACCTCCTCTGCAGAGACTGGGGGCCAAGGTGGTAACTCCCCTGGGTGGGCACCTATCTCTTTATGTTGGAGTTCATCATCTTGAAACAAAGTTTGAAAGTATCTGAGCCACTCCTGTGGTTCGACCGTACATAAAGGCCCATAGCGCTCCTGATCCAGGAGGCCCGAGATGGTACGCCAGAAACAGCCTGTATCTCTCTCGTTCGAAGCCTTTAGTAAACAACCCCATGCAGTTCTCTCGGCTTCTTGCTTTTTTCTCTTTAATGTTTGTTTGTAGTTTCGTCTTAAGGTGATGTATGCTGTAAATAGAGAGGGTGCTCCGGTGTTTCTGTATTTGCGGTATGTTAGTCTCAGGAGTTTCCTTGCTTTTCTACACTCTGCGTCAAACCACCTCTCTGAGTCTTTTACCCGCTTTGTCGCAATTTTAAGGATTTCTGATGTTAGAAAGCTTTTCAGCCTCTCTAAAAGCTCTTTAAATAGGTCCATGGCCAAACTCGCTGCATTAGCTGATGCGATGGCCGAATAGATAGTCTTCACTTCTTCCGAGAGAAGAAGGTGGGTTAACTCAAAATTGAGAATGGGGGTCCATTTTATTCTTCTAGGTGCAGGTTGATCCAAATTGGCGATGGGGATGAAAAATGGGTTAGCCTTGGCTTTGTTAGGAGATAGGCCATCTAATACTAGGGTTAGTGGTAGGTGGTCACTCTCGGTATTATGCTCCACCTGGAACTTCGACACAAGGTTGTAGACAAAACTTGATATCAATATATAATCAATAACACTTCCGCCCACCTTTGCATAGTGGGTATATTCCCCTGGGCGGTCCCCGGCTTGGTTGCCGTTTAGTATTGTCAATTCCCTTCTTTTTGCAGCCTGGGCTAAGCATAACCCCGAATAGTTGCACCTGCTGTCTCTGGAGAGTCGTGTGGGGCCTATGACTGTTGTACTTCCAGGGTTCTGAATCTGATTGTATTGTCTGTATAGGTTGTAATCATCTGTTCCCATGCGTGCGTTAAAGTCCCCACCGATTATGATTGGGGTGGATGGATAGGAGGATTCAAGGGGCTCTAGAAATGCTTCCAGCTCTTCCCAATTAGCTTTGACTATGGATTTTTTATTACAGGGGGGCAGATAAACATTTACCAGCAATAGTGCTTCTTTCCTGAGATTAAGTAAGACAGCCGTCGCTAGTGAGTTGCAGCTTGGTAGGACTGTTAAAGAGTGTTCTAGCTCTGTGGAAACAAGACTGGCTAAGCCTCCACTTGGCCTGCCTCCCCTTAGGGATGGCGTGGCGGGCAGAGAATGGCAGGAATATCCGTTGAGCAGGATGGGATCAATGTACCAGGTCTCCTGCAAAAGGATGATGTCGTATTGCTTGAGAAGTGTTATGAAATGTTGGTTATTTTTCTTTGCTTGCCATCCTGCGATGTTCCAGGACATCAGCTTTAAGTCCCGACGTCTCCGTGATATCAGATCGCCGATTCCACACTGTCCAACAGTCCTTTTTTGTCTAAAAAAACGCTCCCATTGGATCTATTAGTAGGCATCTGCTTCAAGGGAGAGTGGTATGCCTTTGCTCTTAATGTGGAGTTTGCAGTTACGGGAGTAGCCATTTCATTGGTGGAGAGCTTGAGATAGTCAATCCATGCACTCGGGGATGTCGCCGCCTGATTTACTTCTGCCTTTCCATAGGCTAGCGGGGGCTGATCTTGATGTTCCGCGTCTACACATTTAAAGGAGCCTCCCGTCGTCCTCTTGTCCACTAAGCACTTAGGGGAAATGGGCCATATATGTGGGCCCTCCGTCATCTCTCCATGGTCCTCTTTTCTAGCCAGCCTTGTTCTCAGCGTGTCCAGTCTTCTCAGGATTTCAGTTTGGGCTGGCAGCTGTAGTGTCCAAAATCGATTTATTAGAGCGTCCTCTTCAGCAGAGACGGAGCCTTCTCTGTCACACGGATGTACTAGGCTCTCCGGAGAGGCAATGACTTCCTTCTTTGATTTTGGTGCATCATGTTCAGCATGCTCCCGCTTTTGCACTTGGCTCCTGGTATGTTGCTTGTGTGCTCTTCCTTTTTGTTCCTCTGCTCCTGTCCTCCTTTCTGTCTTCGCTGCCAATAAGGAGGTTGGTGGGGCTCTGTTTTCGAATAATCTTAATAAATCTATTCTTTTCGTTTTGAATAGATTCCTTGTTCTCAGGATAAAGTTGACCAATTTGTGATCAGTAAATGTGATCAGGGCTCGTAATGATTGTCCGTCTTGGTATAGATATTCTATATCAGCAAGGTCGGCTGCTTTCACTACCCCCGGTAGAATGCCATTTATGACAGTCAGCAGATGTTTCGCACGATCTATCCCTATGCAGGGGCTCGGTGGTTTAGGGTAGTTCGCGAATACGACCTTATTTGGATTTAGGACCAGATTCCAGCCATTCTTGGTGCGTGGGGCTGGTAGTTCTGATGATACAGGCCCGGCGATGTTAGGTGCCCCTAATTCATTTCTGTTCGCGATTACAGCAGGAGCTCTATGTAAGCTCGAGTCGCGAGTGTCTGTGGGAAAATTTGTTTCTTTAGTTGGACTGGGGGGGCACAGGAGAGAGGCGTCCATGGGAGAAGTGCTTTCATTGAGTGTACTCAGAGATTTATTCTCACACCCAGAGTCACTTTTGGTCTTTGTCAAGCCTTCTTTGCTGGTCTCTTTCTTACCTTGTACTTTGGGTTTTTTTGTTGCAGGTAAGGGGGGGATGGTAGCAGGTCAAAGAGTTTCTGCCACTGTTTTTTGCTGATGTGTAATGTTCTTCTAGACTGCTTTATGTTTTTAATATTTTTGCTTTTCTTCGTCTTCATCTTAGGTCTTCTCTTGCTTGGTTTGACATTACATAATGTGTGGGTTCTGGCTTCTGCGTCGGGGACGAGATCTGGGGCTCTGTCTATCTGTTTGAAATTATCCACGAGTGTTAAGAGTAACCCATTTGTTATTGCTAAGAAGTTTGTAATATTGAGAAGGTCTGTACATATCTGTTGTATCTGGTTCTCCAACTGGTCACCCTGCTCTTCTGTATTATCACCATTCACTATGGGCCGAAGTCCTTGGGGTCCTTGGTGGTTTACCCTGGGTTTTTGTGGTGAACTTGGGGGTTTGGGATCCATGATGTTGAGCAGGCTAGACGCCGTGTTATTCTCGGCTAGAGCAAGTTCCTGCGCCAGGCTCATAGAATAGTTTGTGCTTTCATGTTCAGTTTGTAGGTGTTTACGTTGGATTGACCAATCCAGCACTGCTGAGGTGGCTTCTATTGGGGATAGCTCATTCTGGGCTCCCTTATCCCCTTCTTTGTGGGAGAAATAATTAGTGATTTTGCTTTGCCTCCTTCGGGCCCCCTTCACCACCTTCTCTTCCTGAGGCGATGTTAGCACAATTCCCAAATCCTTACAGTGCTTCCTGGTGAATACCATCTTGGATAAGGAGCAGTGAGTGGAAGGCAGAAAGTAAATAGTTAACAACAGTTGCTTGGGTCTCTTTAATTCAGAGATTCACACGGTTGTAACTGAGTAGGAGTAGGAGTAGGGCTACACCCTTGCTTCCACTTTGTTCCCCAAGCTGGAATGTATATTTTTTGCTAAAGTCGCAGTACTGATGGTTGTCTTGTTAAAGCCAAGATAACTCTCCACCCGTTTACACCATCAGCCGGCTTTCTCACCTTTGATGATGCGGGGGTTTCCGTAACTCGTTCCTCCCGATTAGCTTGAACTGTATCAAAGCGTCGGCCGCAGGGCGATAAAACAATAAAACAATAAAAACGCTGGTTGGGAAGGCGAAGACAGAAGCGGAGATGGGGCGATGGGGCAAGCAGTAAGTCATTAAAACTGTGGACTGTATAAAAAAGGTTCCTAGAGGACTTAGGAACAGTTTAAAGTCTTGGTTAAAGGCCGCGAAGCTGACTAAGCTGCTCTCCTCGTCGCCATTTTGATTCGGCTACTTCCTCATCTTCTAACATTGTGTATGCCATCAAATGCCAACAGTGCCCTTCAGCTCTCTATATTGGACAAACAGGCCAAACCCTACGCCAAAGGATAAATGGACATAAATCTGACATCAGGAACCAGAAGACAGAAAAACCAGTAGGAGAACACTTCAATCTCCCAGGACATTCTATACAAGATCTCAAAGTAGCTGTCTTACTACAAAAGAATTTCAGAAATAGACTGGAAAGAGAAGTTGCTGAATTGCAACTTATCACCAAGCTCAAAACCATGGAGGGACCTGGTTTGAACAGAGATATCGGATTCTTATCTCATTATACATGATAAGCGATCTTCAGCCATCTCAACCCTTGCTTTTTCATGCAAAACCATTTGCAGTCGTTTGCGGTCATCAACAGCTATCAGTCAGTCAATCACCCATTTCCACCACCCTTCTGAGTGATCCCCCCTCCCCATCCCCACCCCTCCCCACCCCTTCTCTACATAAGTGCCTGGAAACTTCCATTTCACTGTATCTGAAGAAGTGTGCATGCACACGAAAGCTCATACCAAAATAAAAACTTAGTTGGTCTTTAAGGTGCTACTGAAGGAATTTTTTTTATTTTACTTCGATCCAGACCAACACGGCTACCTACCTGTAACCATAGCTGTCATTTGAAATTTGCACTTCCCTGAACGTTGCAATGCAGCTCCCCAACCAAACAATATTTATAAAAATGCATATATCAGAGGAACGTGTAAAGAAAAGGAATATATCAGTGAAAACAGCATACAAAAATGCATTATATCAGGAGACACTGCTTGTCACAACTCCATTCAAAATGTGTTTATTTGGATAGAATTGGACTAAAATGCTAAAGAACGCTAAAGGTTTCCCCTCCCAACTTCACAAATTGCTGCAGAAATGTGAAGAACAAAGGGTTGTGTGCAATGATAGTCCCACTCAGAGTAGGCCTATTGAAATTAACAGTTATTGCTAACTTTGGTCCATTAGTTGCTACAGAAATATTGGGGGAAATGAGAAACTGGATCTGAGATATTTGCCCACCCCTAGATGGTAGTCTTCTGCCCCATATTCTGCATGACATGCTCCCTGGTGAAGATCAGAAGTTCTTGTGAAGGGGGCACCTGACTCCTATGGACCACAGAAATAAGGCCCAAATAAAGAGCTGCTAGTCTCTGCTTTGCTAAAGGGCTCGGTTTGCTGCCCAGAGGGGCTGCTGCAAAAGCTGCACGGCAGATGAAGCATAATTCAATCTTCATGCTTGCTTCACTCGTGGATTTTCTGTTAGCTAGCCATGCTGAAACTGTGCCTAGAGCTGAGGGTGGGGGGGGCTCTTCTCTCTCTCTCTCTCTCTCTCTCTCTCTCTCTCTCTCTCTCTCTCTCTCTCTCTCTCTCTCTCTCCCCCACTCTCTCCCTGATGCATTGCTTGAGCCGAAGTGCTACTGATTTTAATTCCACTTTTGACCTCAAGCTGAGCTTGATTCACAGCCTCAGATGTAAATAGAATTATTTACCCACACACAGTATAAATAAAGCCATGCATGCTGTCAGGGTGCCCAGAAGAAGTGACCAATATTTCCTTGCAAGAAAGGCTGGGTCTCTGCAAATGGAGAAAAGGCGGCTCATTTGTGTGGCTCAAAGCTGGTCCCAGCTTTGACCTAATTTTTCTCAATCGTCAATTAACAGCAGCTGTTTTGAAAATGTTGGGATGCCCCACTTCCTCCAGATCAAAGGGTACCTTGGCGGGGTGAGACCTCCTCCCCCAATTCCAGTGTGCCTCCAAATACCAATGGATGTGCGCCATAATGCTCTGTAGCTACTGACAGCATAGCATAAGAAACTTTATTTTATTTATGGCATTTATATCCTACCTTTACCTACATCGTTTCCCCCCCCCCCATAATTTAATCCCCACAACAACTCTCCTTCCCTGGACTCTCCTTCCTTGGAGGTTTTTAAGCAGAGAATGGATGGCCAGCTGCCATGGATCCTTTACCCAGGATTCCTGCATTGCAGGGGGTTGGGCTAGATGACCATTGGAGTCCCTTCCAACTCTACAATGCTATGATTCTAACCCTGTGAGGTAGGTTAGGCTGAGAGGCAGTGTGAGTGGCCCAAGGCCATCCAGTGAGCTTCATGGCTGAATGGGGATTTGAACCCTGGCTTGTCCCAAGTTCTAGTCCAGGCATCCCCAAACTCGGCCCCCCAGATGTTTTGGACTACAACTCCCATCATCCCTAGCTAACAGGACCAGTGGTCAGGGATGATGGGAGTTGTAGTACCCAAAACATCTGGAGGGCCGAATTTGGGGATGCCTAACCACTACACTGTTCGAAAGCACGTCAAAATGCAAGTAGATAAATAGGAACCGCTACAGCGGGAAGGTAAACGGCATTTCCATGCATAGCTGCCAAGTTTTCGCTTTTCTCACGAGGAAGCCTATTCAGCATAAGGGAAAATCCCTGTAAAAAAGGGATAACTTGGCAGCTATGCTTCCATGTGCTGCTCTGGTTTGCCAGAAGCGGCTTTGTCATGCTGGCCACATGACCTGGAAGCTATACGCCGGCTCCCTCGGCCAATAATGCGAGATGAGCGCGCAACCCCAGAGTCAGTCACGACTGGACCTAATGGTCAGGGGTCCCCTTTACCTTTTTAACCACTACACTGGCTCATGGAAAGGTTGTCATTTTGATTTCCTACAAGGCTCTGGGAATTTTAAATGGGGTGGGAAAAGGAGATGCAGTGCCTCCTTTCCCCCTCCTGGCTGAGATCAGGGGGGGGGGGTTGGTCCTGTGGGGGTGCTGCTTCACAAAAGCATTGCCTGCAGAAAGAGCACCGTGTACCCTGTGGAGAATTCAACCCTGCACGGTGCTGTTCTCAAAAGCCTTCTCTGTGGGAAGCACCCTGCAGGATCGAGCCTCCCTGCTCTTGCTCAAGAGGAACAGTCTTGAAAATCAGCATCCTACGGACTTCCTGTCAGGTGCCCGCCCCCTGACAGCCCTGGATTGTTTTGGGTAGGCTGGTCTGATGAAGACCAATCCAAGGCTGATTTGAGCTTCCTTGGTGCAAGCCTTGATTCCACACACACCAAAAAATCAGCCTGAGCTAGATGGTCAAGGTCTTGACTCGACACAAGCACATTTCCCTTTGTTCTTATGTTAACTTTGACCACATCCACCATGCATTTAAAGCACTAGGCTACCACTTTAAACAGCCATGACTTACCACAAAGAATTCTGGAGGCTGTTGTTTTTTGAGGGTGCCTGGAGCTGTGAGGAGACCCTTATTGCCCTCAAAGAGCTACAATTCCCCGAGTGGTGTAACCATCAATCCCTCTCCATAAGGAAGTCTGGGAATTGTAGCTCTGGGAGAGGAACAGAGGCCTCCTAGCAGCTCTCAGCATCCTGAACAAACTGAACAAAGAGCCAGTGTGGGGTAGTGGTTAAGAGCTGTAGACTCGTAATCTGGGGCACCGGGTTCCCATCTCCGCTCCTCCACATGCAGCTGCTGGGTGACCTTGAGCTAGTCACACTTCTCTAAAGTCTCTCAGCCCCACTCACCTCGCAGAGTGTTTGTTGTGGGGGAGGAAGGGAAAGGAGAATGTTAGCTGCTTTGAGACTCCTTAGGGTAGTAATAAAGCGGGATATCAAATCCAAACTCTTCTTCTCTCTTCCTCTCCCAGAATTCTTTGGGGGGGGGGAATCTGTGACTACTTGCAGTGGAATCATAGCGTGTGAAATGTATGGTGTGACACCAGAGGAACAATATTTTTTGTACCCTAGTCCACAGTTCATGATGAAGCTGGATTTGGAGGAGGAGGCGGCGCATGCATGGACATAAGGAGCTGCTTGCTTGCAAAAATTTGATCAAGCAGCTCTTTTATTGCCTGCCATAAAGACTTCCCTTCTGGAGAGAGCGCTCGAGCCATATTTCCTTCTTAATGGCATGTAGAGAAGCACAAATGTGCCGAATGGATGCGTAACTCTCTTGGATTGGTCTGAATTGGCTTGTCAAATGGCATTCAAGAGGCCATTTCTCCCCCAACTCCTGGAGTGGGAGGAAGTGCGGAGCAATAAACATGACTGGTATGTGTGTATGTGTGTGAGAGAGAGACAGAGAGACAGCGCATCCCATAGACTGAAGAAATGAGGGAAGTTGGGGGGGGACTGCATGTGTATCAGAAAAAAATATTAAAAGTCTGCCCAATCTTTCTCTGCAACTCTGCCTGATCTATTAGATTTCCACCTGTGACACACTATTATCCTAAAATTTGAATACAAGCAAGGAATATGAACAGGGAGTGGGGTAAAAAGGTAAAGGTAAAGGGACCCCTGACCATTAGGTCCAGTCGTGACCGACTCTGGGGTTACGCGCTCATCTCGCATTATTGGCTGAGGGAGCAGGCATATAGCTTCCAGGTCATGCGGCCAGCATGACAAAGCCGCTTCTGGAAAACCAGAGCAGCACATGGAAATGCCATTTACCTTCCCGCTGTAGTGGTTCCTATTTATCTACTTGCATTTTGACATGCTTTCGAACTGCTAGGTTGGCAGGAGCTGGGACCGAGCAATGGGAGCTCACCCCATCACAGGGATTCGAACCGCTGACCTTCTGATCAGCAAGCCCTAGGCTCAGTGGTTTAACCCACAGCGCCACCTGGGTCCCTAGGGAGTGGGGTAGAGGCCAGCAAAATGAGCATTGCCAGAATAAACACAGGAACCACACACGAAGCTGCCTTACTTGGTCCCTTGGTCCATCTACCTCGGTGTTGTTTACAATGATTGGCAGTGGCTCAGCAGGGTTTCCGACAGGGATATCTCCCAGCCCGGCCTGGAAATGCTGGGAATGGAACTTGGGACCATCAGCATGCAAAGCAGATGTTCTACCACTGAATGATGCAGGGGTGCCAACATGAATAAAATAAGGCGGGGAGCAGGTAAGCCCCACCCTGCACAATCAATCACAAGACACGGTGCATACACACCATTTGAATGCCAATGATCAGCTTTGCAGGAGTCTGGCCACCTCAAATCTTTTTATTGCAAGAGTGAAGGGATGTCAGCCCCTAGGAGTTGGCTCATATGGAGTGATGGCTATTTCCCCTACGTTGTCTTTGTCCCACAACATGGGAAAGCTGATGTGGATGCCCAACAACATGACAACAATACTTTAATATGAATGTATTGCTGTACACCAGGAGTCATGTAAGGGGTCTGGATAAAAAATGAATCTAGTATAATTAAAAGTACCCTCTTGAATTTGCATCATGGTTTCCCCCCACCCCCTCAAGAAAAAAATCTTACAGTAATAGACCACACAGTACAAATTACAGATCAGACATACAGTACATTGGCCTGAATGGTACAGAACTGTTGGATCAAAGTTTTCCAGATTCCACTCTGGTCACTTAGTGTTAACCCGTGTTCTAGGGTTGTGCAGCAGATCCGGCCAACTACTTGATCCTGAAATGAATCAGGCCAACCTGGCTTTCAGCTGGATTGGGTTGAGACAGCCTCAGAGATGGCTGTGGGCAAGAGTCCTGCATTGCAGTAGGTTGGACTAGATGACCCTCAGGGTCCCTTCCAACTCTACAGTTCTATGACCCTACAGAGGCTGGCTGCCACACTTTCTCCCTCCTGCTTTGGCAGCCTTGGATCCCTCCAGGTGGGCAACCTGACCTGGGTTGGCCTGTGGCTGACTCAACCCAATCCATCTGAAAGCCAGATTGGCCTGATTCATTTCAGGATCAAGAAGTTGGCTGGATCTGCTGCACAACCCTAGAAAATGGGTTAACGCTATGTGAGAGTGGGGTGGGAGATGGGTGGAGCTTGGGGTTTAGTAGGATATCACAAAGCGTATTCTTTTCAAGGAGGTTGAGGAGAAAAATCAGAACAGATTGGCCCTGTCTCCAGGGACCCCCCTTGGGTAATCTGAGAACAGTATAATCCCTTAAATTACAAATGGAATGATCTCTGCTGTGGCACTTCCAACAGCTATTAGGTACTTTGCAATGGTGGTTAGCGGTTACTTTTGTGAGTGCTGCATAGATGACAATCAAGGGGAAGGATGGGGCCTCCACTTCTGTGTCTTTAGAGGCTGGGGAAGGGGAGACAGCCCCACTCCAGCTATGGAGCAGATAGATTTCTCTAGCAATCCAAGAGGGGAAGATGGACAGCTGGAGGAGGAGGACTGAGAGGGGCTCACCCCCATTCCATTCCTGGGAACTCAGCACCACCGCCTCTGGAAACAGACCCACGCCCCACTCACAGGAACACACATCTCCAATACACCAGGCTTTATAGGGAGAAGCAGTCTTGCAGGTGAGCATGCCATAGTGGCACATCTCACCTTTCAAAGCTGGCAGGAAGGGTGTGGCCATTTGTTGAGACACCTTTGCTGGTTTCATCTGGCCTCGCACCCCCAATGCTGTTCTCAAACTCCCCAGGTGTGCCTTGGAAATCTGTACCTGTAGCCTCACACTGCTGAAAGTCTTGAATAAAGCTTTCTTCCTGTAAGAGCCTCTGTTGGTTGTAGCATTTGGGATGGGAGCCAGGAGAGCTCCCAGCTGCAGAGAAGCCGTCAAGGTTTATTGAAGCCAAAGACTTCTGAAAGTGTAGGGAAGTCATACGAGCCGCCTCCATCTCCTGCTTGCAACAGCCCATTTTTCACACCTCCCTGCAACTACAGCCACTCCAACACTGCACTGAGATGGAAAAGAACACTTCGGGGAAGCACAGTTTTGTCTGACATGAAAGCTCTCTGGCTGTCTCTGACCACATCCTTCCCCCAAAGCTGAGCAAAGAAAAAAACCCACCCCCAAACCCCAAAATATGACCAGTCATGCAATCTAAATGGGCCATTATATTTTATGATGCTTTTATGGGAGAGCTGGGGGCATAAATTACGATGTTTGTTTCACCTCCTTGCTACAGAAGGGAAATTCTGCTAAAGATCTGAAAAACAGGTATTCTGAGCCCATCGTTGTGAAATAATAAATTATGTAAGGTGTGTGGAAAACAAGACACGTTATTCCTGGGCCAGCCCTGTCTTGAGGCAGCAGAAAATGCAGTTGACTCCAGAGGCAGAGTGTCCAGCCAAACATTTGGGGAATATTGCTCCCCCATCCAGCTCCAAAAGGGGTCTGGGTGTGAGTGCATTTGCAGAGGGACCAGAAGACTGGAAAGAAGCTACTCCCAATTCCCAGAGCACATTCAAGCACGGGGAGGAGCAGGCAGAAGATATTTAAAGCTTTCCCACCTGCCTCCTCCTCTTCCTCCTCCTTCCAAGTGCAGCACCCAACCCACCCTCCTGGTCTGTAATATGGGTATGACTGGCTGCCATCTTTGGGGTTGAGTAGGGGTTTTCTGCTTGCTTCTTTCCCCCTCAACTAATAAAATGAGTGTGGTCTTTGTAGGATTTCTGTCGTACCTTTTGTCAA
Organism: Zootoca vivipara; assembly: GCF_965207765.1. Classification (NCBI taxonomy): domain Eukaryota; kingdom Metazoa; phylum Chordata; class Lepidosauria; order Squamata; family Lacertidae; genus Zootoca; species Zootoca vivipara. The sequence goes on along the minus strand of NC_142597.1, from coordinate 35,381,394 downwards.
AAGACCTCAGGGCAGGTAACAACATTTAAAATGCAGAAGCCAAAGTATTTAAACAATTCACTCTCAAAACTTTCAACGGGGGGGGGGGGGGCAGGGACTGGGAATATATCTGTATACGTTACTACATTGCTCAGAAGCTCTCACAAATGGAACTTCAAAGCTAAGAATCATAGCTGCCAAGTTTTCCCTTTTCTTGCGAGGAAGCCTATTCAGCATAAGGGAAAATCCCTTTAAAAAGGGATAACTTGGCAGCTATGCTAAGAATAGACAAAATTTCATTCAGTTTGCCTAGAGGATGGGGGCGGTGAAATGGGAAATGCTATGGGGAAAGGTCTGTGCTTGTTCTGGCAGTAGACTTTAATTCATTTGTCCCATCTGAAAGGAGCACATGTCAACTCCTTGCCACTGCAGAAACACGCCAACATTTTTCAAAGAGTCAACATGATAGTTGTTGATAGAGTCTTTACCTCTCAGTCACACACCCCATCCACTCCGTGGCCCAGTTCTAGATCTGAAGTCATTTTATACACTGCCTGATGAAATCTGAGGCTCAGAGTTTTTTTAAAAAAGGTATTAAATATTTAGCAGTTGCATAAAGGCACCTTGGGATAAAAGCACTGATGTGACAGAGCTGTCGTTGTAACCTTTCTTAATCACATTTCTGCTCAGAGAACAACATGCCTCGTGTTGGCAAGGCGATTCCCACAAACTTCATACAATCTTTTCATCACATTTCCTTTTTTCAACTTGGAAGGTGTCAAAAATCTGAAAATAAGTCCCATCGGGAGAGGCTGGGGAGGCTGGGGGGGGGGAGTCTGCAGGAAGGAGTACGGCTGGATAAGGCCAGTGGCCCATTTAGTCCAGGATCCTGTTCTCACACTGGCCAGCCAGATGCCCCTATGGGAAGCCTACAAAACCTTCACTGGATGTTGGATGGTCATCTTACATGGATGTTTTAGTTGAGATTCCTGCATTGCGAGGGTTAGGATACATGACCCTCAGGGTCTCTTCCAACTCTACAACTCTATGATTCTATATTTCTATGGAGCAGTGGGAAGCAACTTGATCAATTTCAGAGCTGCTCTTTTCCCAACCATCCCCACCCCATTTTGACTGGTTATTTGGGTCTGTTAAATCCAAAGCTCTGGTGCCCTCCTACCAACACCCAGTTAACTCCAATGGCTTCATTGAAGTGGATGAAATGTTAGGCCAAAGAAAACCCACCCACCCAAGTAGATTAAACCTGTCAAGTACATCCAGGCTGGAGTGAAACCATTTCTGTAGAGAACCATTCGATTTGCCTTTTTAAAAAGGAAAACAAAGCCCAGTTTGTGGTGTCCAGTTCTGGGCACCGCAGTTCAAGAAGGATACTGACGAGCTGGAATGTGTTCAGAGGAGGGCAACCAAAATGGTCAAAGGCCTGGAAATGATGCCTTATGAGGAACGGCTTAGGGAGCTGGGTATGTTTAGCCTGGAGAAGAGAAGGTTAAGGGGTGATATGATAGCCATGTTCCAATATATAAAAGGATGTCATATGGAGGAGGGAGAAAGATTGTTTTCTGCTGCTCCAGAGAAGCGGACACGGAGCAATGGATTCAAACTTCAAGAAAGAAGATTCCACCTAAACATTAGGAAGAACTTCCTGACAGTAAGAGCTGTTCGGCAGTGGAATTTGCTACCAAGGAGTGTGGTGGAGTCTCCTTCTTTGGAGGTCTTTAAGCAGAGGCTTGACAGGCATATGTCAAGAAAGCTTTGATGGTGTTTCCTGCTTGGCAGGGGGTTGGACTGGATGGCCCTCGTGGTCTCTTCCAACTTTATGATTCTATGCCCCCCCCCCCACGTTCTTATTTTCTGCCTCAATTTGATACAATTCACAGGCATGGTCACTCCTTCTGAGAGAACGAAGCCTTCCAACTTTCAGAAAAATCAGGGCAGTGGTTCTCCCACAAACACAGACTTTATCATATTTGGGTGGGTGAAATATAAATTGCTTAACCTCCCCTATTATTTCATGATAAATCATTCTGAAAATGGGTGACAAGAGGGAAGGAGGGAAGTGAGAAATGGGTTGGAAACTGATATGCTCATCTGATTTGCTCATTTTATGTGCTCCATCTGATCAGAAAATCATGCAACTTTACAATTTCTTAGGGGCAGGGGGGGTTGGCCTCCACTGAAGTGGTCTCTCCACATCCCCCCCCCCCAAGACTATCCATGAAAACACACCTGTCCAGCCTCTGAATCTCCGAAGTCCCTCTTCTGATAGAAAGAAGGATTATATGGCATTTGGGGGTAGAGGATTGAACAAGTAAAAAACCAGGAAATGGAAAAATGTTATGGCACTTTGCAAAGGGATTTTGTTTTATTTCCCCCCCCCCCTTAGAGTTGTTTTGTTACAAAGGGTATCTATCCTGTTGTAAAACACATCCCGGTTTCATTGATTAAGCTCTAACAGCCCAGATGGAGGCCATTTTGTTTTCTTGGCAGCTAAATGAATGGCTGGAAGATTGGACGGTCTGAGACTAAGCCAAGGGTATTTAATCCAGCAGGATATTAACTGCCAGCAAATATCCTCAACAAGAAGTCATTAGTGCGATGAAAGACCCTATAAACCACTTCTCACCTCCTGGCATGGCCCCCACAAGTAGAGCAGGGCAGGAAAAGGCTATTCTCTGGCATTGTCCCAACACCACCAATAATGGAGCAATGAGGTTCAGATTCCCTGTTTATTAGCAATATACTAGAGTGGTTGAACAGGGAAAGGAAAAGGTCAAGGAGAGGGAAAGTGAACCATGCATGCTCTAGTTTTCTCCTGCTTGGACTACTGCAATGCGCTCAGGGCTGGCTCTACGTAGACCCCCGGTGGTGCAGGGTACCATGGCGCCGGCCCGCCAGGAGGGCGCTGCGAGCTGCGCTCGCCCGCTGGCCGGCCGGTCTGCCGGTCCGCTGCGCAGCTGCGCGCGGCGCCCACCTGCCCACCGCGCTGGGAAACAGGGCAGGAGGGCGCCGGAGAGATCACACTGTGCCTGCCCGCCTGCCCGCCGCGCAGCAGCGTCGCGCCCTCGCGTCCACCCGCCCACCACGCTGGGAAACGGGGCGGAAGGGCACCGGAGAGACCCAGCACACCATGGCGCCAGGGGCGCTTAAGACGGCCCTGAATGCACTCTACGTGGAGCTACCTCTGAAGGTGACCCGGAAACTGCAATTAATCCAGAATGCGGCAGCTAGACTGGTGACTGGGAGTGGCCACCGAGACCACATAACACCAGTCCTAAGAGACCTACATTGGCTCCCAGTACGTTTCCGAGCACAATTCAAAGTGTTGGTGCTGACCTTTAAAGCCCTATAACGGCCTCGGTCCAGTATACCTGAAGGAGCATCTCCACCCCCATTGTTCAGCCCGGACACTGAGGTCCAGCACCGAGGGCCTTCTGGTGGTTCCCTCACTGCGAGAAGCCAAGTTACAGGGAACCAGGCAGAGGGCCTTCTCGGTAGTGGTGCCCACCCTGTGGAACGCCCTTCCATCGGAGGTCAAGGAGATAAACAACTACCTGACATTTAGAAAACACCTAAAGGCAGCCCTGTTTAGGGAAGTTTTTAATTTGTGATATTTTAATGTATTTTGGTATTTGTTGGAAGCCACCCAGAGTGGCCGGGGAAACCCAGCCAGATGGGCGGGGTATAAATAAATTAACAACAACAAAAACAACATCCAAACTACATTTCCTATCATCCTTGGCCATTGGCCATATTGACCAGGGCTGGTGGGATCTCTAGTCCAATGATAACTTGGAGGGCCACCAGTTAAGCCAGCCCTGCTCTAGATCCAGAGATCTAGAGCTGATGCTAGATCCCAACTATGGAATTCAAGTTTCCTTGTTGTAAGCCATGACTCACTTAGGATGTTGTTGTTGTTTCCCTGCCAGGTGTTCTTTTAAAAATTCGCCAATCAGCCTCAAAATAGATGCCTGATCTTGACTTGTTGCTGCAAAGTGATTTCTATTTTATTTTTTGGTCCTCCAACCAGCCTTTCATCCTCAGCTTTCAAGCGCATCATATTTATATTACAAGAGCTAATCACGGTGCTAATATAAGCTGCATAATGGGATGCTTTTACACCAGACACAGTAGTGGTGCAAAGCTGGCTGATTTGTACAAGGTAGGCAACACAAACAAGCTTTTTGTACAATTAAGCCCCAATGTCCACAGTATTATTAATACAATAATAGATCTACCAGTAAAACACCTTTTGAATTGCTGACCACTTCATCCTGGAAAACGTCAAAACACTGTGATCTAGTGATGTTGCCAAATCTCATATTAGAACCCTTCCTCCCTTCCTTCCTCCCTTCCTCCCTTCCTCCTTTCCTCCCTCCCTCCTCCTCCTCCTAGAACCCTCCCTCCCTCCCTCCCTCCCTCCCTCCTCCTCCTCCTCCTCCTCCTAGATTTATTTAAACCCTGCCTTATTCCCTGGCAGGGACACAAGGCAGCTTACAGATCAAATGAGAACATCTAAAAGCATAGGCAGGAAACCATTAAAAGCAATTAAACATTAACAGAATTTATAGAAGGATAGATGAACATTAAGACATCACAACAAAAACAGCATAGACTAGCCCCTTCATTAAAAACAGTTGGTTCCCCAAAGCCTGTTGGAACAACAAGAAGGGAGCCAATTTAACTTCTCTGGGAGGGAGATCCAAAGTCTGGGAGTAGCCAATGAGAAGGCCCTCTGAACTGGAGAGGCTCTCCTCAAATGCCCCTTCCCCTCACCAACTCCCACTTCCTTACACCCACATATTGATCCCCTTAAAGGGGAAGACCTCCCTCTCTTCCTGTTTGCCTCTACCTGCTACTGTGGAAGCAGCAATGGAAGCGAGGCAAGTGAAATGAGTGGGAAGAGGGGGGGGTCGGGCGATCAATGGGGGGAGGACAATGGGGCTGATGGGATTGTTCCGTCCCAGGCTAGGGGACAGGGTTCTAGCCCAAATGTTTGTTCATGTGCAAAGTACAGATTCCAGAGACATGAGGTCACATGTCATTAATACCAGTTCCGGATTCAGGAAGCAAAGTAAGGTCAAGCAGACGTCAGGTTCCAATAAGGCCAAATCGAGTTAAGGAATTTCAGGCAAAGCAGAATTCAAACTCCAAAAGCCAAACCAGCAGGGTGAAGAGCACCCTGGATAGCTCCAGGTAACATCACAGCCAGACAAGCCAGGCTTCAAAGATGCTCCAAAAACCAGCAAAAGCAGGCTAAGCCTTCAATAGAACAGCAGCTTTCTCTGAGTACCTATGAGTGGAGCGGCTGCTCTTAGGAGTCCAGTCTCTGTGTGGGTCCTACTATGGCGCTGGAGCCATCAGCATCCTTGGCAGGGAAATTAGGATTTCAATGCAGCAGCAACTGAAGGTACAGGATTGGTGTCTGAGCTACACCTGGCTTGAATTGGAGCTCCACATGCATATGCTATGTGTTCTTAGCAGTTCATGAACCTGGTAAGAATTTCTGCTTGAAACATATCCTCAAAGGATTACTCTGAAACATGTCAGTATTAAGTGGCTTCTTCAGCACCTGGACTTCCCTACATTTCTCCCCCTTGGTGGTATTGTTTTTCGGGGGTCTTTCTGGTCATCTCTCTCAGCATCAAATCACCACCACTTCCATGTAATATGTGGATAAAAAAACATTCACTGTAAACCACCCTGTGAACTTTGGATGACCTCTACCTTGTGGTGGTGGTGATGATGATGATTCAAAAGCTACCATCAATATCCACATACAGTATATGAAATTTCCCCTCACACTCGGAGCTTAAAAATGCATTCAAAATATTTGGTTTATCCTTTTAAAAAATCTTCTCAGAGCACAAGCGGCGAAAGTGATTTTTTTCCAGTTGTGCCGTATTATTATCTAGTCAATTTGCTTTGGAGGTTTCCCTGTCTCACCCGGCACAGATCCCAGGAGGCTGGGACCAAAGAGAGTGAAGTAAATCTAATTAGCTCCTCTCAAGGGTATTGAGTGCCTGCAAAAGAAAAGCAATGTGGCATATGTTGAGAACGCCTGGTATTTTGTGGCATCATTCCCCCTCCCCGCTTCCTCAAACTCAATTATCAGCAGCAGCAAAGCTTCCCTTTCTGATGCTGTGGTTGTGGTTCATATCTACAGTGAATTCCCATTTATTCCATATGCACCACCTAAGGAGAGCTGCTTATACCGGACCGATGCTGTGCTCTCCATTTGCCTGAAACTACCAAAGCTGTCGTCTGGTTAAGAAAGGTGAATGTTTTGCTGAGTTGATATAATGCAGATGCCATTAGAGCAGGGAAGAGGAGCCTGTGGCCTTTCAGATATTGCTGGGCTCAGCTCCCATCACCCTTGGCCATGCTGGCTAAGGCTGGTGATATGTGGTGTAGTGATTAGGGTGTTGGATTAGGACCTGGGGGACCAGGGTTCAAATCCTTGCTCGGCCATGAAACTCACTGGGTGGCCTTGGTTTCAGCCAAAGCCTGTCAGCCTAATCTATCCTACAGGGCTGTCATGAGGCTAAAACGGGGAGGAAGAAGTCCATGTGCACCACCTTGGAAGAAAGGTGGGATAGAAATGCAACAAATACATAATAAAACAACAACTGGAGGGACACAGTTTCCTGAGCCTTGCATTAGACTGCATCAACTGAACCCTTGTACTGTCTGGAATAGAAAAGTAGCTGCCCTTATTTCTTTGAGCCTCCATTCCATCAGAGCAGGAAATGAAGATAGATGATGTTTTGGCATTCATACAACCTCTTTCTTTCTACCTGTAATAAAAATAATAGAATTCAACTGAAATATATATCACAACAACATCCATGAGCTGCCTCAGCAGACTTTGTGTTGGCCTGAGATCAGGACCTTGGACAGCTCCATTCCTGAAACGTGGCAAGGCTTAAAGAGGCAGTCCTCTGCCCTGAAACCTAGTACTGTCACTCAGCTTCTGCCTCCACTGGTGAGCAGTCACTGAAGATTTTGAGGCCTTCCTACAAAAGGAGTCCGGAGATGTTGTCTTTGGGGAGCTGATGTTTTCTTTTTCTTCTTATTGTTGGGGTGGAGCAGCCCATAATTGCATTGGCTTTTTTAGCTGCTGCATCACACTGCTGACTCATGTCAAGTTTGTGGTCTACCAAGATTCTACCATTTTGGTTGCCCTCCTCTGGACACGTTCCAGCTTGTCAGTATCCTTCTTGAACTGTGGTGCCCAGAACTGGACACAGTACTCCAGGTGAGGTCTGACCAGAGCAGAATACAGTGGTACTATTACTTCCCTTGATCTAAATGCTATACTCCTATTGATGCAGCCCAGAATTGCATTGGCTTTTTTAGCTGCTGCATCACACTGTTGACTCATGTCAAGTTTGTGGTCTACCAAGACTCCTAGATCCTTTTCACATGTGCTGCTCTCAAGCCAGATGTCACCCATCCTGTATTTGTGTCTTTCATTTTTTTTTGCCCAAGTGTAGTACTTTACATTTCTCCTTGTTAAAATTCATCTTGTTTGCTTTGGCCCAGTTGTCTAATCTGTTAAGGTCATTTTGAAGTGTGATCCTGTCCTCTGGGGTATTAGCCACCCCTCCCAATTTGGTGTCATCTGCAAACTTGCTCAGGATGCCCTCAAGCCCATCATCCAAGTCATTGATAAAGATGTTGCCTCCAACTGTGGAGGCAGAACATAGCCTTATCTTCCGCAAATTGGGCTAATCCTCTTTTAAAGGAATTCAAGCGGGATGTCATCACTGCCACTCAGGGGAAAGAATTCCATAGTTTAACTATGCATGCTGTGTTGAAGTACTTCTTCTTTTCAGTCTTTCCTGAATCTTCCATAATTCAACTTCACTCAGTGTCCCTGAGTTCTGAGAGAGGAAGAAAAAACCTTTCACTGCATCTGTGGCTTGTCGCCCTGACTGATGCTCAAGATTAGGTTCATGGCAGCCCACTTCATTAGCCTGGAAGACAAAGAATGGGGCAGGATGGTAATGTTGACCTTCAAAACCCTAACTATACTGGCTCCAAGATATATGATGGACTGCTTTCTCCATATGAACCTTTGGGCCCATTGGGGTCAGCAAATATTGGCACTGTAAATGACACAACAATCTCAGCTCTTTGTAACCCTTTGGGCTACAGGTGGGAAAGGACAATGCCACTGTTTTTTTATTCTCTCTTATTTTTGCAATCTTAAGTTTGGGACTGTTGCCAACTAAATTATTCGCATTATGGCAGCAGTGGTTCTTTGTTTAGTTTTGTTTTAAAATCCTTACCAATGTCAAAGAGATAAACAACTACTTGACATTTAGAAAACATCTGAAGGCAGCCCTGTTTAGGGAAGTTTTTAATGTGTGACGTTTTAATGTATTATAGTCTTTGTTGGAAGCCACCCAGAGTGGCTGGGGAAACCGGATGGGTGGGATACAAATAAATAAACAAATAAATAAATAAATAAATAAATAATTGTTAGACCTCATTTAGGGGCAGTATTTCAATTTGAATTCTGGTGCTGGAGGAGACTCTTGAGAGTCCCATGGACTGCAAGAAGATCAAACCTCTCCATTCTGAAGGAAATCAGCCCTGAGTGCTCACTGGAAGGACAGATCGTGAAGCTGAGGCTCCAATACTAAGAGAAGACTCCCTGGAAAAGACCCTGATGTTGGGAAAGATGGAGGGCACTAGGAGAAGGGGATGACAGAGGATGAGATGGTTGGACAGTGTTCTCGAAGCTACAAACATGAGTTTGACCAAACTGCGGGAGGCAGTGGAAGACAGGAGTGCCTGGCGTACTCTGGTTCATGGGGTCATGAAGAGTCGGACACGACTAAACAATTAAACAACAACAACATTATTATTATTAAAATATCTCAGGTACAACTTTGCTTGCTATTCAAGACTAAACGACTAAACAACAACAACAACATTTCAATATGAGTAGGAAAATGAGGGTGGTACCTCAGTTTACAAACACAATTGGGTCCGGAAATCTGTACTTAACCTGAAGCGTACTTAACCTGAAGCAAACTTTCCCATTGAAAGTAATGGAAAGTGGATTAATCTATTCCAGACAGGTCTGCGGAATACTTAAACTGAAAATACTCAAACCGAGGCGTACTTAAACCGAGGTATGGCTGTACCCTTAAACATTTTTTAAAAATAGGGAAAAAAGCACTGGTTCTTCTAATAAGCCCAAGCTGGTATGCTGTTTTGACAAATACACCTTTCTTTTGCAAGCAATAACGTAATGCAACTTGTATTACATATACATATACATATGTGCATGTGTTTGTAAGCTTTGCTTGGCTGGAGAGCTGCACTGAAAAATTCAGAAAAGGGATATTGAAACTGTTTCAGTTCGCATATATTTTTGGAAAGTGCAAATCTGGGAACTTGAAGCACAAACTCAATTGAAATCCTTCCCCCATCTCTTGCTACAGGGTATGCTAAGTGAGCATGAGGTTTGCATTAGCTGAGCATGTGTCCATAGAAATCCACTGGCACCTCTCCAAAAACATCAGAGGAGAAAATGCCCTTTCATTCATATGGCTGACAAACTGTCAATTCCATTCCCATCTCATTATTCACCACAAACGCGCGCCCCCCCTTCAAATTTGCCTGCTTACTCCCTCCTCTCAGAATCACGGGATGCTCCTCTGTGTTTGGCCTCCTCAGTATTCTGTATTTTGATTGGCTGGCTTGCCTTCCCCTTTATTCTTTTGCTGTTACTAGCCTCTCCAAAAGCGGGTGGGGTGGGGGCGGGAAGCAAAAACAGCTCCCTCCACGAATGCAAAAATGCTGAAAAGGGCACAACATGCTATTACAATAAATTACCATCATTCAGAACCTGAAGTGGGCATTAAACTGATGATGTATTGCCAGAACAGAGATTGGCAGGCGACGGGAGCAATTGGTCGAAGGTCAAACAGCCAGATGGGAAATGGGATAAACATTTTCAGCTACACTCTTATTATAATCTTGTGACTCAACTCGGCTGTCAAATCATTGCAACGATAAAAGCCACCCTGTGTGAACTACAATTTATCACCATTTCCAAACACTTCCAAACGAATCGGAGGGGGGGGGGGCATAGAAAAATAATTAATTAAATAAAAAAGGAGACAGAATTGTGCCAAGATCAAGGAGATGAAACCTCCCACTGGTTATTTAAATATAAAGGGCGAAACTTTAGCAGCTCCAATTCGTCTTCATACGCCTGGAAGTCAGACCAGGGGGATGGTTAACTGAAAAATAATGATGTACAAGAGTTGCAGCGACCAAAGGTGAATGTAGGGATGGGATTATACAATCATCTTCTCCCCAGAGGTGGGATTTGGGTTTAATTGTCAATGAAAGCCTGAAAGCACTGGGGTAGAGAGATACCCATGTAACAGACTAAGAAGTCAGCCTGCTGAATATACAGGGGAGGCGTAAGACATTTTGCTGGCTTATGCAATGGACAATATGTTGTGCCTTCTTACCTTAAAAATAACACAAGAACCCAGTCCTCGTGGTTCTGAAATAAATGCTGATTTCATAGGAACATAGGAAGCTGCCTGTTACCAAGTCAGACCATTGCTCTATCTAGAGTCATAGAATCATAGAGTTGGAAGAGGCCACAAGGGCCATCCAGTCCAACCCCCTGCCAAGCAGGAAACACCATCAAAGCATTCTTGAAATATGGCTGTCAAGCCTCTGCTTAAAGACCTCCAAAGAAGGAGAGTCCACCACACTCCTTGGCAGCAAATTCCACTGTTGAACAGCTCTTACTGTCAGGAAGTTCTTCCTAATGTTTAGGTGGAATCTTCTTTCTTGTAGTTTGAGTCCATTGCTCCGTGTCCGCTTCTCTGGAGCAGCAGAAAACAACCTTTCTCAATCCTCTATATGACATCATTTTATATATTTGAACATGGCTATCATATCACCTCTTAACCTTCTCTTCTCCAAGCTAAACATACCCAGCTCCCTAAGCCGTTCCTCATAAGGCATCGTTTCCAGGCCTTTGACAATTTTTGGCTGCCCTCCTCTAGCCTAGTACGGCCCATGCTAACTGGTAGAGGCTGTCCAGGATTTCAGACTTGGGTTCTCTCTTAGCCCTGCCGGGAGATTCCAAGAATTGAACCCAGGACTAGGGCAAGACTAAGTTAGGTTAAATACGTTCAATGGGCCTACTCTAAGTATAACTTCAGGGGTCAGCAAACTTTTTTCGACTTACGAATGTTGTTTGGAATGCATTAAATTCGTAAGTAGAGGTACCACTGTAAAAGGACACATTCTACTCATGTAAATTTTTAGTTTAGTATAGTGTAAAAGCAGATTAAGAATTTTATAATATGAATTAAATGAAGAAGTATGTTTAAGGCAGAAATATAATATGTAAGGAAAGAGGAGTATGATGTTGTCATAGATGATAAATATGTAATCTATAATGAAAAGGATAATTATAGTATTTTGGTGTAAAATTTAAAAGGTATAAACATGTTTAAGATAGAAAGAAACAATGTTAAGATGATGATTATGAAATTGCCAAAGAGAATATAAGATGAACCACAGTAAGGGGGGCTGAGGAGGTCAACCTAAAATGTCAGAAAAGATGAATGGTTTTTGAACTATATATGTATGTTTTTGTTTTTTATTATTATGTTTAGATATGTTAATGTTTTTATTTGTGTTTCTTGTTCTCTATTTTAGGTAATGCTGGGGGTTGGTGTGTTGGTGATATATGTTTTGTTGTTAGATGTCAAAAAATCAATAAAAATTATTTTTTTAAAATAAAAAAAGCGTTCTACTCATGTAAAAACACTCTGATTCCCAGACTGTCTGTGGACCGGATTTAGAAGGTGATTGGGCCTGTGCCTTACTTTGCCTACCTATTTGTAACTTAGTGAGGTGCAAGCCAAAACTTCCATTTCATCCACCTAACTGTCACACAGAGGTATTTGGGGAGGGGGGTTGGAATCAGCATGCCTATGCAACGCAGTCCAGATAACTCCCACTCCAAACTTAAAACAAGTGAAAAAACAGGAATGAGGTTGTATCGAATGCTAATTCTACTCACAGGAGACCTATTGAAAATAATAGACAAGACTATTTAGATGCATTAATTTAATGAGTCTACTGTGAGTAAAACTTCTGGTTTGCCCCTAAGGCAATGGCAATAGGTAGGAAGAAATGAAACCCAACTTCCTAACCCCATACTCAGTTTCTCCTGTTCGGTTCTCATCAGTAATGCTTAGTTTCCATTGAGACTGGCAGGGTGGGAAGCACCAAGCGCAACAGTAGGTGGAGCCAGAGCCAATGAGAGGCAGAGCCAACTAATTTCCTCCCCCATCCCTCCTCTCTCCCGAGTTCTACAAGGACAATAGTGAGACAGAAGAGGAGGAAGCTGGCAGACAGGGCCACTCCCTGGGCTGGTGGCAGGTCAGAAGGCAGGCAGGTGAGGGCTGGCTGAGAGCAGACTGAGATTGGTGGGGTACCGTATTCACCCCAACGGAGCAGCCCCCCCCCCTGCTTCTCACATTTCCTCAAGCACTAGTCACCTTGGTTTTTTCCACGTTCCTCCCCACAGGAATATTATTTGGGCCAGAAAACCTGTATTTCAAAATATAATAAAAACCCAGAGATGCTGTAGATCAGGGGTAGGCAACCTATGGCCCGTGGGCCAGATGCGGCCCCAATCGCCTTCTCAATCCGGCCCGTGGACAGTCTGGGAATCAGCGTGTTTTTATGTGAGTAGAATGTGTGCTTTTATTTAAAATGCATCTCTGGGTTATTTGTGGGGCCAGCCTGGTATTTTTACATGAGTAGGATGTGTGCTTTTATTTAAAATGCATCTCTGGGTTATTTGTGGGGCCTGCCTGGTGTTTTTACATGAGTAGAATGTGTGCTTTTATTTAAAATCCATCTCTGGGTTATTTCTGGGGCATAGGAATTCGTTCATTCCCCCCCCCCAAAAAATGTAGTCTGGCCCACCACATGGTCTGAGGGACGGTGGACCGGCCCACGGCTGAAAAAGGTTGCTGACCCCTGCTGTAGATGCTGAATGCCCTGCCAGTCGTTGATTTTCTCTGCTTTCCCAGTGGTTTCGTGGAGGCAGAGAGCAGACATACAGCCATGCTGACATCACCACCATACCCATTCTCTGTTTTCATGGTGGTATCTCTGAGGCACAGAGCACACACCTGGCCATGTTGACATTAGGGTTGCCAGACTCAATAGAGGACAGGACTTCTGTGCCTTTAATTGCCCTGCTCTCTTTTGAGTCTGGAAACCTTAAAGAGAAACCAGCAGAACCCTTTGCTTGGAAATTAAACAAAGGGCCTGCTGGATTCTCTTTAAGGTTTCCAGACTCAAAAGAGAGCAGGGCAATTAAAGGCACAGAAGTCCTGTCCTCTGTTGAGTCTGGCAACCCTAGTTGACATTACCATCAAGGGTGGTGGTAACCAGGGGTGAGCCGTGAGGCCCTTCATACAGCAACAAAGAACTACCATTCAGGTAAAGGTAAAGGTAAAGGGACCCCTGACCATTAGGTCCAGTCGTGACCGACTCTGGGGTTGCGCGCTCATCTTGCATTATTGGCCGAGGGAGCCGGCATATAGCTTCCAGGTCATGTGGCCAGCATGACAAAGCCGCTTCTTGCAAACCGGAGCAGCACATGGAAACGCCGTTTACCTTCCCGCTGTAGTGGTTCCTATTTATCTACTTGCATTTTTGATGTGCTTTTGAACTGCTAGGTTGGCAGGAGCTGAGACCAAGCAACGGGAGCTCACCCCGTCACAGGGATTCGAACCGCCGACCTTCTGATCAGCAAGCCCTAGGCTCAGTAGGGACCAACTATTCTTTCTCATAATTGCAATTTTATTACTTGTAGCCCACCCACCTTGACTGGGTTGCCCCAGCCACTCTGGGTGGCTTGCAACAAATATTGCCATTGAAGGGCAACAGTGAGGGACATACTAACACTTCCAGGCATAGGGTGGGATTAAGACTGCTCAACATGAAGGAAGGACTTGCTGCAGGAGTCTTGGATCAAATGTCCATTGGTCCCAAAATTTCAGTTAGGGGGGAAATGGGGGGACCCCAATAGGCAACAGAAGGTCTATTCATTCTCGGCTGCTTTTGCTGCCGGCCTGTAATGCCTCTAACATGGTATAAACAGACCTTAACAGGTAGCCCAGGGAGAAGGGGCTGCATTAATCTTATGAGCTGCAATCCATCAAAACAGCACGAAATGGAGTATTGGCCAGATATTAATCAGCAAAGCAGTGTGGGAGATGTTGGCTTTTGTTCCAATACAGGTTTTGTGTTGCCAACAGAAAACCATAGTTGACGTGTAATTCAAATCCCATGAGGCTGGGCTGCTCTCCCCCCCCCCCCCACTACTCACAAAAAAAATGCAGGAAGAATGCATGCATTTGTACTCACTCTCTCTCTCTCTCTCTCTCTCTCTCTCTCTCTCTCTCTCTCTCTCTCTCTCTCTCTCTCTTATGTAATTCTTTTTAGGAAAGGCACGTGAATATATAGGGCTGTCATACATCTTGAATTTCCTGGACATAATCGGGATTCGTCCTATGTAAATGGCATCCGGAATGTTTGCAAAGCAGCAAAATTGTCAGGGGAAACGCCAGGCTTATGGCAGCCCAAATCGGAAGTGTTGATTCTTCCCCAATTTTCCTAATAAATACGGGGGAAAGCTCAACAACTTTTGTGTCTGAATTTTCACTTTTTGCATTATGGCAACCCTGATATACAAATTCCTCTCTTTCCTTAATCACACTTTTAGATCAGGGACACCTGCACTGGTAACACCTGTTTCTTACACTAAGGATTAACATCAAATATCCAAAGCACACCCAGTGTGCAATAAGGATATTGGAAGCTTTCTTATACTGAGTCAATACTCAGAATTGTCTGCAGTGGCTCTCCGGGGTTTCAAACAGACCTCTTCCTCAGTTCAAGCTGGAGATGTTGGGGATTGAACCCGGGACCTTCTGCAAGCAAAGCATGTGTCCTACCTCTGACTCGCTCTTCAACTAACTACTGCATTTTGTATGCACTTACTCTGCAGTAGCTGTCCTGCACTTCTTGAAGCTGCTGCAGGGCATGATAATAAATTGACCACATTAAATTTATTTATTCTTTCTTTAGTTGAAGAACGACTCACATAATGCAACTACTGACAGTTGTTGTTGTTTTAATAGAAATGCTGCAACTTAAAACACGCTCACCACAACATTTACAAAAGCCAAACAAAGATGAATATCTCCCCTCTCCCTAACAGGCATGCCCTCTGGAGCCAAGGTGCTGTCCACCCCAGCTCAGGTATTTGAACCTTGAACCTTTGCCTTGGCAATGGAAGCCAACACCAGGCAAGGCCATGCCCTCTGTCAGCATCTGTCTACCTGATGAAAGTGGGCTGTTGGCCTTGACCACCAGGTGCCATAGAAAAGCACTAGACATATGGTATTGTCACAGAAGGGTGTTGGCTACTCCCGAGTAAGCACTCCACACATCCTCTGGACATAGCTGCCAAGTTTTCCCTTTTTTCACGAGGAAGCCTATTCAGCATAAGGGAATTTCCCTTTAAAAAAGGGAGAACTTGGCAGCTATGCCCCTGGATTTTCAGTTTTATTGTGCATGCTATATACCAGTGTTTCCCAACCTTGTGCCTCCAGCTGTTTTCAGACTACAATTCCCATCATTCCTGACCACTGGTCTTGCTAGCTAGGGATGAAGGGAGTTGTAGTCCCAAAACATTGGGAGGCACAAGGTTGGGAAACACTGCTATATACAGTGGTGAGATGTCTCAAATCATGTCTGCTCTGCATGGGGCAGAAGCCCGCAATGGCGTCATCTCGCAGGCTCTGACCCCCCTTTTAAGACTGGGCATCCAAACGCCCCTCCTCCTTGCTCTACAGGTCCTCTGTGGTCCCAAACCAGGCTCCTGAGGTGCCTTTCTACCTATCTCCTCCCTTCCAGCCCCTGCTGAAGCTAGCTCCGCCCCTGCTTCCCTGCTTCCAGCGTGGAGCTGAGCCTCCAGGACTCTGCAGAGCCCTGGACCCTTCTTTACCACTTCCTGTTCCTGGTTTTCCCTCCCAGACTTGCTGCTCTCGCTGCTGCTCTCCCAGCTGGTAGAAGTAAGCAGAGTGGGCTGCTCTCTGCAAGCCCTCTCTCTTACAGGTATCAAGAGATCCAACACACCCTGGTCACCGTTTCTTTGAGCTCCTGCCATCGGGACAGAGATATAGAACAATGCAGGCAAGAACAAGCCATCTCAAGAACAGTTTCTTCTCTGGAGCGATTTTGGCCTTGAATGGGAAGTCTGGACCTTGAAGTCATCTTATTTTACTTGTTATATTGTATCATATTGCATTGTTTTAATTAGTGTTTTGTAGTAATTTTGGATTATGTGGAATATCTGAGCTTTATCTGAGTGGACGTGGTAACCGAGTAATTTCATTGTTCCCGCAAGGGGACAATAAAGATTATCTATCTTATCTATCTTATCTATAATCAAGGCAGCCCGCTAGATGCAGAGCTTCTTTACACATTCTTCTCATCAAAAAGGTGTAGACTGCCAGCGAAAGGTGGTCTTGCTTGGAAAGATTCCTAATAAATTAGACCAGAATCTTCAGGATCTTCTCAAAATGGGCTATCTCCCCATTCAAACTCCTTCAGGTCACACAGACTACAAGAGCTAATTCAGATCAAATAAGGATTAAGTAGTTTGTTTTCACCCAGTCCAAGATGCTAATAATAATGGATTTGAGGGTTTTCCTTTCCTTTCAAAAGAAGAAAGAAAAAAGGTGGGAGCGGGAGCCAGAAGACCTTATGGTACGCCTGAACTTCTTGACAGCGAGACCTCTTAGAGTATTATACATTTGCAGTTAGGTACTCCATGAGAGCAAGGAAAATATGTCTTAATAGTATTTAAATCCCTCCTGCTGATGAAACGCTGCCTTTTTTCCAATTAGGTTATCTCGGCAAAATCAGATAAAGAGATGGGAATAAATGGTGTGAAGAAAGGGCATCCAAGAGTATCATTTAAATTGTTATTGACTGTGAGCAGGGGGGGGAAATGGATGTGCAACAGCATGAAAACATACTTAATAAGGAAAGATAATGAGACGGCGATGTTAGTTTTTGCAATTTGGCATACAAATCTGATTTTTTTATATTTTTTTAAAGGAAGGTTTAAATATTTCAAGGTTAGCTTTCGGAGTATAAGAGAACTATAGTCACACATTGAAAAGATTTTGTCTTTATAGATTTACATGTAGCCAATATTGGGGGTCTAGTTTCTGTTGCTGGTTGACTTCTAGCAATCACCTGTAAATGCACACATGGACCGCAGGAGTTGTGGGTGCATCCAGGGAGGGTCACAGCATGGTATGAATTGCATAAGAATACAGTTTATTGTTGTTGCTTTGGCCATCATGTTCATATCAACCACAGAAAATAGTAACAACAGCAGCAGCAGCAACTACTAGAATATTGAGGAACAGAATCAACCAAATATGTTTTTACAACAGAACATAGGTAAAGGTAAAGAACGGTTAAAGGTAAAGGTAAAGGGACCCCTGACCATTAGGTCCAGTCGTGGGTGACTCTGGGGTTGCAGCGCTCATCTCGCTTTACTGGCCGAGGGAGCCAGCGTGCAGCTTCTGGGTCATGTGGCCAGCATGACTAAGCCGCTTCTGGCGAACCAGAGCGGCACACGGAAGCGCCGTTTACCTTCCCACCGGAGCTTTCAAACTGCTAGGTTGGCAGGAGCTGGGACCAAGCAATGGGAGCTCACCCTGTCGCGGGGATTCAAACCGCCGACCTTCTAATTGGCAAGCCCTAGGCTCTGTGGTTTAACCCACAGTGCCACCCGCGTCCCACCTGTTAAGCCCCATCAAAGGCGACAATGGGGTTGTGGCACTCATATCGCTTTTCAGGCCAAGGGAGCTGGTGTTTGTCCACAGACAGCTTTCCAGGTCATGTGGCCAGCATGACTAAACCGCTTCTGGCACAACAGGACACTGTGATATTTATCTACTTGCACTGATGTGCTTTCAAACTGCTAGGTTGGGAGGAGCTGGAACAGAGCAATGGGAGCTCACCCCATCATGGGGATTCAAACTGCCGACCTTCTGATCAGCAAGCCAAAGAGGATTGGTGGTTTAGACCAGTGTTTCTCAACCTTTTTTGGGCCACGGCACGCTTGTTCCATGAGAAAAATCACGAGGCACACCACCATTTAAAAAGTTAAAAAAAATAACTCTGTGCCGCCCTATATTGACTATATAATTATGACTGTAAGAAACACTTGCCAATTGCTGTGTTGGTTGCAATCTCCTGTAATAAGGCTTCACAAGCCGCTGATTTCTCTGCCAGCACAATCCTTTGCTCAGCAAGTTTCAGGTTGAGCTCATCCAGCCAGCTTCTTTAAGTTTGTCTAAAACCACCCTCCAGTCGTTTGCACTGAGCTTTGGGAAAGAGGAGAAGAAATATTGCTTTCTGGCGGGTCAGTGGTCTTTATTGGCAGCCGCCAGGCACGTGACAATGTAAATCGCCCTTCTCGTCGCCGCACGTCGCGGTACACCAGCCAGCGTCTCGCGGCACACTAGTGTGCCGCGGAACAGCGGTTGAGAAACACTGGTTTAGACCACAGCGCCACCCACATCCCTTACAAGAAAACATACAGAGGAATCTCGGTTTTCAAACTTAATCCATTCGAGAAGACCATTCAGCTTCCAAAAAGTTCAAAAACTGAGGATCAATCAATGGGCAGGCTGCAAAGTCAATTGGGGGGGGGATGAAAAATGTGGCTCAGAAGCCATTTGGCTTCCGAAAATCGTTAGAAAACCGGAGCAGTTACTTCCGGGTTTTTGGCGCCCAGGAGCCAAAACGTTCCAAAACGGAGGTGTTCGGGAACCAAGGTTTGATTGTGTCAAGATAATAATGAAATGCAATATACAAAAGGTTAAATAACAATAAAACAAAATATATATCAAAACACAAATGATTAAGAGAATTAATACGTTTAAAAGCATCAAGAATTTTTTTAAAATAATTTAGCCATTTGATTAAATTTGCAATTTATGATACTAACCTCAATCCTGTGCAAAGTGGAAAGTGATCCTGTGCAAGCGGCTTCCCTGACTGACTGTATGCCGGGGTGGGAAAATGTTCTCAGACTAAGTGTCAAATACCCTTCCCAGGTAACCTTCCATTGGCCACATGTCATAGACAAAAAAGTGAGCAAGACAATGAATGCATATTTTGCCTCTGTAGAACAGGCTCCTTTCTATGTGCATAGACCTCTCTATTCCCCATCCAGGCAAGCAAGAGGCATCATCAGAGTTGAAGGACACATTCCAGTCAGGCAAAAGCACCTGAGGAAATTGTGAAACAGGGGCAGCAAAGGGGAAACTCCTGGGAATTGTCCTAAGGCCGGCATAGGCAAACTCGGCCCTCCAGATGTTTTGGGACTACAACTCCCATCATCCCTACGTAACAGGACCAGTGGCCACGGATGATGGGAATTGTAGACCCAAAACATCTGGAGGGCTGAGTTTGCCTATGCCTGCCCTAAGGGCTAGACAAAGAGGCCTGGAAAGGTACATTCTCTTCCCCCCCCCCAAAGACCTGAGGTTCAACACCGCTAGTGTATGAAAACACATGGGATGGGGGAGAAACTAACCCATCCATTCCTGTTTGCAGAATATTAACATCTCTGAGCAAAACAGCACAAACTTCAGAAGAGCAGCAGCATCTGTCCGCCATCAGAATTTACACTTTGGTGACAGGACAAATCTGGCAGCAATTACTTGTATCTTGACAGCTTCTCTGCACAGCTCTTGAAACAGAACAGACCAGGGGAAAAAGCTCCCAGACAGCAGGAGAAGCCACCATCCCAGCTGTGAGAACATAGCCAGTGCTGATGCTGCTATTCCTCGGAGACCTTCTTAAAGAAGAGCTGAAAGTGGATGATCAACACACGGGTCATCTAAGTAGGCCCATGATGGAACTGAAGTCTGTTAATGTGCTCAGTTGCTTGAGTCTGTTAATCACCAGTTCCCATTATTTATATATATCCAGTGCTGTTTTTTCTAGAAAAGGAAGAGCCTGAACTCGCCTCATTCTCTTAGAAGGGCAATAAAGGTGCCCACCTGAGAGGTGTCAGCACTGAGTTCCAGCTGAAAAAAGCCCTGCTTTTATCATGCCACATGCCACCGCCATAACTTTTGGTGGCGCCAGTCATGAGTCTAACTCTAGCTTCGCAAGCCGGCATGAATCCCGAAACCTGGTTTGTAAAGGTTAGTGTCACTTACACTGAAGATGCTTAATGAGTGTTGGTTCCTCAAAATAGTGGACAGTACGGTGGGAAAGCCACGCTCACCTGACCTCCTCTTGGTCACGCTGCTGCTGTTTACCAGGAGTTTGTGGGGTGCTGTAGCAGTGAATTGGATTCCACCAGTGGGTGCTAGTCCGTTGCCCCTGTTGGTGTATTTGCACCAACTTAAGAATGGAAAGCGAAATACCAGTGGGCAACAAAACGAGATTTAAAGATGCTCTCAAGGCAAATCTATTTAAAATGCTGTATAAGCAGGGGGAAATTGTGGGATGTGAAACACATAGCAGTCAGGTACAACATTCCTAGAGTGAACATGCTTGGGGATGCTTTGTACCAGCCAGGAGAAAACTTCCTGTTTCCTCCTGAGCTGGAACGAACTTCCTCTGCATGTGACTAGATGTGGGTGTGGCCTAATCTGGGCAGGGGAGCACACCTCCTTCTTTTGCTCTCTTCTCCATTTTGCTTTTCTATGTGTTAGCAGAAGTGACTGCCTGTCTGCAGTCACTTGGGACTAACTCCCTAATGGGATAGTTCCACATGTATATATACTTTTGTAACCTAAGTCTGCCTTCAGAGATCCAGCTGTGAATTAAATGAATGTGAATAAACTACTTTTATATTGACTTTGATAAGATTGTCATGTC
Source organism: Zootoca vivipara (assembly GCF_965207765.1). Taxonomy (NCBI): domain Eukaryota; kingdom Metazoa; phylum Chordata; class Lepidosauria; order Squamata; family Lacertidae; genus Zootoca; species Zootoca vivipara. Next base: position 35,360,394 of record NC_142597.1, on the reverse strand, counting down.
TATTCTTTTTAAGAGGGACAAGAAGGGATCTTACCAGGAATCTTATAGAGAGAGGCTCAGACGAGCCTGCAACAAGCAAAGGGGAATGTTTAAACTCTGCTAAGATATAGAACTTGCTAATGCAAGTTAGGAAGGATATCATTAAACAATACATCCTCTCCTGCCTCCCTGAACATTCCCACAAATTGGGAAACACTGGCCTGCGAGCGCTCCAATTGGAGAACAGCCTTTACCAAAGGTGTCATGGACTTGGAAGCAGCACAAACTCAGGACGAAAGGGAGAAACGAACTAAGAGGAAGGCATGTTTGGAAAACCCTCACTGTGATCAACTCCTGCCCGGAAACCTATGTCCCCGCTATGGAAGGCAATCTTACTCAGCCACGAGTGCTCGCCATAGAAGCAGCAGCACCATAATAATATTGTCACAGCCTTGCCCCTCAACCTCTGCCTCCTGGTAAACAGCAACAGCTTGACTGGGGGATCAGGTGACCACTGCCAACACACCACATTGCCCGATTCTTATCCCCTCCCCCAAATCTCTTCTGAAATAGAGCCACCAGGTGTTACACGCCTATTGTGGAAAAGGGGCCTTATTCTTGGCGAAGGAACTGTCCAAGACCAGCACCTACTGATGCAGCTGGAGTTGAAAAAGTGATCAGTAAGAAATTGTTAACCCAGCAAGGGCGCAGAAGCTAATGAGAGCCTTATATCCTCACTGCAGATATCTCTGCTTCCTGCTCAGCCGCTACATCTTTGTTCATTCACCACTGCTAATGTGACAAAATTAGGGGCGCCCTGCAGTCCTTTCCCACTATTTAAAATTTAGTGTGGCGTGGTGTATATTGATCAAAAAGCCACAGCTCTGTAACGTGACAAGTGCTGCAGTGGAAAAGGAGCGTTTGAAATCAGGACAGAAGCGCAAACATAACAGCTAGGAAAATTAATACAATAAACCTCATCTCCGAATGCAGCCTATATATAGCAGTGAAGAGTTAACTTAAGAGTAGCTTTTATTGCCCATGATTCTTTTTCCCCAGGCTAAGCTGTGATGAAATGCTGCTGTGAGGGTTCCATGTTTAGAATCAGCTCCTAACCTACACAAGAACCAGCATTCCAATCAACTGTCATTTAATATCACCCCATATCATTCCGGACAATGGGGCTGAGTTATGGTGTGGAAGTCAATACAGGGGTTATTATTACAATTCACTTACAAAGAATATGGAACTGGCAATAACAACCTTCCTAGGTTGAGTGGCAGCCCATAAGCCTACTTTGACTTCCGGACAGTTGCTTTTTTGACCCCGTGATGTCCACAACTCACAAACTGTGAAGGTCCTCGAACCTTCCTTGACTCCTCCTCTTTGACCTGAGAACCATAACTGCAATGTGTGGTGTTTTTTATGCTGCACTTTAGCTAGTGTGTTTTCCTCTCACAGAGGACCTTTGCACGAGAATATTACAGGAGAACAAGGGACCCAGGTGGCACTGTGGGTTAAACCACTGAGCCTAGGGCTTGCTGATCAGAAGGTCGGCGGTTCGAATCCCTGTGACGGGGTGAGCTCCCATTGCTCGGTCCCAGCTCCTGCCAATCTAGCAGTTCAAAAGCATGTCAAAATGCAAGTAGATAAATAGGAACCGCTACAGCGGGAAGGTAAATGGTGTTTCCATGTGCTGCTCTGGTTTGCCAGAAGCAGCTTTGTCATTCTGGCCACATGACCTGGAAGCTATACGCCGGCTCCCTCGGCCAATAATGTGAGATGAGCACGCAACCCCAGAGTCGGTCACGACTGGACCTAATGGTCAGGGGTCCCTTTACCCTTTACCTATTACAGGAGAACAGCTCAGTGCAAGAGCTTCCTTATATCAGGTGATGCTATTTTTCCAGTTAGTCCAAGTGTGAGGAACCTTTGGCCTTCCAGGTGTTGCTGAACTACAACTTTCACCAGCCCTGGCAGGAATAGCCAATGTCCAGGAATGATGGGAGTTGTAGTTCAGCAACATCTGGAGGGTCAGAAGTTCTTCACACCTGGCCAATAATTGTCTATTATGAGTGGCAGTGGCTCTTGAGGGTCACAAGCCTGACGGCATATGAAGAGCTCTCCAATGGCCCATCTTCAGAAGGTTCTCACAGTGGCCAGCCAGATGCCTACAGGAAGCCTGCAAGCAGGACCTGACCACAACCAGCGTTCTCCCCACTTGTGATTCCAAGCAGTTGGTATTCAGATGCAGAGAGCCTCCAGCAATGGAAGCAGAACAAAGCCATTGTGGCTAGGAACCACTGATAGCCATTTTCTTCAATCATTCATCCAATTGTCTCTTAAAGCCATCCAACTTGTTGGCCATCTTGTAGTAACACGTTCCATAGTACAGTTTCTTTTAATCGGAGATGCTGGGAGTTGAATGTGGGGCTTGCTCTATGCAAATCACGTCCTCTACCACTGAGTCATGCTCCTCCTCATTGTCTCTGCTTGTATTAACTGAGACATTGGGAAACTTTCGACACTCAGATCAAACCCCCTCCCACTATGCAGTCTGTTCAATTGCTCTTTTCATTTTAAAGGTGGTGGTGGCTTTTAAAACCCACCCCCTTCATTTTCCTTCGGGTTTTTTTTTCCCTAGCCCCCTGTAATCTCATTTTTTACAGCTCATTTGGATGTTTTTATTCAGCTTAACTTTTCTTTCTTCCCTTCGTTGCTTTGCACACGTGGATCTCCTCCGCCCGCCCCCCAACGTCTGGCACCTGTGATTATACCCTTCAATTTCACCGCACAGACTTGCCTCACAGTAAGTAATAACAGGGGGTGAGTTGCCTGACTGCAGCTTTGATAAAAGAGGTGGGGAAGACATAGTCTGGGCCTCCATTAAATTCATGCCTGGCAACGCAGAGCACTCTGTGGCGTTCAGAAGCTGATCAAAACTTCAGATTTCCACCTGTAATTATTCTCTTCTCCCACCCACCACCACCAACCTTTTTTCAACATTTTCTTTTGATGGCACTGTTCTCAGTGGTACAGCCTTTGAGCGTTAGAATGTTGATGTGGAGAACATTCTGTTCCAAGATCTCTTTGTTTTAAAACAGAGGCAACGAACCGCAGGCCTGGGAACCAAATGTAGCCTTTTGGAATCATAGAACTGTAGAGTTGGACATCTGGCCTGACCCCCTGCAAGGCAGGAGTATGCACAGGGATTGAACCTTCACCCTTGTTGTTATCAGCACCAAGCTCTTTTAGCTTCCCATCCAGCTCTTGGGATTCTCACTAAACCACACACCATTGGCTGGCCTGCTATCTGCCTCTCCTCGGGTGCTTTTGCTCAGCTGAGACGCATCCCTGTGATATTGCCTTTTCTTTGCCCAGAGGTGCATCTATTAGAGGCACCCATTAGGAGTGACGAGGAATCTGTTTTAAATTGATATATGCACATTATTTTGAAGTTCTGACCTGTCTGAGCTTAAGGTAAGAACTTAAGAAGAGTTTGGATTTGGATTTGATATCCTGCTTTATCACTACCCTAAGGAGGCTCAAAGCGGCTAACATTCTCCTTTCCCTTCCTCCCCTACCACAAACACTCTGTGAGGTGAGTGGGGCTGAAAGACTTCAAAGAAGTGTGACTAGCCCAAGGTCACCCAGCAGCTGCATGTGGAGGAGCAGAGACGTGAACCCGGTTCACCAGATTACGAGTCTACCGCTCTTAACCACTACACCACACTGGCTCTCTGCTCTCAAAGTGGCCAGCCAAGTGCCTATGGGAAACCTTTAAGCAGGACCCAAGCACAAGAGCACTCTCCCCTCCTGAAATTTCCAGCAACTGGTATTCAGAAGCATTCTGCTGTGTAGGCAGAACATAGCCACCGTGGATAGTAGCCATTGATAGCTTTATCCTCCATGAATTTATCAAATCCCCTTTGAAAGGGGATACTACACTGTCAACAGAAGTATAGTGTACAGATCAAATGAAGTAATAGTACTTACTCTATTCTGCCTCGGTCAGACCACACCTGGAATACTGTGTGCAATTCTGGCCACCACAATTTAAGACTAAGATGATCAAGGGTTAGAAAACCAAGCCTTATGAGGAATTGTTGAAGGAGCTGGGTATGTTTAGCCTGGGAAAGAGGAGACTGAGAGGAGATATGATGGAAGCTGCTGCCAGGACCATATAACACAGGTCTTAAAGGTCCCACCTTGGCTCCCAGTACATTTTTGAGCACAATTCAAAGTGTTGGTGCTGACCTTTAAAGCCCTAAACAGCCTCGGCCCTGTATACCTGAAGAAGTGTCTCTGCCCGCATAATTCAGCCTGGACACTAAAGTCCAGCTCTGAGTGCCTGCTGGCGGTTCCCTCACTGCAAAAAGTGAGGTTACAGAGAACCAGGCAGAGGGCCTTCTTGGTAGTGGCACCCATCCTGTGAAATACCCTCCCATCAGATGTCAAAGAGATAAACAACTATTTGACTTTTAGACGACATCTGAAGGCAGCCCTTTAAAAGGAAGTTTTTAATGTTTGGGGGAAAAAATGTTTGAAAAAAAATATCTCAAGGGCTGTCACATGGAAGACAGAACAAGCTCTGGAGGGTAGGACTCGAACCATTGGCTTCAAGTCACAAGAAAGGAGAGTCCGGCTAAACATCAGTAAGAACTTTCTAAGGGTAAGAGCTGTTCAACAGTGGAACAGATTCCCTTGGGACTCTCCTTCCTTGGAGGTTTTTAAGCAGAGGTTGGATAGCCATCTGTCATGGATGCTTTAGCTGAGATTCCTGCATTGCAGAGGGCTTGGCTAGATGACCCTTGGGGTCCCTTCCAACTCTACAGTTCTATGATTCTATGACCAAATGAGCAGACCATTGATCAGGTCCAACAGCCATTTTTATGTTCTCATGTTCTGAATTTGCTAAAAGTGCATGAGCTGCTTTGGAGATTTGCCAAAGGGTCCAGGTTTTGTTTCCAATAGCTTGAACCCCCAGAACTACATTGATTTGATATATCTGAGCATCCTGTTGTCCCCCTGGTCGCTAGGCAACCAAGTTCTCATTTGTGTCGCTCCTGGGAGTCAGCCTGTGAGTGATACTGTTGTGTGTACATGATGCTAAATGGGCCATGGGCACCATTTGTAAGCAGGGAAATGTATGTTTTGAGTAAGTAGAAGAATATCTGTTTACTCAGGGCTGTCAGCATGGTGATTTTCTTCCCTCCCCTGTAATTTCCATGTGACTAACTGAACAATGAATATTTACTTTAGGCTACACAATGGGGGCAGGAGGGTGTTTCATACTTTTCGAAGAAATCTCATACACCACTAAAGCTGGACTCACACCAGAAATAAGACTAGTTAACTGGGAAGAAATTTGAGCCTGTTTACATTGAAGCTTACCTGATATGCATTTTTTGAAATAATATGCAAAGTGCAATATAACCATTCTTTGAAATTCAATTTTATCTGAATTTTGCACTGTAGCCATGAAGGTAAACAAAAATGCATAGATCAGGGGAAAGTATGCATAATCATGCACAATTTAATGAAAATAATATACCCAAATAAATTATATTAGGGGGAAAAGTTTTGCAAAAATGTGTACATTCAGGAAAATTGCATGCAAAAATGTGACCATCAGGAAAAATTAATAATATAATACTATCCAATCTTCATGATAACTTTTTTTTAAGCAAACTGATGTGGAAGTATGGGAAGCTGCACATAAAAAGGTCCATAGCTCAAGTGCCACAGCATCTGCTTTGCATGCAGAAGGTCCCGGGTTCAATCCTTGGCATCTCTGGGCAGAGCTTGGAATTGCCCCTTGCCTGATACTATGAGAGTTGCTGCTAGTCAGTGTAGACAGCACTGAGCTTATCAGATTCAGTCTAAGTCAGCTTCCTGTGTTTCTAGATTGGAAAATGAGACATAGAGAATCCTAAATCAAGATATTGGCCCATCCCTAAGCAAGACTTTCATCTTGGAATAAAGTCAAGAGTGAGACAGAGGATTTTGAGGGATTACAGGAAAGTAGGGAGAGGAAGGGGAAGAGAATCTTGCCGCTCCGGAAACTGTGTCGAAAGTTCATGTGGTCAAACACCCCAATTCACAATATCAACCTGGGTCAATGAACCAGGTAAGCAGCCTTTCCATATATGTGGGTGCCTCTTTGCTTTTTGTAGTTTTGACAAACTCTATCCGTATCTATCTACCAAGAATTCTTTGATGCATTAGTTCCACTTTGGAAACCAAACAAGGCAATTTGGAACTCCAAACCGGAGGAGAATTTTGTATGAAAATTTCAGAAGCATCCCTAATTCAAACTAAATCTTCTCTGTCTTTGATTTTTAAAACCTGGCAAATGAAAATCCATGTGCCTGTTAGCATTATTTTTAATCAATATAAATTGTCTCACTAGTTAAGTAGCGGGAATGAAAGGCTCCATACAGATTTCAACAACCTGGTGCCCTTCGGAGGAAGTCCTCAGTTCCCTTCTGGGTCAAACTATAAACTGAAGCTGCGCCACAGTTTAAATGAATCGTTTGAGCTGCTTCGGAATTTTCATCTCTTGTGATTTATGATGCCATCAACACTTCTCAATGGATTCGCAGTTTGGTAATCTGTCTTCCAGTCCAGGAAATCACTAAGTATAAGACCGTATTCAGACCTTTCATTCTAGAATGGAGTTTTCCAGTGTTACCCATTGGGTCTCAGTGACTCCTCCTTTGATCCCCAAACTACCCAGGGCTCTTCCACCAGCCTCTTCCCAAGATGCTACCCAGATTAGTTCTATTCAGAAGAGGCCCATTGAAATAAATGGACTCAAGTAAGCCCAAGTTAATTTCCATGGATCTACTGTGAGCAGGTACATGGATGCAGGTGGCGCTGTGGGTTAAACCACAGAGCCTAGGGCTTGCCGATCAGAAGGTCAGCGGTTCGAATCCCTGCGGCGGGGTGAGCTCCCATTGCTCGGTCCCAGCTCCTGTCAACCTAGCAGTTCGAAAGCACGTCAAAGTGCAAGTAGATAAATAGCGGGAAAAGTAAATAATAAGTAGATAATACAGCGTAGATAATAATAAGATAATAAGTAGATAATAAGCAGATAATACAGCGGGAAGGTAAACGACATTTCCGTGTGCTGCTCTGGTTTGCCAGAAGCGGTTTTGTCATGCTGGCCACATGACTTGGAAGCTGTACGCCGGCTCCCTCGGCCAATAATGCAAGATGAGCGCCGCAACCCCAGAGTTGGTCATGACTGGACCTAATGGTCAGGGGTCCCTTTACCTTTACTGTGATCAGGACTGATATTGGACATACAACCCAAAGTCACATTCCAAAATGTGTTCGAGTAGCAAGATTTTAAGGAAATCTCCATGAGAAAGACTGAAGAAGCAGCTTTTCTGGCTCACAAACTGATTAGTTTACTATATCATAGTGAGCTACAGACTTTCCCAAAGTGGTGGTTTCATGGAAGATAAGACTATCAACACTATTAGTCCTGATGGCTGTGTTCTGCCTCCATGAATACCAGTTTCTGGAAAGCGCGGGACAGTGTGTGGGTTCTGCTTGGGGGCTTTTTGTCGACATCTGGTTTCTCACCAGATGTACTTATGTGGTGGTGATTGTGGTCGGGGCACTGCGCAAAATGTACCACTCAGCTCACGAACAAGATTACCAAACCCCAAGATTGCAACAAAGGGGCCTTTCAAGTTCCTTTATGGATGCTTTCCAGGGTGGGGGTGGTTGTCCAAAATATCAAGTTCTACTTTCCGCTCACTTAGAAGATGGATTGAAATATTTGTGTGTCACTGTAAAGCATTTTTCACAGGGGAAAGGGCTCTGGGAGCATCACTGTGATATGTAAATGATCTCAGCCTGGCCTGCTGCACCTCATCCATCATTGGTGCTGACTCCTCTTTGTTTTCCTCTGTGGGAAGAAAAGGCACCTTGATGCCTGGCCTCCTCTCTTTTAGCACTTCCACACCCCAAGTTAAACATCTGGGCACAATATGTGTTCACTACTTTAAATGATGCCATTATTTCTATCCACCAAAGGTAAGGTGGCTGGAGGTGGCTGTGTTTTCGTTCCTCACCTTGTTTAATCTGACCATAAATCGAAAGGAGCGTACAAAGGGGAGACTGTTAAAAATAATAATAATCAGGCAACTGAACATTGAGAGCCAGTGTGGTGTAGTGGATAAGAGCGGTAGACTCGCAAGACGAAGTTTCCTATGGCTGTGCTTTGCAAAATGGAGCAGGGCAAGCACACGAATGCAAGAGCAGCCATCTGGTTGGGTGTGCAAATGGCGCACGAACGGCTGCTGGGAAAGGAGGGAGGGAGCATGGCTGCGCGGAGGCACCGAGCAGAAGTTGCGGGGCTTCCGGAGCGGCCGTCTGGTTGGGCGGGCGAACGACTGCTGGGGAAGGGGAGGGAGGGAGCATGGCTGTGCGGAGGCACCGAGCAGAAGTCATGGGGCTTCCGGAGCGGCCGTCTGGTTGGGCGTGCGAACAACTGCTGGGGAAGGGGAGGGAGGGAGCATGGCTGTGCGGAGGCACCGAGCAGAAGTCGCGGGGCTTCCGGAGCGGCCGTCTGGTTGGGCATGCGAATGGTGCGTGAACGGCTGCTGGGGAAGGAGGGAGGGAGCATGGTTGCGTGGAGGCGCCGAGCAGAAGTTGCAGGGCTTCCGGAGTGGCCGTCTGGTTGGGCACGCGAACGACTGCTGGGGAAGGGGAGGGAGGGAGCATGGCTGCGCGGAGGCGCCGAGTAGAAGTCGCGGGGGTTCCAGAGCAGCCGTCTGGTTGGGCACGCGAACGGCGTGTGAACAGCTGCTGGGGAAGGATGGAGGGAGCCTCTCCCTGGCCCTCCTCCTGCTTCCCCCTCCCCAGAGCCTTAAAAATGGCCAGCCGTGGCTGGTGAGTCGGTGCCTTTTTGCGCTTTTTTTTTTTGCCCATAGGAACGCATTAATTAAATTTCAATGCATTCCTATTGGAAACGGCACTTCGCAAGACGAAATTTCCGCAATACGAAATGACTCGTGGTACGAATTAATTTTGTCTTGCGAGGTACCACTGAATTTATGGGGGTTTATTATGAAGAAAAAAAGAGTCTGCTCAATCAGGTCGGTGGCCCATCTAGTTCAGCATACTATTCTCACAGATGCCCCAAAGGGAAGCACACAAGCAAGACCTAGGTGAAACAGCACTCTCCTCCTACCTCTGACAGTGGAGATACATCGTTGCCACCATGGCTCTACAAAATTGTCTAATCCCCTTACGAACATAGTAAGTGCCCTGCTGGATCAGACTTAAGGCTTATCTATTCTAGCATATGGTTCCAACTAGATACCTATAGGAAGCCCACTTGCATGACCCGAGTGCAAAAGAACTCCCTGGTATTCAGAAGCATACAACCTCCAACTGTTCATAACCACCGATAGCCTTCTCCTCCATGGATTGGGTCTAATCCAGGCATAGGCAAACTCCGGCCCTCCAGATATTTGGGACTACAATTCCCAAAATCCCTGACCACTGGTTCTGTTAGCTAGGGATGATGGGAATTGTAGTCCCAAACATCAGGAGGGCTGGAGTTTGCCTATGCCTGGTCTAATCCTCTTTAAAAAGCCACCCAGGTTGCTCACCATCACTGCCTCATGGAGGAGGATTCTGTAGTTTAGCTCTGCACTGTGCAAAGGAGGATTTGAGCCAGCCACCTTTTTGCCTATCGGAAGAATGTGCAAGAGAAATTGACTGGGGGGGGGGTGTGATTAAAGAGGCCAGAAAAACCAAGCTTGAATGTGAATCGGCCTTTCTAGAGTTAGGAAAGTGGCAGGAGAAGGCATTGAAAAGCGTGAGGTGCATGCCCTTCAAGATTCCACTAATTAAAATCAGGGCACAAATAAAAAACACACAGAATAGTTGAGAACTCGTAATGGAACTGTTTTTTGGGAGTTCAAGAAACCTGCTGAAAAATTCAGATGAGAATTTGGGGTGCATTCCTAAATCTCCCTCACATCAATAGACATTTGTTTCTAAATGGAGAAATGCTCAGGGTTCTTTAGCTGACCTCAGATCTGGTGGGCAAGGTATGTCTTGTGATGGGGATGCATGTGTGAAAGAGAGAGAATGAAACACTGTATTATATGAAAAATTCTCCAGACAAACTCATAAATCATCAAGCAAATGAAAATAAATACCGCTAACAATGCCTCCATGCTGGTTTTTTATTATGATTATTTATAACAGCATTGAAGAATTTTGGAAAATTAAGTAAATGTCAAGAGAAACGTAATAATTTCCCCCCAGGGTTTGGCACATTTGGGAGTCTGACAGCTTCCCATTTTTCTTCATATCCAGCAAAGACAGGTGGCCAACAGGGCTGAATTTTTGTTCCTCACTTTGTTTAATTTGATCATAAATCGAAAAGAGAGCTGAAAATATGGACCACAAAAATCAATCGGGCAAGTCAATGCTTCTAAAAACATTGTTGATGCAAACATATTAGGAGTCGCCAGTAATTTAAACGTCTTTTCCAACCTAACCCCAATTGCAGGGTACAAACCTTTTGTGTGTTACGTTGTGAAAATGATGGACCAAATGCAACCCTCTTTGGTCTGATCCAGCAGTTATTTGAGTTATCAAAAATAAAGCAATAAATGTAAATAATTACAACAGTCATATCCACAGTAACAGTGACCACCTTTACACATTTGCCCATACCTATGTTAGAAGCCATAGGTTTTATACTCCTTCAACTATCCAGACATTTACTCCTTTAATAGAGTAGTTTGAGCAATTGTAATTTATGCCAACAGCTGAGATCTCTCCTGCTGATTCCACCCATCTGCCATGACAATCTGCACTTCACCTTGCTCAGATGTAGAGAAATTATGGCCTATAAATAAAACAATCGCCAGCTTGGCATGAATGCATGTGCTGGGGCCATACTGTGGCATCTCAGGGTTCATTTATTTATCATTTGGATTCCCCCTGCCTCTTCCTTCACTATCCACACAGAGCTCAAGATGTGGGTTACAGAAATATATTGCAAGTTCTGAGTTAGAAAGGAAAAGGTGCCAGCCAGATGGGTGGGTTATCTCGGCAGGTTAGGACTGTGACAAAAGAAAATAGAATTTCCTTCCGGGGAGTAGCTAGGGCAAACCTTTCTCCCTCCTCCACCCTGAAGCTCACTCATTCCTTTCACCTTGGACACCATGAGAGGATGGAGATAAACAAGGCAATGCAAACCTGAGATTGGGATGACCGAGTATGGAATCTTGAGCTGTCACAGCAGAGTCGGGGCTATGCCAACTGGGGGACACAGCAACATAACACCCTCAACGCAATTGAACCAGAACATTGCCGGTTCAGCAATGCTGGCTCTGAGATTTCAGTATAATAATACTGTGGTGGCATTGTTTTTGTTTGTTACCGTGGTGTATATTTTTGTGGTTTTGTATTGTAAACCATCCCGTAATCTTTGGATGAAGTGCAGTAAAGAATATATCATCATCATCATCATTATCATCATCATCATCATCCCTGAACTGCAGGTGGTACCTCATTCATGTCCTGGTTTGACTTCGTCCATCCAGGCTGGCCATTGGATCCTACTAGACAGGAAGGTGTCTAAAAGAACTTCCTGTTCCACTCAAGCGATGTTCAAGCAACAAGGACATAGTGAGCTCTGGTGTGGCCCTGGCAGGTTCCTAAGAGTTTCATCAACCAACTGAAGTGGCAAGGAAGGAGAACACGAGAGTCATGTGGGGTTCAAGTCACAGCATCCACACATTGACAAACTTAGTTGGTCTCTAAGGTGCTACTGGAAGGATTTTTTGTTTGTTTGTTTCGACTACATCAGACCAACACGGCTACCTACCTGTAACATCTACACATTGTATTAGATATCCAATAGCAGCTTTAAAAGGTAAAGGGACCCCTAACCATTAAGTCAAGTCGTGACCGACTCTGGGGTTGCGGCGCTCATCTCGCGTTAATTGGCCGAGGGAGCCAGCGTACAGCTTCCAGATCATGTGGCCAGCATGGCAAAGCCGCTTCTGGTGAACCAGAGCAGTGCATGGAAACACCATTTACCTTCCCGCTGTAGCGGTCCCTATTTATCTACTTGCACTTTGACGTGCTTTCGAACTGCTAGGTTGGGAGGTGCTGGGACCGAGCAATGGGAGCTCACCCCGTCGCGGGGATTTGAACCGCCGACCTTCTGATCGGCAAGCCCTAAGCTCTGTGGTTTAACCCACAGCGCCACCTGCGTCCATGTACCTGCTCACAGTAGATCCACAATGCCACCCGTGTCGCTAGCTTAGTTTTACCCTGTTAGGGATGTCATCACCCCTGATTATAGCATTAATCTGGATACAGAGTTGCAGGTTGTGGGGCACCATATTGGGAGATGTGTCATTCAGGGCTCAAAGCTCTTGGAGGCAGTTGGACAGGAGCCCCCCAGAGGAATGCCAGAGGAACCTCCAGAACCACCATGGCCTGTAGGGCCAGAACCCAGACTCTCATAGCCACCTTCCCATGAAGTATTGTATGTCTCCCTCCACATATCGCCAGCGCAGCACCAGCAGAAGTGAGGCTATGAAATGAAGGAGTGCTCATCTTCAGGTGAGGGGCTTGGTTTTTTAAGCCCCTGAAGTTCTCTCAAAGAGGTGGAGCATGGAGGAGGTGGTCTGGAGAAAAAAGGCTTAAAATGCTCCAGTCTGTTCACTCGGAGCTGTCTGTGGTAGTGCAACCTTTGGCCTGCCTTGCTGTTTTCTCTGTGGGAACCAGTATTGTGCTAGAACAGGACAAGGAAGCTGTCTTATGTGAGGGAATATTTGTTTATCTAACCCAGTATTGAATGGGCAGCCATTCTCTGGCGTGTCTTGCAGGTGTTTTTCATATCACTAGTTTCATATCACTAGTTACCTTATCATTTTATGTGAATAAACTGGGGGTTGGAGGGGAGGAGGGGCTCTGCCAGTAACAAAAATGGCAGCTTGGGACACTCTGGAGTGGATGTTACCCATGTGAGTCAGCCTGTCTCCAGAGTGTCCCAAGCTGCCATTTTTGTTAGTGGCAACACAGAGAGTTGATTAGGCTGGCTAATCAAGAGCTCCAGTTTACATGAGGATGACAATGAGAACATCCAAATAAAGCTGCAGGCCTCCCCTACTACAACCACATCATTGTTTTTTTCTTTTCTTCTTTGCCTGAGCAAATTTAATTTGAATTCCTTGCAAGCCACCAGCTCAGCAGTGCACCAGCAATATTGGAAAGGTCACCAAAGGTAATGTCAGACATATCGTCAAACATTCAGACAGTGATGGTGAGTCACAAGTGGCCTCTGTGCTTATCTAAGTGATAATATATCACATAGGGTCTGGACAGATCCAAATATTTGCTACCTTTATTTCATTTACCACCCCAGAACCCCTGTGGTGAGGAGGATCATTGACACAGCCTAGAGAAGCTTTTGAAACTCACTTGTAGGTCCATGACTCAGAGCATCATATCTGCATGCAGAAAGTCCCAGGTTCAATCTTCGAGTAGGACTGTAAATGTTTCCTGCCTGAAACACTGGAGAGCTGCCAGTCAGTGTAGGCAATACTGAGCTAGATGGACCAATGGTCTGACGTAGTATAATGCTGCTTCCTATGTTCCTAAAATGTGGAAGGTCCTGCTGCAGAAGAGGCAGCTTTGGTGGAGGAGAAGATAACTTAATTTTGGTTCAAAGGTCCATGTCTGCAAGCCAGATGTTAAACAGGTTAGGCTGAGAGTTGCCTTGGCATAGTAGGCACCTGGGCACTGGCTTTCTGGCTCCCTGGCTCCTGACCTTCCAAAATGGACATAAATAAAGTCAGGCTGTGGAGAGAAGAAAAGGAAAGAGAACAGGGGGCACCGTCATGATAGGTGTCAGTTAAGGAAAAACTGGAGAAACATAGCTGCCAAGTACCCCGTTTTCCCTGGGAAACCCCCGTTTTTACTTACCTTTTCCCGGTGGTCCCCCGTATCACTTCGTCTCCCATTTCCCCCCGTTATTTTCTCCTGCCGGCGGCCATTTTTTCTGATTTGCCCTTCTATGGGCACAAAAAATGGTCGCCGCCGGCTTCAAAAGTAGCTTCTACGCATGACCGGAAGTACGGCGACACAACTTCCGGTGTCGCCCCGCCCATCTATGGGCACCAAAAATGGCCGCCGCCGACACCGGAAGTCGCGTTGACGCACTTCCGGTCATGCGTAAAAGCTACTTTTGAAGCTGGCAGTGGCCATTTTGGGTGCCCATAGAAGGGCAAAGCGACACTGGAAGTTACGTCGACACAACCTCCGGTGTCACACGTCTGCCGGTCCCGGATTCTGCAGTCCGGGACTTGGAAGGTAAGGAGAAAAGGAGCTAATCTTCCCAAAACTTTGCAGACTACCCACACACAAAGGAGATATGGCAACTAGACCAGAGAATAAAACAGTCCGCCAATGGTGAGGTGCACTAGGTAACAAGAAACTAACTGGCAAGGAAGGAGAATGATTCGCTTCAAGACTGAATAGGCCTCAACTGAGCTGTTTTATAACGGACTCTGCTGCCCACTTCTTTCCTGGCATGCCATTGGTGCCCTGGTCCAGGATACATGAGGCGTACATGAGCATGACTTCATCCCCATGGGTACAGCTTTGAGGTCCCAGATGAGTAATGTGGCTTTAGTCCTGAGCTTCTATACAGGCACACCACAACCTCTGTCACTAGGGTCATGGGGAAGATCTTGGAAGAACTGGAGGGTGGTGGGACAAGTTCTGCCATATTTCTTTGCCTGAGCCTACTAGCCACGATGACTATGTTCCACCTCCACTGTCAAAGGTAGTATGTTTCTGGATAACAGTTGTTGGGGATTTCAGATGGGGAGAACATTGTTGTGCTGTAGGTTCTGTTTGTGGGCTTCCCTTTGGGACATATGGTTGGGCACTGTGATAATAGAGTGCTGGACTGGATGAGCTCTTCTCGTGTTCTTCTTCTTAGGTCTGCAGGATCAAGTCTTCCCTGTTCTCTCTCTCTCTCTCTCTCTCTCTCTCTCTCTCTCTCTCTCTCTCTCTCTGTGTGTGTGTGTGTGTGTGTGAGAGAGAGAGAGAGAGAGAGAGAGAGAGAGAGAGAGAGAGAGAGAGAGGAGGGGAGTGTTTCTGCTTACTCTCTTTGAACTCTGAAAGTATAGGACCTCTCTCCAAGTTCTCATGTGGTTCTTGGATAGATGATGAAAGTGATGGAGTATCACAGGCCACAATAGTACGAAAGAAAGAAAGAAAGAAATCAAAATAAGCTCTAAGTGTTGAGCAAGAAGGGCTTGCATTCAGAGGGACTAAAGTTCAATCCTCAACATCTCCAGATGAGCTGTCTGAAACTCCAGAGAACTGCTACCAGTCAGTGTAGAGAATACTTGAACTAGATGGACCGGGGGGGTCTCATTCGGTTATAAGGCGGTGTTCAATGTTCCTAAGTGATAATAGAAAATATTACCCATATTAAATTATCGACAACCAATTAATTCCAAAGCCTTTTAGCAAATACAGTATGTAACCTGTAACCTCACCCTCTCCCAGTAGACACTGATGAAACAGAGAAGTTCAAACCAACACAATAAATAACACATCATCTCAAAATGGTGAATAATAGCAACCCATTATAGACATTCCATCAAATACAGCTGCTGAACATTAGATTGAGACACAGATGTTCCTTTCAAAACCAGTGAAATACATGTGAATCATGAGTGTTAAATGTTTCCAGAGAAGCAGGCCTGACAGACCTGCGGAAGGTATAATATAGGGACCATGTCCTTGTTAATCCTTTCCTACCTATCTCCCATTATCGTACCTTATTAGGACATCCCATAGACTCACTGTTTCTGCACCACTGGAGAGAGGCAAATGATGTCTTAATGAGAGATGTGCCCTAGTGCCGATAAAGAGCTATTCTCTCCTTTGGAAAGAAGGGATAATGTCAGGCATGGGATGTTGAAGTACATTTAACATAATTGGATGGAACATGGAAGGGTCTCCTCCCTCTGGGCTACTACAGAAGTCACAGCGAAATATATCAAAGTGGCAAAAATATATTATGTGTCATATTTCACTCAGGAGCAGATCCAGGAGGGTTCTGTCTGAAATGGAAAGCAAGAGGATCCATCAGTCTGGCCAAGCTTCTTTGACCAGACCAGAGAAATGGAACTGATTTCCCATTATGACTGACCACACACACACACACACACACACACACACACAAAAGTTATGTGCTTTACCATGTGTACAAGTAATGATTGGCACCCATCTGCCTCCGAAGACAATGGGAAAATGCACCTTTGGGGGTGACGTCAAACCACTGGAGAGTTACAGTGCCTGCTTTGGCTGTAGAGACGGATACTGGCCCATTTTTGTTGCAGCTGAGCAGATGAAAGTGTCCAGCGGTGTTGATGCAGGTGTCCCATGCTGTTCCTTTTTCTGTGCTCCTCCCAGCAATCCTTTCTCCTCTGGTCACTGCTGTGAATACACAGCCTGACTGATTGTCTCTGGGACCAGAGTTGGTTGAGATGTGGACAGAAAGCAAGCCTTCTGAGACCTCGGTCAGTAGTTCTATCAGAAGAGAGGTCCTCACTGTGAAGCCTGCACCATGACTACATCATTCTGGATGCCCTCCTTGCCAGAAGGGAAAAAAAAGACGTAGTTCATCTCTCAGAGGGTGCCATTTGAAGCGAATCTGGTCTCCTGCAGAGTGGCAACATCAGTGTTGAGCATTTTCAGCTCACCATCAATTATAGCCATCTTCCATGAGTCGTTGACCCACAGCAAATCAGTGGACCAGCCAGGGCACATGGCCCTGACATAGAATCCTAGAGTTGGAAGAGACCACAAGGGCCATCCAGTCCAACCCCCTGCCAAGCAGGAAACACCATCAAAGCATTCCTGACATATGGCTGTCAAGCCTCTGCTTAAAGACCTCCAAAGAAGGAGACTCCACCACACTCCTTGGTAGCAAATTCCACTGCCGAACAGCTCTTACTTCCGTGTCCGCTTCTCTGGAGCAGCAGAAAACAATCTTTCTCCCTCCTCTATATGACATTCTTTTATATATTTAAAAGGACATTCCAGATTGCTAGACACAAGAAGGTTTCTTTCTTTTCTTTGTTTGTTTGCTTCATGCAATACAGTCATACCTTGGTTTGAGTACGCTTCGGTTTGAGTACTTTCAGTTTAAGTACTCCGCGGACCGTCTGGAATGGATTAATCCACTTTCCATCACTTTTAAAGGGTAAGTATGCTTCAGGTTAAGTACAGACTTCCGGAACCAATTGTGTACTTAAACCGAGGTACCACTGTAGTTTGGTCTGCTTGTTTAGTGATACTCTTAGCTCCTAGCACCCATTGAAGCAGGTGGACGGTGGTGGGTCAGCACTTTATTGACTGGGGGTGCCTCCTGGTTAAGGCAGGCGGTAGCTGACCAGTGAGACATGATCATTTCTCCCACCGTCAAGGGCGACCTGTAGCAATTACACCACCCCCATCGTTCTGCCCGGACACTGAGATCCAGCGCCGAGGGTCTTCTGGCGGTTCCCTCGCTACAAGAAGCCAAGTTACAGGGAACCAGGCAGAGGGCCTTCTCGGTAGTGGCGCCCACCCTGTGGAATGCCCTCCCACCAGAGGTCAAAGAGAACAACAACTACCAGACCTTTAGAAGGCATCTCAAGGCAGCCCTGTTTAGGGAAGCTTTTATTGTTTGATTTCTCTATTTTAATGTTTTGTTGGAAGCCGCCCAGAGTGGCTGGGGGAACCCGGCCAGATGGGCGGGGTATAAATAATATATTATTATTATTATTATTATTATTATTATTATTATTATTATTATTATGCCAATCAGGTTGAGCTTAAAACTCATAACTGCTGCCTCCCAAATGTTTTTGCTGTATTGGCAGCACTGAAGGGACCTCTCTGGGGCACAAGCCAGACGACACGATGCCTCTCTCAGCTTTACCGATGTGGTCCAAAGAAAGGAAAAACAATATTTTTGGCAACAGGAGTTGTTAGAAGGAGGCATACAAGATGCCACCCAACTGCCTTAGGGACTCCACTCTTTTTCTTCTGCTAGAGATATCCCGCAGGGCAGTGGTGGTTTCATATCACAGTTTTTCTTTTCTTAGATGGGGTACCTTCCCAGGCTGACAAAGCCCATCCAACCCTCACTTCCCTCTACAGCATGTGCAAAAAACCACCTTCTTGACCGTTGGGCCCACTATTGGTCTCAACCTCTCAATCCACCAGAGCCTGTCTAGCAAGCTGGAATTTCAGGGCCATGTGTCCACTGATTTGCTGCTAAAGCTATGGCTTTCCCAGTAGTGATGTATGGAAATGAGAGCTGGACCATCAAGAAGGCTGATCAGCGGAAAATTGATGCTTTTGAATTATGGTGAGCTGGAGGAGACTCTTGAGAGTCCCATGGACTGAGAGAAGATCAAACCTATCCATTCTGAAGGAAATCAGCCCTGGGTGCTCACTGGAAGGACAGATCCTGAAGCTGAGGCTCCAATACTTTGGCCTCCTCATGAGAAGAGAAGACTCCCTGGACAAGACCCTGATGTTGGGAAAGATGGAGGGCACAAGGAGAAGGGGACGACAGAGGACGAGGTGGTTGGACAGTGTTCTTGAAGCTACCAACATGAGTCTGACCAAACTGCGGGAGGCAGTGCAAGACAGGAGTGCCTGGCGTGCTCTGGTCCATGGGGTCACAAAGAGTCGGACACGACTAAACAACAACAACAATATCCAAGCTGAATTCTGCTTTGGGTAAGTTTCCGCTTTAGCCTGTACTCAATGGAGCCTGTAACCCAGTTTGAAGGATATTGTGTGGCCAGTTTCAAGCGAGCGCACAAATATATCACCCTGTTTTTGAAATATGCAGGTGCCCTTTCAGGTTGAGCAGGCCAACAATGCGTAAGCTATTAATGGAGGTAAATCCACACATATTGCCACTGATTTCTAGAAATAGGAGGAAAGGGATTTCCAAATCCTTTAAAGATTTGCAAAATGCTTCCTCTCTCTATTCCCTTAATCTCCTAATGCGGAAAGCAAACTCTTTTTGTTCGCTGCCTAAAAGGGCTTCAACTGTATGGCAGCCCAACCATTAAGCAGAATAAAAGAATTATTATTATTATTATTATTATTATTATTATTATTATTACTATTGAATTGATATTTACAGTACAATCCTATGCATGCATTCTCATAAGTTCTGTTAAGTTCAATCAGATATACCGTCATGCAATTCATTCATAATTATTTATTTTAAAATGCATAATCTGCTCTTTCATCAAATATAACAAGGTGGCTTACAATATATAAAATGCAATAAAGCCCATATATAAATATCTATTATTTGTAAAACATGTATTAAAATGTTAATAAAAACTCAGTAGATACAGGTTGGTTTAAAGAAAAGAAACATATTGTGAAGGCCTGTCTAAACTGTGGAGTTTTCAAAAGACATCTGAAAGTGGGAAGGAATAGTTTCTGCCAAATATTTACAGGTAGGGTGTTTCCTACCTGTTTGACAGTGGAATGGTCTCCCTCGGGAGGTGGTGGACTCTCCTTCCTCGGAGGTTTTTAAGCAGAGGTTGGACAGTCATCTGTCATGGGTGCTTTAGCTGAGCTTCCTGCAATGGTGGAGGAAGGGGGAGGGGTGTGGGCCGCCCTATGTGCCATCTCTGAGGAGGGGTGCCAAGAAGGCACCCCGCAGGGGGCTCACCCTACCGCCCCCGGGTGCGATGGTGCAAGCCACCACCATTGTGCCGCCGCAGCCACGTGCGGAAGAACTTCCGCTCGCAGCTGCACCCTCCTCTGCCGTCTATACAGCACTTGAGCGGCGCCATTGGCAAACCGCCCGGTGGCGCATGCACAGCGCCACTCGAAGCACCATACGGCGTACCCTAACCCTCGGCCACCGCAGCAGCCGTGAGCAGAGGATACTGCCGCCATATTACGGCATGCACGCATGCGTGGTACGTGCACCGGCGAGCATTTTGCCACGCCCCCCAACACCCCACCCTGGGTGCCGGTTCTCCTTCCTTTGCCACTGGCTTCCTGCATTGCAGGGTTAGACCTTCGGGATCCCTTCCAGCTTAACAATTATATGATTCCATGTTTTGCCCTCAGAAAGCATAGTTGCACCCAAACTTCCAACATACTGCAGAGTCAAGACTAAATCTTGACCTCCACAAAATTCCTACACAATACCCCTGACCTCTCTATGTCAGGCAGCATGACTTTTGCCGGATCCCAGACAGGGATCTTTCCTAGTCCTGCTACCTGGAATCCTTTTTACACAGAGGTGCCATGATCTTCCAATGAAAACAGAAACTGGAGTGGGAATTGCAGGTGTCCACTTATTTGTTCCATGCTTCTGCAATTGATATGTATGCAATTGAAGACATTCTTTTCCCCAGCTCTCAGTGCCTTCTGTTTGCATTGCAATGAATGGGGTAGGATATCATAATGACAATGTATTTAATTACGTTACATTAATTCTGCTATGCAAGGGACCCAGGTGGCGCTGTGGTTAGACCACTGAGCCTAGGGCTTGCTGATCAGAAGGTCGGCGGTTTGAATCCCTGTGACGGGGTGAGCTCCCGTTGCTTGGTCCCAGCTCCTGCCAACCTAGCAGTTCGAAAGCACGTCAGAATGCAAGTAGATAAATAGGAACCGCTGCAGCGGGAAGGTAAACGGCGTTTCCATGTGCTGCTCTGGTTTGCCAGAAGCGGCTTTGTCATGCTGGCCACATGACCTGGAAGCTATACGCCGGCTCCCTCAGGCAATAATGCGAGATGAGCGCGCAACCCCAGAGTCGGTCACGACTGGACCTAATGGTCAGGGGTCCCTTTACCTTTACCTAATTCTGCTATGCAGTCATACCTCATGTTACGTCCACTGCGGGTTACGTCTTTTCAAGTTACAGACGCACCGAACCCGGAAGTCCCGGAACGGGTTAAGCATGCGCTCATGCGCAGAATCACTAAATTGTGCTTCGTGCATGCGCAGACGCGCCAAATTGTGTCACGCGCGTGCGCAGACGCAGCGCTTCAGGATGCAGCCTTTTCATGTTGTGACCGGCCTCTGGAACAGATCCCGTTCGCAACCAGAGGTACCACTGTAATGGACAGCAAAATGAATAACATCACTTTGTCAGAAGCCAAACTACAGTGGTGTGGGAACAGGACTGCATGCAAAGAACATGGGGTGCAGCAGAAATCAATGCCTTCTTACATCACTGTTTCTCATTAACCTATGACCACTCCCTCCAAATGCATGCCAATTACTTTGTGCTATCATTTTGCTACCAGTTCAGAGATTTAGGGCAGGGAGGTTTTAGTGCCGCAATATTGAATGGATGATTCCATCCTGGGGTGAGCCCATTGCTGCCACTATGCCTCGTTTATCCCACATTGACACCATTGCATCAAAATGCCTCTGACTTTTGCCTTGCCCTTCTGTCTGTAGGGAAGATCTTTGATTGACGTATTTTCCCCTGCTAGGCATTGTGCACCAGTTCCTGTGCCTAGAGCCCGAGCAGGTCACACGTATATTTCAATGTGCCATTGCTCCCGTGATATATTTCAAAGGAAGCCCATTTCCATGCCACACTTCATCACTGGGGTGACAACTCTTTGCAGAGTACATCATAGGGAAAGATTACAGACGGCATTTGTATTTCAAAGTCTTGGTAATAGATCACAGGACATGCCATCTTGTTCCCAAGACCTCAAGGGTGGGTTGTCTTCAGAGAGAGCCAAAAAAAAAAAAAGGAGCTATGTAAAGACTGTCAACAGAATATATTGGTCTGTCTGGAGACAGTTCTACATGCACACAAACAAGCCCTCCTCTTTTCCTCGACAACGGATGCAGCTTCACATATACACAGGTGTAATTTCAATGGGATGCTACTTCAATGGGAAGAGTAAACATAGAACATTTGTGCGTTCTAAGGGTGTGCTTGCACCAGAATGCATCACATTTAATTTCGCTTTTCATCTTCAATGCCCCAGAACTGGTGCTCCCCTCAACTTATCCTGTAAATGTGTGCAGACTTCGGAGCTACCTGGGGGAATTCTTGGGGGAGGGTATGATTATTTATTTACTTTCATTTTCATTACAAAAGTAATAGCGTTGCCAATTCGTGCAATTTAACATGGCGGTGTACAGCAATATATACAATCAAATATGAAATACTATAAAAAAACAGTTAAAATGACTAAAAAAAATTAGAAGGTAGATAGGCCTGTTTGCTTAAAAGTCTTCCAACAATGCCAGAAAATCAAAAGCAAGTGTGCCTTCTGAACCTCACCTGGAAAAGTAATCCATAGCATGGGTTTGGCCACACTAGATGCTCAACTTCTAGTGGAGACCAGCCGGGCCTCTGTAACATAGGTGGAAGCTAGCAGTGTTGATCTGAGTGATCATGGTAATGAAGCTGAGTTATAAGGGCTCAGAGGGGTTTTAAGGTATCCTGGTCCCAAGTTTTTCAGGGCTTCGTATACAAGTGCATTGAACCTGGCCCAGCAGCATATGGGCAGCTGGGGAGATTTTTTAGCAAAACATGTTGTATCATGTCAATTATGAATTGAGCGATGAAGGTCTGCCCATCACTAACTGGTATGTAAAATATAAGTACATGGCGCAACACCGAAATAGCACCTTGAACTCACTGTAGTCTGACAACTCCTTATTCAAACCCTGTTACAGATCCATGCTACAAAATTTAAAGGAGGTATGGGAAATGATGTATCCTTTAAAGCAGGCATAGGCAAACTCAGCCCTCCAGATGTTTTGGGACTACAACTCCCATCATAGCTACCAAGTCTCCCGCTGAAAAATGCGGGATCAGCAGCAGCGTGGCACCGGAAGTCGCTTCTACGCATGTCCGGACATGCGTAGAAGCAACTTCCGGTGCCGCTCTACCTGATTTCCGGTGCCCAGGCGTGGGCGGAGCAGCACCGGAAGTCGCTTCTATGCATGTCTGGACATGCGTAGAAGCGACTTCCGGTGCCGTGCTACCCATGTCTGGCACAAGAAATCGGGTGGCGGCAGGACCCAAAATGGAGCCTCCCTGGCAGGTAGGAAATCCAGGGGATTTACGGGATTTTTTCCAATGCGGGCTGCCAGCGGGAAACGGTTTAAAATACGGGGGTTTCCCGCGAAAAACGGGAGACTTGGCAGCTATGACTCCCATGATCCCTAGCTAACAGGACCAGTGGTCAGGGACGATGGGAACTGTAGTCCCAAAACATCTGGAGCGCCAAGTTTGCCTATGCCTGTTTTAAAGGTTAAGAAGTAGAAATGCAAATCACTATTATTATGACTATTGTTATCTTTTTTTATATGTGTATAGTGTATTGGCTGTTTGCTAAAACACAAACACTGACTGACTGGCTCTGTTACAAGTAGTCGAATTTGTTAATGAAGTGTAGGGCAGAGCAGACTTTTAAATATCAAAAAATGCTTGATTGGGGTGCCAGATGTTGATATATATACCCCGCCTCAACCTTATAAGATTGTAATATCCCAACCAAATGATTAAAAGATGAAGCTGATTTCACTTTAATATCTCCCATTGCAGAGGGGAGAATCTTCCCTTCAAATACACCAGAGTCATTGAGCGTAACTAGATTTAATTTCATGCTGAAGGGTCTGTGAATATTCATTTTAAAAATAGTCACCAACAGCCTAAATTCAATTTGGGCAATATACTTCTGCTTAAAGCAGCCGTTCAAAATCCTTAAAAATATTAATGAATCCTTATAGCAATACAGGGTTTTTTTCTTTTTTAAAAAATGTTTCAAATCACTATTACAGGCTTTTAGTTTTAAACTCATGTTAAACAGATTTCACCATTAACATAAAATATGTATGAATGGAAAGTTAAGCACTGCTCCATTATTATTCAAATCTAACATTTATGCTGGAAAATACAAGTTGCCACCCACAATTTATGAATCTGGGTTAGATCCACATCCAGGTTGCTATGTACCTAAAAATCACAACTCTTTGGAAATCTCATTGACTTGCATTGAAATACCAGCATGACCATAGCTTACTTGGTTTTGATTCCCACAGAGGGGCTTTGGAGATGTGTTAGCTCCTACAGAGGAGGTTAACCCTGCCAAATTTCAGATGGGTAGTTCCACGGGTTTTCATACCTTTTTTAAGAAAAATCTATTAAAATAGTTCTCTGTCATGGCAGTTCTCATGCTCCTGTGTTTGATGTGTTCCTTCCATCAAGATTTTGAAAACATCTGAGTTGGTCCCCCCCCCCCCCGCTTTTTTTTATTAGGCTTGAGATACTAGGCATGGGCAGGCAGCAGCATAAAGATGTACACAGATGGGGAAGAGACACGTACAGATGTTTTTCGAAGGACAGGGCATCAGCAATCAATCAACTGAGCATCAGCAAGTAGATGGGTTATGAGTTCTTTGTGGTGTAAATGGGCATTGTTGTCTTGGAAAATGTTTAGTAAGGCCAATTCTGGGGTGATTTCTCTTACTTGCTTGGTTATTTTACACATTTATCATATGGTTGTTGTCCAGAAAAATTGGATTTGGGGGCATTCCCACCAAATGTGGAGGTATGTGCCTGTGGAGGTGCACCCTCTTCAGCATTTTGGTGAGGTTCCTGGGTGTATCAGCGCTAGTTTTCTAGGTGTTATATACCACCTGTAGGTGAGTTTTAGAGTGAGTTCTTTTCTTTTCATTGATACGGATTTAAAGCGGGGCTTAGACCACATTCTGGTCCATTGGGTGGGGTTGATTTCATATCCTATGTCATCCTCCCATTGTTTTTTTGATTGCATCTAGGGAGTTTGTGGGGTTTTGGAGTAGTATTTTGTATATTGCGGATACCTTTGTAAACCAAGAAATCTTTAATAAAAATACTTTTTTAAAAAATCAAAACCTGAGTATCAGCAATGAGATAGTGATGGCTATGCTCTGCCTCAGAGAGAATAACACGTTTGAATACCAGTTGCTGAAAATAAATTAATAATAATAATAATAATAATAATAATAATAATAATAATAATAATATACCCTGTCCAACTGGCTGGGTTTCCCCAGCCACTCTGGGTGGCTCCTAATAATAATCATAATATAATAATAAAGCAATAAAACATCAAACATTAAAAATTTCCCTAAACAGAGCTGCCTTCAGATGTCTTCTAAAAGTCAGGTGTTTGTTTATTTCCTTGACATCTGATGGGAGGGCATTCCAGAGGGCGGGTACCACTACTGAGAAGGCCCTCTGCCTGGTTCCCCGTAGCTTCACTTCTCACAGTGAGGGAAATGCCAGAAGGCCCTCGGAGTTGGACCACAGGAGCAGGGAGTGCTCTTGTGTTCAGGCCCTGCTTGCAGGCTTCCCACACCCACTGCTATTTTTCTAGAAAAAGAGGTGCTGGAACTCCCCATGAACACCTCCCTTGTTCTCTTAGAATGACAATGGCTCCCACCTGAGAGGTGCTGGAACTGAGTTCCAGTGAGACGCCCATAGGCATCTGCTTGGCCACTGTGAGATCAGGATGTTGAACCAGGGTGGGTCTTTGGCCCGATCCAGCAGGCTCTTGTTACATTCTTATGTCTCTGATGAACATTTAGCTTGGGGGTCAGCAACCTTTTTCAGCCGTGGGCCTGTCCACCGTCCCTCAGACCTTGTGGGGGGCCAGACTATATTTCGGGGGGGGGATGAATGAATTCATATGCCCCACAAATAACCCAGAGATGCATTTTAAATAAAAGGACACCTTCTACTCATGTAAAAACACCAGGCAGGGCCCACAAATAACCCAGAGATGCATTTTAAATAAAAGGACACCTTCTACTCATGTAAAAACACCAGGCAGGCCCCACAAATAACCCAGAGATGCATTTTAAATAAAAGGACACATTCTACTCATGTAAAAACATGCTGATTCCCAGACTGTTCGTGGGCCGGATTGAGAGGGCAATTGGGCGGCATCTGGCCCCCGGGCCTTAGGTTGCCTACCCCTGATTTAGCTGCTTCAATATGAACACACTCTTGAATTTAAACAGGCAGTTCCTATCGGGAGAGGAGCAGGAAGCTGTAGTCTCCACACACTTTCGGGTCATGAGAACTGGTCTCAAATTGGGGTCCTGTCCCAGACTAGCAGACAAGCCGGCTCATTAGGCTATATGGATTCAATTGTCAAAAATGATCCCAGGCCTCTGAACAAGCTCCAGCCTTTTTCAAATGGCTTCATCTAAATGCAAATGGGTGCCTGTTATGCTTGCCCAAGAGCCGAAAGCTTTTTCCCATTAAAAAGGCATGAGGAGGGGGGAATTAATTTAATGCTAAAACATTCCCCTGGATAAGAGGAATCTCCACACCGTGCTTTGCATCGTTTCCTACCCGTGATGTCCACAACACCAGTAATATGATATATATTTTTTAAACCTCTTCTTCTCTCCCCTCCCCTCCCGCATCCACCACACTTCCTTACTGAACGGAACAGCAACATAATCTGTTTCTCGAAATGACTTTACTGCTGGCACTCTATCAACTGAAATGCAGATATTTGTATTTCTTTCTGCAAGAAATGCCCCAGGGAAATGAAAAAGTGGAAGATGGCAGCAAAAATGAGATTGTTCACACATGTACAATTTGCAAGCGATAGCAGCTCCTCTGCAGCTTGGGCGGAAGGGACTACCTTTCATAAGTTGTGCAATGGCTTGGGAGTCTTCATTGGGGTCCAATAACAGCCTCCCAATCCCGGTGAAGGCTGGTCCATTCGGGTGAGTGTGGCACCCTTCTTACTTACTTGCATCCCAGGAAGATGGCAGTGTCTGCCAGCTTCCTCCTTCTTAGCCTCTTTTTTTTTAATAGTATTTTTATTGATTTTATAAAAGATACATTAAAAAAGAAAAATAAGGAAAAAAAAGGTACAAAAACGATAAAAAAAATGTAAAAAAGAAAAAGAAAAAAGAAAATATAAAAACATCACATAATCTTATTAACATCTTATCATCGACTTCCCCGTCCCCCCCCCGCCCGACTCTTTTTTTTCTCTCTCTCTTATACAGCTTTCGCAATACTCACGAATAATTAAACAATTACAGTTCTTAATCTTACATCACTACTATTATTTGTTCAAACTTTGGTAACCCTCTTAACTTCTTCTAATTACATCCTTTAGCCTCTAGTTTCTCTCTAAGAAATATATCGTATTCCCAAATCCTCCCTCTTTATAAAGTTTTACAATACTTCTTAATTCTTCCCCCTTCCTCTCCTGGGTAGCAGTTCCCTCAGAGCCACCCCCAGATCCGTAATCCTTAGACCTTGAACCTTAATCCTTTCCAATTCTTAAACTTCATAAGCCGTCCTTTAAATAATACTTCACAAAAAATACATTTTTACCCCACACCCTCCCTAAGCCACTCCATTCCAGACCATTCTCCACTTTTCCCCTTTTGTTGCTTTAAGTGCTCAGCCTGTCTCCCTCCCACATCTTCATTTTCCTTGTCCCCCATTATCATGAGACTTCTGACTGGATTGTGTCCCTCTTCTCTCACTAGAGAGACACCAAACCAGTCCCAATCATCTTTTTCAACCACAATTTGATTGTCTCTAACTGAGGTCTGGCCTCCCTCTCTCACTGACAGGTCAGAGCCCCAGACTTTGTCTCCATCTGGAGAGTCTTGAATCCAACAAAAGTCCTTCTCTGCCACTCTCACTGGTTGCTCTTCATCCGACTGCTCCTTTTTTTCTTCTTCTTGAAAATTTTCCTTACAGTCCTGTTCTTCCTCCTGCGCTTGTGGTTGTAGATTTTCCACTTGGGGCTGTAAAATCCCCACTTGGGGCTGTAAAATCCTATTGGGATTACACAGTTCCTGAGTCATTTCTTGGATAAAATCCAAAATCTGTTGCACAGTGATCTCTTCTGACTGCATGTCGGTTGTTTGGTCTAGCTGAGTTCTTTGTCTTCTCGTATTACACCAGGAGGCATGTACGTTAGTTCCCAGGGTGTTGCTATAGTCTTTTATTTATTTTATCTAAAATAAAAGCTCTCTTTTTTTTTAGCATCCAGAGTTCAAGGCTTCTTAATTCTCAAAGT
The DNA here is from genome assembly GCF_965207765.1 of Zootoca vivipara. NCBI lineage: Eukaryota > Metazoa > Chordata > Lepidosauria > Squamata > Lacertidae > Zootoca > Zootoca vivipara. The sequence continues at coordinate 35,332,282 of NC_142597.1, read as the reverse complement.
TGCCTCAAAATCACACTATATTGTAACCATACATCCACAGTTCACCAATATTGATACATAAAGGCTATTTTAAGGCTACAATCTTTCCCCTTGTTTCCTCCCGGCTCCGCTGGTAATGGCTTCCAGAGTCCCGCTCCCAGGGTCCGGGGGGGGGGAATCGTTTAGCCTCACGACGTTCCTTGCAGAAATCCCAGATTAAAATCCTCTCTTCCCTTGGCTCTGCCGCCTAAGGGAAGGGCTCAAGTTAACTTTCTTAAGAGAGTTCTTGTCGTTTCAAAAGCACGGCTGCAGGCTAGTTAGCTGTTGCTTGAAATATCGGGGGGGAGCGACCTCCGTTCCCTTGTAATTTAAACTCCCCTCCCGTGTCCAAATTTAAATTTTTCAAATCAAGTCTTGTTCTTTTACTCACGGTCGAATTCTATTTTTGAAGGTATCTGCCGCTCCCTTGTCGTCGGATCGGAGCTTTCCGCCATCCAAGTAGCACTGGACCCAAGGCTCCGTCACGTTCCCTCTGCTCTCGGCGCCCCCGGCATGGGAGCTTTCCGGGCAGCGAATCGTGACTAAATGGGGCACAGCTGGGAAATCCAAGCCCCCAGAACGCTCAATCTGGGGTTCTACGGGTGGTCGCGGCGCTCGCGCGACTCTCCCCCTTCTTGGTGGCGCTGGGGGTCTCGGAGACCGAGACGATCCCCGCCGATCGGCAATGGCGGCAAACCGGAAGTCCCTCCTCCTTAGCCTCTGTGCTGTCCTTGTAGAACTCAGCAAGGAGGAGGACGGGCAGAAAACTGGAATGGGTTGGCTCTGCCTGTCATTGGCTCTGGCACCACCTACTGTTGGGCTCCCTGACTTCTGCCCAACCACTGCCATAGGGCGCTAGCAGTCACTGCTCAAACCCTGATTCCATTGCTCAATCCCTGATTCAGGGTTTGGCAGTCAGGAGTGGGCAGCGAAGGCTGGTCTATTAGGGCAAATTGAACAGCAGAAATCAGGGACGTGCAAATTTCAAAAGACAGCTATGGTTTGGGTTGTGTATTGGTTTAGGAAGTGTTTCTTCCCCAGCCCAACCTGACCCACATCCAGCCCTGACTCAGTGTGTTTATGGGTGTGGGGCTAATGGTTCATTAGAGCTCAAGAAACCCTAAATAAACGTATGGTTGTGAGGAGGTAAGGGAAGAAGAAGAAGATGTCAAGTCTCTCCTCCCCCCCCCACCCTGAATGCCCTTCAGATAGTAGGACTGACCCTTCCTTCATGTCAGGCTTCTAGGAATCAGTCCCTCCCACGGGGGCATCCAAGAAGTAGATAAACAAGAGTTCTTGCCAGTCTTTTATTCAATATTCACAGAGAGACGTCAAAATGTCATCTCTCTTGGATAATGGCAATGCTCCAAGTAAAGTTCCACTCCCTTCATCCCTCCTATTCTACATCACCCCTGCTTCAGGGGATCTGGGCTTTCTGCCTCTGAATTTTCTATTCTTCCACTCTCAATGCACGCCAGGTCCTGGCGGGGGGGTCAGGAATGCTTTCTAAAGACATGGAGTCTGTCAGCTGTCTCCCCCGGTGCTTCTACTCCCTGCTGCTCCTCTCCCAATATTTCCCAGCTTCTCCCCTCTGCAGACTCTGAACTATGACCTTCCACAAACCACTGTTGTAAGTCTATACTGTCTCCCTTTTCTCCGTGAAGTGCAGGAGGAGGGAGGGCACACTCCACCATTCCTCCTCAAACCAGTCCCTGACACTTCACCAGGTGGCGAGCGGAGGGTTCAATCCTGCTTGCTTTGACTGCATGAGAATGTTCCCCGGCTGGCCACAGCACTAAAGCACAATGTGGGGCTGTTTAAAAGCCCTTTTGCAGTGGTTGCCTATTTCTTTCTCCACCTGGCTCCCCCACCCCTTGATAGCCCCAGATCACTCCAGGTGGCCCAACTTGACCCAGGTGAAATGGCACGCACACGCACACACACGCACACACACACACACACACACACACACACACACACACACACTGAAAAGGCCCACTCTTGTGTTGCCACCCTCTAGACTTCCCATAGAACGAACACACAAAAAGGGTCTCAGATTATTCATATCAGGGGAGGGAAGTTTGGGGTTCTGAGCCACATAAGGCTTTATACGTCAAAACCAGCCTTACCTTTCATGAATTTGTTAAATCGTTTTTCAAAATCCATCCAAGTTAGACAACCATTTGCCATCTGAGCCTTTGAGGGTGAAGGTTTCATGCAGTGAGCAACCCTTTCTCCATAACTGATCACTTGGGCCATAGCCATAGCAGAGGAGGAGGTTGCCCCATGCGGATTTCTAAGAGGTCAGTTTGCCTCCCCACCTTCTTCCTTCTGCCATATCTCTGGCTCAGTGTTCAAAGCGCCCTCTTTCCTCTTGTTCCTGATGCACACGCACATCACACTTCTGTGGAGATAAAGAGTCACATGGTTACATTTTAATTGAGCCCAGATTAGTCCAGGAAATGGGCTTTTTCACTCAGGAGGCCTCCCTTCCACTGAACTGTAATGAACTAATAATGAAGGCTCTTAAGTTATTAAATCAAAATTCATAAAGGGGGCAAATATTGCTTTATATTTTCTAATAAAGCAATTAAAAGAACCCATTGAGGAAGGAGAGATACTGGTTCTTCACCAGCAGCTCCGGTAAAGAGGTCAACATTTTAATGTCGCATCGTATGATTTTCAGGGAGGGCTGGAAAATGGGGCAATTTGACAACTGGGATGCTGTTCGTGTCTGCTTCAATCCGGAGTCATTGCTTCTTTGGAAACAAATTTCATTTTATCACCGGGATCACAAGCTGTGTTTGTTTTAATGAATCTTGACACGTGCTACCAACATGTATGTTTCAAACCAGCTAAATGGAAATGTGTTGTCAGCTTCATTGCCATCTCGCCGTCTGTATTCATCTGCCTCATGGAAAGGAGTCACGGTTGTGGATATGCGAGCACTGGAAGCCAGTTTTTGAATGAGGGTGGATCAAATGAAGCTAGAGGAATGCAAATTGGCAGCTGTGGCTCATTTTATGTATTCGTCACTTTTATATATGGTACCTTTCCCCCCCATACCACTCAAGTGCCCTGATTTTCCTGGGACATCCCGGAATCACAGAAGCCATCACGGCTTCTGAATTGATCCCGGAATGCCCCATTTTCCTCCTTCAGTGCTGCCACCAAACTGGGGGAGGAGGATGAGCTGGCACCTGCAGCTGGTGTCGGCACTTGGCGCCGCAGTCTCACCCATAGGTGCCAAGTTCCGGATAGAAAAATCCGGAAGTCACTTCTACGCACTTCCGGACATGCGTAGAAGGGACTTCTGGCACTGCAGACATTTTTGAAATGGGCACAGCGGCATCGGAAGTCACTTCTATGCATGTAGATTCTATGAAAGTGTCCAGAGGAGGGCAACCAAAATGGTCAAAGGGATGGAAACGATGCCTTATGAGGAACGGCTTAGGGAGCTGGGTATGTTTAGCCTGGAGAAGAGAAGGTTAAGGGGTGATATGATAGCCATGTTCAAATATATACAGTAAAAGGATGCCATATAGAGGAAGGAGAAAGGTTGCTTTCTGCTGCTCCAGAGAAGCGGACACGGAGCAATGGATTCAAGCTACAAGAAAGAAGATTCCACCTAAACATTAGGAAGAATTTCCTGACAGTAAGAGCTGTTCGACAGTAGAACTTGCTACCAAGGAGTGTGGTGGAGTCTCCTTCTTTGGAGGTCTTTAAGCAGAGGCTTGACAGCCATCTGTCAGGAATGCTTTGATGGTGTTTCCTGCTTGGCAGGGGATTGGACTGGATGGCCCTTGTGGTCTCTTCCAACTCTATGATTCTATGTCCGGAAGTGCATAGAAGCGACTTCTGGTGCCGGCGCAGCACCAGAAGAACATGGCCACCGGCAGGAGCTCCATAATCCGGGGGAATATGGGGTATTTTGCCATTTGGGACACCTGCAGAAACAATAAGAAAATACGGGGGTTTCCCGGGGGAAACGGGGTACTTGGCAGCTATGGTGTCACACAAGTCAGCTGGCTCCTGCAAGAGTGCCGCACCAAAAGATGCAGGCCTTTTGGTGATGCACATCCCATTTTTTGTCAGAGTAATGTTGGCTTTTTCCTCCAAGGAGCTCAAGGCAGTGCATATGATTCTATAATAATAATAGTACCCCGCCCATCTGACTAGGTTGCACCAGCCCCCCTGGGAGGCTTCCAGCATATATAAAAACATTAAACGTTAAAAACTCGCCTCATTGTAGGCTCACAACATCCCTGTGAGGTAGGCTAGTCTGAGAGTCAGGGCCTGGCCCAAGGTCACCTAGTGAGCTTCATGGCTGAATGGGGATTCATCACTGGTCTCTTGATGCCAACACAGTAGCCATTTATACCACATGACCATAATACGGGGCATAAGCGGTGGGAACCTCTGGTCAGTAGGCCTACTAGGCCTCCCCATTTGGCCCATGAGGCCATTTTCCTCAAGCCACACCTACTTGCTCCAGCCCTGCTTTATACTAATAGTGAGCATAGCAAAAAGTGGTACCATCCTCTCCACAAAGAGACTGGTATCAGGAGGCTCAGGAGGAACCAAACGTTGACAGAAATGCTTCTCTCTTTTTTAAAAGAAAAGAAATGCCAAAGGATAGGAAATGGCACAAGAGTTGAGCTAGTTCAGTAGGTTGGTTGGTTGGTTGGTTGGTTGGTTGGTTGGTTGGTTGGTTGGCTGGTTGGCTGGTTGGCTGGTTGGCTGGCTGGCTGGTTGGCTGGTTGGTTGGCTGGCTGGCTGGCTGGCTGGCTGGCTGGCTGGTTGGTTGGTTGGTTGGCTGGCTGGCTGGCTGGCTGGCTGGCTGGCTGGCTGGCTGGCTGGCTGGCTGGTTGGTTGGTTGGCTGGCTGGCTGGCTGGCTGGCTGGCTGGCTGGCTGGCTGGCTGGCTGGCTGGCTGGCTGGCTGGCTGGTTGGCTGGCTGGCTAGTTGGCTGGTTGGCTGGCTGGCTGGCTGGCTGGCTGGCTGGCTGGCTGGCTGGCTGGCTGGCTGGCTGGTTGGCTGGCTGGCTGGCTGGCTGGCTGGCTGGTTGGCTGGGCTGGGCTGGGCTGGGCTGGGCTGGGATGGGATGGGATGGGATGGGATGGGATGGTTGGTTGGTTGGTTGGTTGGTTGGTTGGTTGGCTGGCTGGTTGGCTGGTTGGTTGGCTGGCTGGCTGGCTGGCTGGCTGGCTGGCTGGCTGGCTGGTTGGCTGGTTGGCTGGTTGGATGGCTGGCTGGCTGGCTGGTTGGTTGGGTGGTTGGTTGGCTGGCTGGCTGGCTGGTTTGCAGGGTGGGGGAGAAACAGCAAATTAGGAGGAGATGGTAAAATTGAGAGTACCATATTTTTCTGTGTATTAGACGAGGTTTCTTGATTGAAAAATCATGTCCAAAAACTGGGGTCGTCCTATACACAAATAGTGGCATGGGGGGGGGGAGAGGCAGTGCACCCACCAGCAAGCTGGTTGGTGGGAGCGCAACTTCTCCCAATGCCGCTGCATGCGGGAAAAAATCTAGGGAGTGTTTCCTGCCCACAGCGGTATGGGGGGGAGCTCAAAAACTTTGGGCCATCTCCCCTCATTTTCTTAAAATTGAGACCCCAAAAATAGAGGTGGTCTTATACATGGGGGCATCTTATAGATCAGACATCCCCAAACTTTGGCCCTCCAGATGTTTTGGACTACAATTCCCATCATCCCTGACCACTGGTCCTGTTAGCTAGGGATCATGGGAGTTGTAGGCCAAAACATCTGGAGGACCGCAGTTTGGGGATGCCTGTTATAGATGGAAAAATACAGTAGTTGGCTTGAACATGAACAGTCTACATAGGAACATTTTGTTGCATCTCCCTCTGGTTTCCGCTAAAGCAAAGAATGGAGAACGGAAGGTTATTTTCTAGTGCTTCAGTAGTGACTGAGGTTTGTACTTAAAGACTAACATACTGTACCTGGTTGTACTTTATGAAACAATATGCAAACCAATACACAACGATCTTTCAAAATTCACATTTCTTGGAATATTAAGCTCTCCAGGTATGCAATGTCTACAAAAATGCACAGACATGATAAAATTTGCATGCACGTGCATATATTAGTGAAAGTAACATATACAGAAGTGTATTATATGCTGGAGTTAAATCTGGGGGGAAACAAAGACGAAGGAAGACTCAAAAGCCCCGGAAGGATTCAGCTTGCAGCCTGGCAACTTTCTGCTTTCTTCAGAGACTGGCAAAAAGAAGGTGAGCAGAATAAGAATTGGTTGCTGTTATTAAGCAATGTGCCTGAGAAATATCAAGCAGTGGTCTGAGACAATAAAGAAATCCCCGGAGGAACGGAGGTTATGGCGAAAGACACAGAGCATCAAAGACAATAAGCAGACTGTGGAACGGATGTGTGTTTACAGAGGGACAAGGAACAACCTGGCTGTGAATCGATTAAGATCAAGGTAAGTCCCATTAAGCAAAGGTGTTTTGAAAATCAGTCTTCCAGGAAGGAAGCAGAGCGCAGGGGTAGAGCACCTTCTATACATGGCGGATTGTCCCAGGTTCAATCTCTGGCTCGTCCAGTTAAAAGGGTGTTAAATAGCAGCATAGCTAGGAAAGGTCCCCTCTTTTTGTTGTTCCTGTTGGGAAACTGACTTACTAAGAGCTGAACCACTGATCAACCTAGTCAATGGACAAAGAATTTAATCACGCAACACAGTTAAACTATGGAACTCTCTCTCGCCCCAGCCTCTTCTGGGGAGGAAAAAACTTAAACATGATGCAGCAGAGTTTCCAAAAATAGACCAGAGGTAATTGTACTTCATTTAGCAGAGCTTTACTGAAGGCAAATGAGCCTAATGGTCACAAATCCAATACATTCAGGATTGGCACAGTCCATAAAAAAATTCGTTTTGTGAAAAATTTGTCTAGCGAATTGCGGTTTCCCATAGGAATGCATTGAAATTCAATTAATGCGTTCCTATGGGCAAATAATAATAATTTTATTTTCAATGCATTCCTATGGGATTCGCAAGACGAATTTTTCGCAAAACGAATTGACTCACAGAACAAATTAAATTCGTCTTGTGAGGCACCACTGTACTGTAATTTGGAGATGTGGAAAACTGAAAGATTGGAAAACTGGAAAACTGAAAGAAACCGAAGTGGACATGTTTGTCCTTTCCTAATTGATAGGGAAGAACTCCCACCTCCATTACCCACCACCACCACAAATGGAGTCTAGCTCGCTTGGGTGCAGCCAGTGATTGTTCAGCAGTCTTCAAAAAATTTAATGACAGTGTTGGGAAAGGACCATATTGGAAAGACTCCAGGTTTTCTGAGCAGAAAATACATGGGAAAGAGCCACCCAGAATGTGGTCTCAAGATGAGAAGAAGAAGAAGAAGAAGAAGAAGAAGAAGAAGAAGAAGAAGAAGAAGAAGAAGAAGAGGAGGAGGAGGAGGAGGAGGAGGGGGAGGGGGAGGAGGAGTAGTTTGGATCCCGCTTTGTCACTACCCGAAGGAGTCTCAAAGCGCTTATAATCTCCTTTCCCTTCCTCCCCCACAACAGACACTCTGTGAGGTGAGTGGGGCTGAGAGACTTCAGAGAAGTGTGACTAGCCCAAGGTCACCCAGCAGCTGCATGTGGAGGAGTGGAGACGCGAACCCGGTTCCCCAGATTACGAGTCTACCGCTCTTAACCACTACACCACACTGGCTCCCAGTGTGAGTATAATCATTGTAACAGATGACACACAGGGGTACATAGCCTGGGTCTTGATGGTATAAAAGTATGGAATTAAAACAAGGTCTTTGGCTAAAACAAACAAATGCCATACCCTCCAACATTTATCTGATGAAAATAGGGATAGTGATAATTTTACTATTTATATCCCCCACACATCTTACTGGGTTGCTCCAGCCACTCTGGACAGCTTCCAGCATACAGTGGTACCTCGACTTACGAACGACTCAACAACCGAATTTTTCGACTTACAGGGCAAATGGTCATACGCTCACGAACTTCTCGACATCTGAACGGAAACTGTGGTGGTTTTAGATAGGGTTTTTTCGTCTTCCGAATTTTTCGATGGGGTTGCTTCGACTTTTTTTCCGTTTCCAATGCATTCCTATGGGAAATCGCGTTTCCAATGGCGTTTTCCGACTTACGAATTTTTCGACCTACGAAGGTGCCTTCGGAACGGATTAAATTCGTAAGTCGAGGCACCACTGTATATAAAAACATAATAAAACATTTAACATTCAAAAAACTTCCTTATACAGGATTGCCTTCAGACGGCTCAGGGGTCAGATAACTCCATACCCTCCAACATTTCTCCAATGAAAATAGGGACATCCTAAGGAAAAGCAGGACATTCTGGGATCAAATCACAAAGCGGGATGGATTCTTTAAATCAGGGACGTCCCTGGAAAATAGGGAAACTTGGAGGGTCTGAAATGCTCAGGTTACTTCTAAAGTGTCAGATTCTGCAACCACAGCTTTGGCATTCAGGTGGGGCATTGTGTATTATTTGTTACAATCTTCTCTTCTTAAAACTTTTAAAAAACAAAAACCAGCTAGCTTGGGCAGAAGTGACTTGCCATCAAAAATTCAGGTAGTGAAAAGAGAGTGAATTGCAGAAATGACTCAAAGTGCTTGTTGCTTGCTTATCAATTAATGAGGCATCGCTAACAAGGAAAGGCCAAGGGCAAAGAAATATGAGCAATGCCACTGGAAGTCTGTAATAGTCCCAAGAGACTCAGTGGGCCCTATTCTGCTTTAGAAATTTACCAAATCTTGCTGTAAGTTAGATCACTGCAAAGCATTATACAAAGGGCTGTCTCTGAAGACAGTTTGGAAACTTCAGCTGGTGCAGAATTCAGAGGCCATGCTGCTTACTGGGGCAAGATGGTTTGAGCATAGAACACCGATCCTGGTCCAACTGCACTGGCTGCCAATTAGTTTCCAGGCCCAATTCAAAGTGCTGGTTTCGACCTAGAAAGCCTTGGTGCTGACCTTCAAAGCCCTAAATGGCCTCGGTCCAGTATACCTAAAGGAGCGTCTCCACCCCCATCGTTCTGCCCAGACACTGAGGTCCAGTACCGAGGGCCTTCTGACGGTTCCCTCGTTGCGAGAAGCCAAGTTGCAGGGAACCAGACAGAGGGCCTTCTCGGTGGTGGCACCCGCCCTGTGGAACGCCCTCCCATCAGATGTCAAAGAGAAAAACAGCTACCAGATTTTTAGAAGACATCTGAAGGCAGCCCTGTTTAGGGAGGCTTTTAATGTTTAATAGATTATTTTATTTCATTTTTCTGTTGGAGTGGCTGGGGAAACCCAGCCAGATGGGCGGGGTATAAATAATTTATTATTATTATTATTATTATTATTATTATTATTATTATTATTATTATCATTAAATGGCTCACAACTGCAATCAGTGGCAGATTTGGGGTCTCAAACTTCAGTGGTGCCCCGTAATGATCATTCCGTTCCTTCCACTAGCACGAACACATCCACAATAACGGTACCAAAGGCTTACCAGAAAACAGGCAGAAACTAGCAGCCTCTGAAGCCATCTAATTACAAATAGGGACTTGCTGCAGCTGGTTTCAAATCCTGCCTCCCCCCTCCAAACAAACAAACAAACAAACAAACAAACCCCATCACTCCTCCCTGAAGGAGCTATGTTGCAGGAGAATGTTAATGATAGCTAGAGTTCATTAGCAAGACGGAGTCGCCAGGCCTTTACGGCTTGTTTCTCGTTAAACTCACACACCAATGCAAGGAGATGTTGATGCTTCATCACCTTTCTGTTTGGCAGAGTTCTTGAGGAACATAATCTCCTAGCCGACCGGCTGCACAAGCTATTCATTTGCTGTTTTTCCTTTCCATTATAATAAAACACGGCGAGGCAAAGGCCAAGCCCATCGATCATTAGCCGTTCCTGTTAGGAAACATAACGGGGGAGGGGGAGCTCACTTATGTTATGCCTCTGGATTTTCCTTCCTATTAGAAAACGGAGAAAAAGAAAGGGAAGTGGGAGCACCTTTAAAGTCACTGCCAAAACATATCTGCACTAGGAAGAGTTGATTTGTGGAATGTGGGTTGCCTTCCATTCATGGGATTTTTGAAAACACGGGTCCACCCACTTACTTGGGGGCTAGGTCCCGCCCCCTGCGCACATAATTGAAATCGTGCAAAGTGGGGAGCACCCTCTAAATACCTGTTTTTTTCCCTGCTCTCCAGCTCTCTCTCCCTCCACCCAACTCTCTCTTCACCAGCTGGTCTTTGGGGGGGGGGTTTCCTCCACCCTCAGTGGTATCCTCTTCAGACTTTAGGGAGAGTCTCCTCACGAGTCGCAAGGACTCTTTAGCTCCCTCCAACCATTTCCTGGTATTATTCTATTTGTTTAATTGTTTCACGTGCAGTCACACATGAGTAGAACGTGCATAAGTGGGGGAGGGGTGCAAATCATTTGCCTCACAATTCCAAGGACAATTCCAAGTGTTGGTGCTGACCTTTAAAGCCCTAAACGGCCTCGGCCCAGTATACCTGAAGGAGCGTATCCACCCCCATCCAGCGCTGAGGGCCTTCTGGCGGTTCCCTCACTGTGAGAAGCAAAGCTACAGGGAACCAGGCAGAGGGCCTTCTCGGTAGTGGCACCCGCCCCGTGGAATGCCCTCCCACCAGATGTCAAGGCAATAAACAACTATCTGTCTTTTAGAAGACATCTGAAGGCAGCCCTGTTTAGGGAAGTTTTGTAATAATAATAATAATAATAATAATAATAATAATAATAATAATAATAATTTATTATTTATACCCCGCCCATCTGGCTGGGCTTCCCCTGCCACTCTGGGCGGCTTCCAACAAACATTAAAATACATCAATTATCACAGATTAAAAACTTCCCTAAACAGGGCTGCCTTTAGGTATTTTCTAAATGCCAGGTAGTTGTTTATCTCTCTGACCTCTGATGGGAGGGCGTTCCACAGGGCGGGTGCCACTACTGAGAAGGCCCTCTGCCTGGTTCCCTGTAACTTGGCTTCTCAAAATGAGGGAACCACCAGAAGGCCCTCGGCGCTGGACCTCAGTGTCCGGGCAAAACTATGGGGGTGGAGATGCTCCTTCAAGTATACTGGACCGAGGCCATTTAGGGCTTTAAAGGTCAGCACCAACACTTTGAATTGTGCTCGGAAACGTGCTGGGATGTTTGATGTTTGGTCGTGTTTTTAATATTCTTTTGGGAGCCTCTTAGAGTGGCTGGGGAAACCCAGCCAGATGGGCAGGGTTTAAATAAGAAGTTGTTGTTGTTGTTGTTGTTGTTGTTGTTGTTGTTGTTGTTGTTGTTGTAAAATGTGGTTTCCAATTGTAGTTTGTAGGGTAAGGACCAACCATGGGTTTTGGTGGGTTGCAAATGTAGCAGCATACTATATAGTCCTGTTCATAGGGCAGCCACCAACTGCACCCTCAGGAATTTGTTGAAAGACCATTGGATTCCTCATCGGGGCTGTTTCCTCTCCTGGCTATTTAAACCCATTGTTAAAACCGTGTTTATGGAAGACAATCTTACTCGGCTACGAGTGATCGCCAAAGAAGAAGTAGACGAATTTAAGTCCAGCACCTTTGGGAGAGCCTGTGATGTGGGGCACAGGGCAAGTACCGTTTTTGGCCTTTAGCATCCATGAGCAAAAGAAGAGTGAAGGAGTTAACTTGTGTTTCAACATGGGAAAGAGGCAGAGCTGCCAAGTACCCCGTTTTCCCCGGGAAACCCCCATTTTTACTTACCTTTTCCCTGTGGTCCCTTGTATCACTTCGTCTCCCGTTTTTCTCCGTTATTTTTTCCTGCCAGCGGCCATTTTTTCTGATTTGCCCTTCTATGGGCACCCAAAATGGCCGCCGCTGGCTTCAAAAGTCGCATCTATGCATGTCCGGAAGTGCGTAGACGCGACTTCCGGTGTCGGCCATTTTGGGGGCCCATAGATGGGCGGAGTGACACCGGAAGTTGCATCGACACACTTCCGGTCATGCATAGAAGCGACTTTTGAAGCCGGTGGCAGCCATTTTTGGTGCCCATAGAAGGGCAAAGCGACACCGGAAGTTACGTCAATGCAACTTCCGGTGTCACACGGCTGCCAGACCCGGAATCTGCAGTCCGGGACTTGGAAGGTAAGGAAAGAGGCATCATCAGTGATCCACTTATTCCAAGGAATATACAGTCTCATCTCCAAGAAAACAGGAGTTTTTGAGGGTGGGGAAACTGCAGGTACAATGTGAAAGAGTGTTTAGATGTGACTGAGGTGCACTTAGGGGATTATTGCCCGGGCCAGGAAATAATTAATGGAAACTGTGTTTGCAAGGGGAGAAGGAAGGAAGGAGAATATGAGTGCAGGGCACATTCCCAATCCTCTGTGCTGTGTTTTGGAAGATCAGAAATATGATGCATAAACTGACTCATTGTAATAATCCTTAATTCCACTCTCAACATAAATATGCACACTTGACGGCTATTGCTCCCTGCTCTCATAGCAACAACTCGGGTCTTTCCAAGTTTCCAAGGTATTGAAATATAGCATTTAATGTTGCTGCCTTGAAATACATCTGAATGCAAGGGATTTCTAGTGGGCTCCTCCCACCCCAGACACTCCAAGAGCCCAGATGATGATTAATAGTTATCCTATATATTTGCAGAATGCTCAGTTTCTCCCTCTGTCCCTGGGGATTACTCCTCCCTTCTACATTTTGTAAATGGCTGCTAAAGTGGAGACAAACACTATAAAACACATTTCAGTCATTCTCACTTAACTCGTTGGCAGCCACACAAAACGCTATTTATAAGGTACTCCCATCAGCTGGTAGTCGGCATTAGGCATTTCAAATCAATCTCCCATCAATTTTCATTCCTTTTTATTTTTCATAGAGGAGAAAGTTATCGATCCAGTCTCATTTAATATACTGGAATGGCCTTTAAATTTCCCAGTGTAAACCTTGGTGGAGATTAGCAGCTCTGCTTTACTTATGGCAAATCACACCGACTACCAAGCTTCTTTCCGGGCCCATCTTGCAACTAGGTCTGGGCAATATATTGATATATCGTCCCAAATTGGTTCGATGTCGTGATATCGGTTTCATAATTTTTGACCTGCCAATATATCGCAAGTCATGATATGTGTTTGTGTGCTACGCAAAAATCACAATGTAGGGAAAACTGTGAAGACAGACAATGTGGGGCTACCTTTGAAGGTGACCCGGAAACTACAATTAATCCAGAATGCGGCAGCTAGACTGGTGACTGGGAGCAGCCGCCGAGACCACATAACACCAGTCTTGAAAGACCTGCATTGGCTCCCAGTACGTTTCCGAGCACAATTCAAAGTGTTGGTGCTTTAAAGCCCTAAACTGCCTTGGTCCAGTATACCTGAAGGAGCATCTCCACCTCCATCGCTCTGGCAGGACACTGAGGTCCAGTGCCGAGGGCCTTCTGGCGGTTCCGTCGCTGCGAGAAGGCATGTTACAGGGAACCAGGCAGAGGGCCTTCTCGGTAGTGGCACCCACCCTTGTGGAACGCCCTCCCACCAGATGTCAAAAGGAAAAATAACTACCAGACTTTTAGAGGACATCTGAAGGCAGCCCTGTTTAGGGAAGCTTTTAATCTTTAAGAAATTAGTGTATTCTAATATTTCTGTTGGAAGCTGCCCAGAGTGGCTGGGGAATAAATTATTATTATTATTGTTGTTGTTGTTGTTTCTCTTGATTCCTGCAGCCCCTATTATCTCTGCCAGCTCAGCTTCTCCCTGCCCCCTGCAGGGCCAGCGAATGACAACAGCAGGTGCCAGCAAATGTCACAACGTGGGAAACACTTCGGATTGATAACTCACTCCTCACTCTATCTTTTAATTTAATCTCAAATGTTATAACACCACTGGTGTGCTAGCTGAAGTCCAATGGGCTGAAGAGTCTTTTTCTTCCCATGTTTTGGTGTTTGGGAATCTTATTGGAGTTGCCACCACGATTGCTTGCACCAAAAGAACAGATTAAAGGTCTTCTGTAGGTTGTGTGAGAGAGGCAAGGACACAATTCTATGCAATTTCTTTACTTCGTGCCATATACGGATGACACACTATGGAAGTTGCTTTCCATGTCGAACTTCCATGGCATCTGCGAGGAATTTTTTTTTAAGGGCTTTGGCAGCCAAACTGAAAGAAAACCTTCCACTGATGAAAGCCTTCTCTGCGTTCTGTAAAATGTGCCAGATGAACTCAACGAAATGAAGCCTTCGAGAAATAAAACAAAGATGTTACTAAAAGCCAGACTTGTAAATTTTCAAACAATGAGAATTATGGAGAGGAAAGGGCTTTTCTGGGGTAAGAAAAAAAGTCTTGGACATCTGCCGGAAAAAGAGAGAGAAAGAAAGCAGACTTCTTTTAAAATGTTCTCTCCTCTCCCCACCCTCGTTTCTCCTACATCTTCTATCCTTCCTTCATCCTTGCCAAGATGGATCTCCCTCTCCCTTCTTCCCAGAAACCCCATGCCCTCCCCCAGAGCAGTTACCCTGGCAACCTTCCAAATTCCAGTCTCTGGTCACACCTGGGACAAGGAGTTGCTGACGACCCTCAATGGCTCTCTATTGCAATGGTGACAGCTCTGGTCTTCCCTCAGCCAGTCAGATTGGTTTGCGTAAGGCGGCCGAGGAACCCCCTCGCAGCTTCTATTCTCCCTGCATATCACAAAGAACCCAAAATCCTAGCATTTATTAATTTCTAGGGTTTACCCCAGATCTCTAAGCACCATGTTTCATTTGGGCGTTCATCAACGCCACTGTTTCAATCCCCAATGCCAACCCTGCCCCCTTGGTGAAAAGAAGCCAATCAAAACTGAAAGGATCATATTAGAGGAAAGGAATTTTGATTAAAACCTCATTGCAACAGGCAGCTAATCAGCCGGTCATTATCTCAGGGTGCTTGACTATCAAGTTGGAACATTCCCGTATAATAATAATAAAAGAACTTTGAGAGATCCGTTCTTTAGTTTAATCATTTTTGTAGGATATTTCATCAGGAAAGTTTAATCAGAGCAACAGAGGGAAATAATGCTTCTCAGAAAGCTGCCATAATCATATAATTGACCTCATTGGTATGTTAAGTGCCCAGGACTTCACCTTGCTAGAGTTGATGGCATTACATAGTCAATTATCTTACCATGATAACAGCTTCTTAAGATCTATGTACTTAAATACTGGAAAACATCCAGGTTACTCAACCCATTTGTATTTTACATTCTGGAGGGTGTTAAATCTGTTCTTATACTGAATCGGTGGAATTGGCACTACTACAAGCTCCACATTTGTAAGAGCTAAATTGTTGAAAGTGGCAGTGTCTGAACTTTGGAACTCCCTGCCTATTGAGATCCAACAGGCTCCTTCACTGTGCTCTTTTGATGCCTGCTAAAAACATTCTTGCTTAGGCAAACCTACGCAGACGCTTAGAGGAGTGAGGTAATTTTAATCTGTTTTAGTATTTTCACTTTTCTACCTGAAGGAGCATCTCCACCCCCCATCGTTCGGGCCTGGACACTGAGATCCAGCACCAAGGGCCTTGTGTCTGTTTCCTCACTGCAAGAAGTGAAGTTACAGGAAACCAGGCAGAGGGCCTTTTCGCTAGTGGCACCCACCCTGTGGAATGTGATCCCGTCAGATATCAAGGATGCCTTTTAGATCCCTTTTAGAAGAATCAGCCCTGTATAGGGAAGTTTTTAATGTGCAATCTTTTATTGTGTTTTTATATATGTTGGAAGCTACCCAGAATCGCTGGGGCAACCCAGTCAGATGGGCAAGGGTACAAATAAAAGATAATAATAATAATAATAATAATAATAATAATAATAATAATAATAATAATAATATGTAGGGTTGTGGGTTTTTGATGTCTCCCAAAGCTCACAAAATTGTAGGTAAAGTTAGTTCATCAGAATATCTCCGAAAGCCACAGTATGGCTATACCTTTATTGGTACCAAAACTGTCACAGGCAGGGACAGGCAGGGACCACCCCCTCTCATAGGGAAGTATCAGTCACCTCTCTGACCCAGCCAGATGTCCCCTCCCTGTTAGCTCTTATCAGCCAAGAGCGGCAAGGGTCCAGAGCCCAAGTGATCACCTTGAATGATCCAAGCACCTTGCCCATATCCTCAAGCCTTATTGACTGAAACACACCCAGTGCAACAGCAGATGGACAATGCAGAGATTCCTCTGCTGTAACAGAAGAGTCACTGTCTAAGTCAGTGTTTCTCAACCTTTTTTGGGCCAAGGCACACTTGTTCCATGAAAAAAATCACGAGGCACACCACCATTTAAAAAGTTAAAAAAATTAACTCTGTGCCGCCCTATATTGACTATATGATTATGACTGCAAGAAACACTTGCCAATTGCTGTGTTGGTTGCAATCTCCTGTAATAAGGCTTCACAAGCCGCTGATTTCTCTGCCAGCACAATCCTTTGCTCAGCAAGTTTCAGGTTGAGCTCATCCAGCCAGCTTCTTTAAGTTTGTCTAAAACCACCCTCCCGTGGTGGTGGCTGTTGAGAGCTGCGCTCGCTCCGCGTCGTGACCCGGCCGGCTTCCTTTCTGGCGGGTCAGTGCTCAGTATTGGCGGCCGCCAGGCACGTGACAATGCAAATTGCCCTTCTCGTCGCCGCACGTCGCTAGTGTGCCGCGGAACAGCGGTTGAGAAACGCTGGTCTAAGTGACGGTGGACGCAAGCAACTTTATCCTCAAAATGCTTTGCAAACAAGTCACTGTGAGCTACTGCCAGCTCTGACACCACCTTCTGGCCATACTTTAAGAGACCCTGCACTACCCGGAAAAGCTCTGCCAGGCTGCACAATGAGGATGCAACGAAGGCAGCAGAAGTATGCCTTCGTTGCTGCCTCCTTCGCCAATAGGCAGGTTTGAAGATGAACGAACCCTCAGCACTGTTGTGTTGCAGAGGTATTTTTAGAGTGCCCCCTACCCACGGTCTTCACTGCAGCCTGACAATTTTAAGTGGCAGGATACTCTACTGTCATCCTGAGTCGTAACAATGTTGTTGTTGTTGTTGTTGTTGTTGTTGTTGTTGAGTCGTTTAGTCGTGTCCGACTCTTCATGACCCCATGGACAGGAGCACGGCAGGCACTCCTGTCTTCCACTGCCTCCCGCAGTTTGGTCAGACTCATGTTCGTAGATTCGGGAACACTGTCCAACCATCTCATCCTCTGTCGTCCCCTTCTCCTTGTGCCCTCCATCTTTCCCAACATCAGGGTCTTTTCCAGGGAGTCTTCTCTTCTCATAAGGTGGCCAAAGTATTGGAGCCTCAGCTTCAGGATCTGTCCTTCCAGTGAGCACTCAGGGCTGACTTCCTGAAGAATGGATAGGTTAGATCTTCTCTCAGTCCATGGGACTCTCAAGAGTCTCCTCCGGCACCATAATTCAAAAGCATCAATTCTTCGGCGATCAAAAAGCTGATAGACCTCCACAAACAGCAGGCAGGCAATCAGCTCTGCCAGGGACCACCACAAACGTATCAGAAGTATCAGAAATAAAGTACTGTTTTGTGGTGTTGATTATTCACATTTCACATGTTTACTGGATGGATTATTTGTTTCCCATTATAATTAGGTTTCATCTGAATATTTCTCAGAGGGGATCGGCAAGTTCCCATCACTTCATATCTTGATGGATGCTTTACTTGCCAAAGGGAAAGATGGCAGGAAGAGATGAGCAACGCACGGAAATGCCGTTTACCTTCCTGCTGTAGCGGTTCCTATTTATCTACTTGCATTTTGACGTGCTTTCGAACTGCTAGGTGGGCAGGAGCTGGGACAGAGAAACGGGAGCTCACCCCGTCGTGAGGATTCGAACCGCCAACCTTCTGATCGGCAAGCCCAAGAGGCTCTGTGGTTTAACCAATCAGGACTTGGTGGATAAACTACTAATTTGAGTTATCTTAGTGTCTGCATGTATGGGTGTAGCCATATTCTGGAAGGATTTAAAAGGTGCAGATTAGAATGCTTGGTAAAAAGAGAGGGTGATGTATTACCCTTGTGGAAAATCGACTCACAAATTAAGCCTGACAAGAGGAGCAAAGCACAAATATATATTTGTGGGGAAATGTTAAGAGTTTCATTTCATTTACAAATTCCCTAGAAAACCAAAGACTGGTTCTAAAGGTTTATACTAACTTGTGGGTCACAAAATTGCATATACTGGGGTATGCATCTATTAGTGAAAATAATATACAAAAGTAGAGAAATTACTTTGCAAAAATGTGCACTTGAAATTGCATACAAAAATGTGTGTACTCAGAGCTAATTTTCTAGAAAAAGAGGTGCCAGAACTCACCATGAACACCTCCCTCATTCTCTTAGCATGGCAATGGGGCCCACCTGAGAAGTGCCAGAACCGAATTCCAGTGAATTCCAGCTTGGGGAGGGGGAGCCTTGTGTATATTAGGAGAAATATTCAGTAAAATGCTGCTGAATTTTCACAATGACTTGGAAAAAAATCACACATTGATGTGAACTGAATTTAAGATTGCCTTTTTGAAAAAAAATGGGAAACTGAAATTAATGGAAACAAAAAATAAAAAATTCCTTCCAGTAGCACCTTAGAGAAGTGTGCATGCACACGAAAGCTCATACCTATGACAAACTTAGTTGGTCTCTAAGGTGCTACTGGAAAGAATTTTTTTATTTTTTGTTTCGACTACGTCAGACCAACACAGCTACCTACCTGTAACTGAAATTAACGGCTTTGTCCATTCCTATTCACCATGTACTTGTTACAATCTAGGAATCATTTCATCAAATGGAGAGCTTGCTTGTCTTAATTGTGCCTTAGTCAACTGTAGATTCCTTTTGAAGAAAGTCTCCAGTCCAACGTAGAAGCTGTATTTGCATTTTTAAGCTTCTCAATAATAATTTCTTGGGAGTCGCAAAGCAAGCCGCGGAATCCTGCGGCTCTGCCAACAGTCCGGCGAGACGGCTTCCATTTATTCGCAGATGAATCGGTAGCTGGCAATAAAGAATTGCGGCCGGCAGTCAGTCAAGTAACTCCAGGAGTGCTCCGCGTGGCCACTTCAGATCCTTCAAGAGGCTGTTGAGCACCTATCGATAAATGGAGGGGAGGGGAGATAAAAGATATTAAGGGCAATATGGAAAAGATGACAATAGCCCCTTGAGTGAAGCATACATCTCAAGGCAGCTACGTATAATACAGTGAGCTTGAGGGCTTACCCTCACATGGTTTTCTGGGGAAGACTGCCAGATCCTAACTCTGCATTTCCCCCCCTGTTCTTTGCTCAGACCTGTTCGTTGCGATAGGTAAACAGTTACTTTGAAAGCTTCCAGGAATGTCATTAAATGATCAGTCTGACTGTGCTGTCAGATGGAAGGCAGGGGATGGTGTACCATGCAACTTGAATGATGGTGTCGCTGTAGGATCTATCATGTTTCCGCAGCATCTTTTGATGTATACATGCGTACACAATAATGCCAGATCATAGACACCCTGCCCCCCCCCGCCCAAGAAACTCCCTGTGCTTGATAGTAATGATCAGAAGAGGGATCTAAAACAAAGCTACCAGGATCATTTTACTGAATTCAATAAATGAAAGAACGTTTTGAGAAGCTGCCACTACAGTGGTACCTCGGTTTACAAACACAATTGGTTCCGGAAGTCTGTACTTAACCTGAAGCGAACTTTCCCATTGAAAGTAATAGAAAGTGGATTAGTCCGTTCCAGACGGTCCGCGGAGTACTTAAACTGAAGCGTACGTAATCTGAAGCAAACTTTCCCATTGAAAGTAATGGAAAGTGGGTGAATCTGTTCCAGAAGGGTCCGCAGAGTACTCAACCTGAAGTGTACTTAACCCGAGGTATGAGTGTAATTGGTTCCGGAAGTCCGTACTTAAACTGAAGCGTACTTAACCTGAAGTGAACTTTCCCATTGAAAGTAATGAAAAGTGGATTAATCTGTTCCAGACAGGTCTGCGGAGTTCTCAAAATACTCAAACCGAGGCGTACTTAAACCGAGGTATGACTATACTACCACCACCACAAAATGCCAACCCTCCTCCCACATTTTTTTCAACAACTATTCATATGCCTCCTGAGTGTTAAGACCCTTTTTCCTTTCAGCCTCTTATCTTGGAGCCCAAAAGTGTCAGTGAAGAATATTTAATTCACCCCTAATAGACAGCAGTTCAGCATGCAATGTGTATATTTAGCCAAGCAATCTACCAGGTCTAAAGCAGTCTAATTATCACGGAGAACCTGACTGTCTGTTTGGCAGGTTGGGGCGATTTAGATACCAATAAGCTCTTACAAGAATTCTTTGGAAACACTTAAGAATGTTAAGTTTTACACATGTAGGTCTAATTTCAAATCTTCTTTCTTTGGGATCCTGGGTTCAAGCCCCACATTGTGTGAAAGAGACCTGCATGGCAGAGGGTTGGACTAAATGACCCTTGTGGTCCATTCCAACTCTACAATTCTACAATTCTGTATATTTAGCTATGTATATACACTAGTATGAGGATGCGGGTGGCGCTGTGGGTTAAACCACTGAGCCTAGGGCTTGCTGATCAGAAGGTCGGCTGTTCAAATCCCCCACAACGGGGTGAGCTCCCATTGTTTGGTCCCAACTCTAGCAGTTCGAAAGCATGTCAAAGTGCAAGTAGATAAATAGGTACCGCTACAGCAGAAAGGTAAACGGCGTTTCTGTGTGCTGCTCTGGTTCGCCAGAAGTGGCTTAGTCATGCTGGCCACATGACCCAGAAGCTGTACTCCGGCTCCCTCGGCCAATAATGCGAGATGAGCGCCACAACCCCAGAGTCGTCTGCGATTGGACCTAATGGTCAGGGGCCCCTTTATACACTAGTATATGCGTGCCAAAATCTGTCATTCTGTTTCCTCTTCTGCAAAAGAGGCTTCCTTTTTTGCCTGCCTCATTCTGGGGCACTTCAGAATCCTATATAATAAAGTCCCTGTGTCTCTGCGTCCAGTCCCTGTGTCCGCGCTACTGCGCATGTGCCCCACGGACACAGGGACTGGATGCAGAGATTTGGAGCGCAGAGACCGGCCCCTCCTCCGCCTCCTCCCGCTGTCCCGAGTGGCAACGGCCTCCTCCACTTCCCTTCTCCTGAGGAGAAGGAAGAGGCCTCTGCCGCCGCCTCCCGCAGCACGCCTCAGGTAAGCACGCCGCCCCTCGCTCTCCTGCCTCGCCACCCCATGTCACTCCGCCGCAGCAGGGAGGTGGAGGAGGCCGTCGCCACTCGGGACAGCGGGAGGAGGTGGAGGAGGGGCTGGTGGGCCTCAGGCGCCCGCCAGCGGGTGGGGTGCGAGCGGGAGCTGCGGCAGAGTGATGCGGGGGCGGCGAGGCGGGAGAGCGAGGGGCGGCGCGCTTACCTGAGGCGCGCTGCGGGAGGCGACGGCAGAGGCCTCTTCCTTCTCCTCAGGTGAGGAGGAGAAGGGAGGTGGAGGAGGCCGTCGCCACTCGGGAGAGCGGGAGGAGGCGGAGGAAGGAGCTGGTGGGCCTCAGGCGCTCGACGGAGGTGACGCCTGCGCAGTCCCAGGGCTTCCCCTCCATTCCCACCCGGCTAGCGCCCGTTTACTGAACGGGCTGAATGACACTAGTTTCTTTAAGAATATGGGGGTGCCAGGTTTTGAGCTTACCTTCTTATCGTGAGGAGGGCAGAGGGCGGTGCATATGTTCCTGTAAACATTTCTCCAGCGCTCCGTCTCTTCAGCCTCCCAAGCCATCCAAAATTCTTGACCTGAAAAAGGTGTTGGGAGGGCAACAGCAAAGATCATTCCATGTGCCACTTAAGGGTTAACCCTATCAGTGTTAAAGTGGTGGTGCTTAGGAACCAGTCAGAGTAGCAGGATGTTTGCTGAGGGAGCACAAGAAAACCGTGCACCTGGCCATGTTACAAACATTCTCTCTGGCATCAGAATAGACAGGGAGCAACCGATCTGAGGAAAATACTGAAAAATTGTGTCTTCGTTCAAAACGGCCTTTTTATCATTTTCTCGGAGAAATCAATTAGTGACAGAGCCGTGTGCAGGTAGACTTTAAATTAGCTACACTCCACTCCTCCACAGATAATTAACCTCACTGTCTAAATTAGCTGCCAAAAAAAGAGAGAGAGAGAAGGAGAAGAAATGCCCATTATTAGATTTTGTCTAATGACTAGAACTCAATATTTTGGACAGCTAAGCACCCTGGAGTTTAATTTAAAATAGACATATGACAGCAATCCCTAAAGTGTTCTTCAGATCATTAATATGCTTTACACTCCACAGTAGACTGAACTGACGGTGTTCCTTTCGGAGCACTCTTGAAGGCCAAGCACTCCCTCGAATCAGCGTATAGTTTGATCTCCAAAATCATCTCTCCTTGATACCTAAAACCCCCAAGCCTGACAGCAGTTAGTCTTTGATTCGCTCCCTGCCAAAAGCAAAATGAAAGGAGGGGGGGGGGGAAACCCTCCTAGGACCTGATTACAAAATTTCCAAGCTCAGCAAGAGAACCCATCTCAGTGTCAAAAGGATTTGCTATGATACAGCAACATCAGCATGGATAATTTCTGTTAGTGAGTAGTGAGGCAGAGGTGGTGGTGGGGGGAAATGTCAGACTGAGGGCCACATTCCCTTCTGGGCAACCTTCTAGAGGCCACATGCCACCGGTGGGCATGCCCAGAGCCAAAAGTGGGCACAGCAATTCATGTTGGTTTTGTGCAGGAGGCTAGTTTTTGCACAGACTCATGTATCCCTCTCTGTCTTCCATCTAGGAAAGCCAGAGGCATTATTGGTGTTCAAGGACAGACAATCCAGGCAGGCAAAAAGGCAAGGGGCTAAAAGAAGGAGTGTAGCCTCAGGAGAGTCCCCAAGGCAAGGGAGAGAGGGTTATGTATAGTAATTTAATTCACTGCAATGGTAAATGCTTGCATGCATTGCTATGTTTTTAAATTTGGTTGGTGACTGAATTCTAGAGAGTTGTCTAGTAGTTCTCATGTGACTTGCTAACACCGGCCACTTGGGGGGGTATCTAGTGAAGGACTCTATTTTATGTGAATCAAGATGGCTGTGTCTTAGAATCCACTGTGAACACTGCTAAGTCGAACGAAATGTTGGAGTACATCTTCTCTGCTTGAAGGAAAGAGAGCAAAGCTGCAGGAGAAAGTAAAGGTGGAAATCTCTCGTAGGAGCTGCAAGGCATGGCCTGATTGAGATATAGAAGGCTGAGTGCTGAGCTTTGGAAAGGGAGGGAAATAGAGTTGTTTGGCAGTAAGAAGAAGAGACTGTAGACCCATGCTTGAATAAGCATGTGGCTGTAAATGTTATGTTTTAATCGATCTATAAAGTTTCTGCAAGTAAAGTCTTTGAATGTTAAAGCCTGGACGTTGGTTTAATTTCCAAAGAAGGGTGTCAGTCATATATGATTTAAGCTTCTAAGTTGTGTATGTGTCCCTATCTCTGCAGCCACGGGTAAAAAATGTTCCTAATTCAGAAACCACATGGAATGGGCTTGCATGAAAATGGCACAGGACTGAACTGTTACTGATTTGTACACCCTGTAGTAGAAAATGCGAAAGAAAAACTGAGGAGGTGTAGGTTTGGCCTTGCGCAGCCAACCCTTCTTGTGAGTAGTCCTTGCAGGAGCAGTCTTGCCCTTGAGGGTGGCCCAGCTGGGGCTTGACTGCCCAGATTAGGAGCCCTAATTGGCACAGGTGGCAGCTGTGGAGACACCCAGCCCTGCCTGGTTGAGGCAGGTACAAATAGTGCAAAGCAATGTGGTTGAATTGGGAGGGGATGATGAAGCAAACACCACTGAGGGTTCCCACGGTTGGGTCTGGTGTTGTATGTGGGTGAAGGTCTGGTGGGGGAAGTTGTTTCTTTGGGGTTATTTCTTGTTGTACGAAGGTTTGCTGTTTGAGGAGGTTTTCCCATTCTGGTCAAATAAAAATACATTTTCCCTTGTATATTGGCTACCAAAGATCCTTTGAAGAGCCTGCAGAGTTAACTGGCAAAACACATCCCTATCTGCCAAAGATCTGGCTGGCTTTGACCAACTAGGGCCCTGGGAAACTGTTTTATGCTGAGTCAGACCATTGCTCCATCTCAGTATTTATTGTCTACACCAGGCATCCCCAAACTTTGGCCCTCCAGATGTTTCGGACTACAATTCCCATCATCCCTGACCACTGGTCCTGTTAGCTAGGGATCATGGGGGGTTGTAGGCCAAAACATCTGGAGGGCCGCAGTTTGGGGGTGCCTGGTCTACACTGATCAGCAGTAGCTCCCTGGGGTTTTGGACAGGGTCTCTCCCAAGCTTACCTAGAGATGCTAGGGGTTGAAACCTGAGACCTTCAGATGCTCTGCTGCTGAGCCATAGGCCGGCACATTATTCATCAGATTCACTGGGGCTGCCTCAAATTCTTATCCCTCACTCAATCCAAGCCAGTCACCTACAAGCAAGAGTGATGAGTCTCTGAGTCTCTCTCCCTCTCTCCCTCTCTCTCTCTCCCTCTCCCTCTCCCTCTCCCTCTCCCTCTCCCTCTCCCTCTCCCTCTCCTCCTTCTCTCCCTCTTTCTTCCAGCAAGCTATCAATATTCCAAGTTTCCAGGAAAGACCAATAGTGATAACAAAGCAATGAAGCTGAGTGTAAGAGGATAAGAACAATGGGCAAGTGATAAAACACCCACTACAGACAGGACGCAAGAGGTGGTGCAATAAATAAGAGAAGAGAAAGAGCAAATGCACTAGAGATGAAAAACAAATTTAAGTAAGCCATGGACAGAGCTTTCAGAGCACATGAACCTTCATAAGAAAGGTTTAGTAAGTATGATAGACAACTCTGGGGTGGTAAAAATGGAGGATATTTTATTGACACAAGGAGC
This sequence comes from Zootoca vivipara, assembly GCF_965207765.1. Taxonomy (NCBI): domain Eukaryota; kingdom Metazoa; phylum Chordata; class Lepidosauria; order Squamata; family Lacertidae; genus Zootoca; species Zootoca vivipara. The sequence goes on along the minus strand of NC_142597.1, from coordinate 35,307,340 downwards.
ATCTGGTGGACTGAATAAACATGTCTGTCACACACACACACACACACACACACACACACACACACACACCCCTCCATATTAGAAAGGGTTGAGATAGGGATGATGGAGAAATTTGACCCCCTACACCAGGCATCCCCAAACTGCGGCCCTCCAGGTGTTTTGGCCTACAACTCCCATGATCCCTAGCTAACAGGACCAGTGGTTGGGGAAGATGGGAATTATAGTCCAAAACATCTGGAGGGCCGAAGTTTGGGGATGCCTGCCCTACACGTATAATGGTGAATCTATCAAATTTGAAATTTCCAAAACAATAGGAAAACTGAAGCTCAGTCATCCTTCAAAATTTGCACTTACCTGAATGTTGCAATATGACATTCTCCAACGAACCATTGTTTACAAAAATGCATAGGTACAGAGGAAGTATGCCTAAAAATTCACAGGTCACAGAGAAATGAATACAGGGGAAAGGCTTGTAAAATTTGTACATTTGTCCAAACTTTGTACAAAAATGTGTTGTTTAGGAGGAATTTGTATTAAAAATCCTGATGAATTTTCAAGAAGGTTTTTCTTTAAAAAAAGAAAAATAGAATTTGCAAATTGCTGTGCTACTGTGGGGAACTGAATTTCAGACAGGAAATCTGATAAACAGATCCTTCCATCCTAAAGTAGAACGAAGGAAAAGGACAATGAACTGAACCAACAGAAAGTTTTTTAAAGGAGGGACAAGCTGAGACATTTCATGACAGAAATGCAAAGAGATGAGATGAACACTGCTGAATGGCAAGGGAAAATACAGGTATATAAAAGGAGAATTCCCTAGATGCCAAGATCCGGGTTTGGGGCAAGTACTTTTGAGTGAGAGAACATCAGCAGAGATTTAAAATCGCAAAATATTCAGCAAAGAAAAGTGTGGAAATATAGGCTGTTTGACCTTTAAAATATGCCTTTGTGAGTTCCAAAATACTCCCCTCTTTCCCCATCATAGAAAAAGACCACACATTTGTAAGTTGAAATTGGTTTACTTACAAACTCTCCAAAGATCAGGTTCATGTGCTTTTCCACACAGCATTCAGAAAACACAGGCAGTACAATTTGTCTTAATCACATTGGTGAAAGTTTCTGAATTATTGGTACAGGTACTCAGGAATAGCTTTTTAAAACCATGCTGTCTGAGCTTGGAGCAACCAGCCGAGAACTCTTTACACGCTGAGGTTTTCAGGTAAGCTGAGCGGAACAATAGGTTTGATTACCTTCGTCCTAAAGTGAGGACTAAGCCTTCTAGGACTGCTTACTCTATGACATTAACCTCTTTAATCCTCATATAACTAACAAATTATCCCACAAATACAAGTTTTCTGGGCAACCAGAAAAAGTGTCGGAACACTGCACAACCTCATTGGTCTCATTCAGCTGAAATAACATTCAAAATGTATTACCTTAGGAGAACTCCTTGCAAAAAAAATGTACATTAGACAAAAGTGCATATTTAAAAATGTCATCATTAGAAGACATTTGCACTAAAATGCTGAGGTTTGTCATAAGGTTTTTTAAAATATATATATATATACCATGCATTTTGCTGCAAAATATGAAGAACCAAATTTAACACTGGCAAAAGCACAAACAGAGAGAACTGAAATTGACAGTTCCTTCCATCCAGAGGTACATGGGGAAGGTTTCAAATCCTCACTTAGCCATGGACTAATTATGTAACCTGGCTCATTCAAAGAAAAATGTGGATGAAAAGAAGATGGAGGCTGTCCCCTCCCCCTACCACACCCACACCCACCCACCCACCCACCCACCCACCTGGTTGTTAGAAAGTTCCTTGTGAGACATCTTTAAGGTATAGGATTCGCTCCGGAATATAAGCAGTAGCCTAGGATAACCAGCCTCCATCTGGGGACAAGAAAAAAGATTTCTACTGTCAGTTGCTAATATAGAAACAACCCACAGAAAATTGGTTGCAGCTAGCCAGCAGCAGCTGTTAATTAATAGGCTGAACTCAAGCCAAGATGGTCTATATAACCAATGAACGTATTGTCTCCTGGGTGCATGAGAAACAAACACTGTGCTCCAAAAACACTGGTACAAGGCACTAGATAAGAAGCCTTATGCTGAGTGTGACGCATCCAGCTCAGTATTTTCTACGCTGACCATAGCTGTCAACCCTCCCCTTTTTTTGCGGGAAACTCCCTTATTCCAAGCCACAGCTGTCAGCCTTCCCTTTTTTTGCTGGAAATTCCCTTATAACCAGCGCCGTTTCCCGCTGCTATCCTGGATCGTTAGATATACCGTAGATCAGGCATCCCCAAACTTCGGCCCTCCAGATGTTTTGGCCTACAACTCCCATGGTTCCTAGCTAACAGGACCAGTGGTCAGGGAAGATGGGAATTGTAGTCCGAAACATCTGGAGGGCCGAAGTTTGGGGGTGCCTGCCGTAGACTGTCCCTGGGACAGGTGAGGCTGCTGATCCCTAATTTTCAAATCCGAAAGTTGACAGCTATGACACTGACTGGCTGAAATCTCTGGGATTTCAGGCAGGGCACACTTCCAGCTCTACTTTCAGGTGCCACTGGGCACTGAATCTGGAAACTGTTGTATGCAGAGCATGTGAATTGAGTTAACAGCCTTTCCCTAAAAGAAGGCTTCAAATACTTTAGTGGATGAGGTTGTCCATCCCCTTTTCCCTACTGCATTTCAGCAAACACTCCTTTGGGGGTGGGTTGGATTTGAATCACTTCACATTTAAAGGCAAGGCTACTGAACGCACACTTTCCAAAAACAGTCCAAGAACCCAAACTCAGCCGCTTGAAATTTGCACTACTCTGCCAAATTTTGCAATGCAGTTCTCCAGCCAAGTAATGTATACTGGGGGGGGGGGGGATTCCTATACTGTACTCAGGTAAACTGGGTATAAAAATGTATATATTAATGGAAGTAAACATACAAGGAGCATTATATCAGGGGATATTGCTCTGCAAAAATGTATGTGTGAGTGTGAACTTTTCATGCGAACTTAAAAAGAAAAAAAAGGCAGACCAATGTGGAAATGTGGTGAACATCCAATTTTGTGAGAAAAGAAACGTTTCATTGTGCAGTTTACGCATACGTAAGCCTACAAGGTTGTTATTTGGGACAATATTTCACACTGATTTACAAAGGACTAGCCCTCGTGTCTAAACGAACTCAGAGGCTGTTAAAAATAAAAGAAGGATCAACATTGGAAATGTTTATTGGGACTATCTGACTAATTAAGGAATGCAGTAACAATATTAGATCACCACGCCCTGAACTTCAGAGCATGGGAAGTCACCCAAAGATTTATGATCTGGCAGGATTCTTTGGCTGTTTTGTTGTATTATAATTTGGAATGATTTAATGTGGTTTTTAGGGACCCAGGTGGCGCTGTGGGTTAAACCACAGAGTCTAGGGCTTGCTGATCAGAAGGTCGGTGGTTCGAATCCCCGTGACGGGGTGAGCTCCCGTTGCTTGGTCTCAGCTCCCGCCCACCTAGCAGTTCGAAAGCATGTCAAGTGCAAGTAGATAAATAGGGACCGCTCCGGCGGGAAGGTAAACGGCGTTTCCGTGCGCTGCTCTGGTTCGTCAGAAGCAGCTTTGTCATGCTGGCCACATGACCTGGAAGCTGTCTGCGGACAAACGCCAGCTCCCTCGGCCTATAGAGCGAGATGAGCACCGCAACCTCAGAGTCGGACACAACTGGACCTGATGGTCAGGGGCCCCTTTACCTTTACCTTTTAATGTGGTTTTTATTGGATTGTTAAATTGGAAAGCTTACTAAATATTATTTACCCCCCAAAAAAGGTTGTTATTTGAGAACATTGTCACAAATAGTCACCTAAGGAATGTTGCTCAATTTCAGTCAGGTACCACTTAGCATTTTTGTTCTAGAAACAAAAAAAACTCACTTTAGCATAACATCCTCTGGAAATGCATTGAATTTTGCCATTGAGGTGTGTTTATTACCCCAATCCATGTTAGTGGGTTAGGGTAGTAAAACACCCTGTCAGATTTTTTCATAAGCATATTGTCAAGGGAAGGCCAGAAAAGTGTCGGCACAACAGGTTGGCACAAACCCTATAACCATTTCTCTAAGGAGGGTCAGTTTTCTGGCAGCATTAGAAAAGCACCGCCCATAAATGTTCGCATTAGATTGAAAATATGAGAAACTAGCTGAACCGGCCACGCGTTGCTGTGGATTTGGGGGGGGGGTTATTGATGTCATTTGTGTTTTGAATGGTAATGGCCACATAACTTATGGAGAGAGACCAAAATAGACAGCTCTTCTTATCCCTGCTCCACAGTAGCTTCCTAGGCTAGGATGTCCCAGTCTCAGATTCCTGTTTTGGCTCCTTGAGTGTCTTGACAGACGACCTTTTGTGTGGAATTTGTATGACATGCAAACCTCGCTGTTGCAGTTGAGTTGAAAGTCTATTTTGCTCTCTTGGCACTGTTTGATCTTGAATGAAATCATCCTTGGAGTATTTTAAGGATACCCCGTTCGGTCATGGCTTGCTGCTTTTGGCCTGGCTCACTTTGCCTCGCCGAATCGTCACAGCTGGGAAGCGTTTGAGCTGCTCCAAGGATAACTCGGCTGGATGGAGTTACATGAGGAGCAGGCCCTCAGGGCTTCTGAGCTAGTCTCTGCTGATTCCTGATCCCCGTCTCCCATGTACTCCAGCAATTCCCTCTCCCTTGAAGTATCGGCAGTTCAGAAGCCCCCGAGCGTGACTGCAAGTGTAATTATACCCAAGCAAGTTACTTGAACAAAACTCAGGGGCTGCAGCAGAATCTACAGCTGTTCTGCTCCTTATCTTCTTTCTTTTGCCCATGCTTTGCTATTAGCCCTTTCTATAGCTCCTTCTTCTTTTTAAGATACTACCTATGGCTAAAATATGTGAGAGTGTTTTTTGGCAATCTGGGTTCAGGATGGCTTAAAGAACGTCCATGTGCTTATTAGGGATGAGGAAAGCTGTCAATTTTTGCATTTCTCAGCCTTTCATTTTTCTAATCTTTAATTCAATTCATGTTCACATTGGTTCCTGTCCCGCCCTTTCTTTCAAAAGGGTTGTAACTTTTGAACAATTTTTTTTTATTTTTTTTTAAAAGGTCATCATGAAAATGCATAAGCTTATCCTAATGTGCACATACTTGTATGCAAGTTGGCCTACAAGGCCATTTCCCCTAATTATTATTACTACTGTTATTATTTACGAAATTTGTTAGTTGCTGTTTCTTACCGAGGCAGCTCAAAGAGACTAAAACCTAATAATCCATTTTTGTATGTTATTTTCACTTCGATGCATTTATATGCACACTTTATAATATGCATTTTTGGATACATTACTTGACAGCAGAACTGCACTTCAGAATTCAGAGAAATGTGGCTAACAAAGGATGGCTGTGTTTCAGTTCATATAATGCTTCAGAAAACATGAATTAGATAGGCTTATCTTCAGAAGTGAACTTAATTGAATTCCTCCCTTGTGGGTCACTGAGATCAACCCAAAGCGTGATGTTTGTCGCCTCCCACCATGTTGTCGTTGTTGATGATGATGATGATTAAATTTCGATACTGCCCTTCATAGTCATTAGTTTTTTTGATGTTGAGCTTCAGACCATATTTTGCACTCTCCGCTTTCACCCTCATTAAAAGGTTCTTTAATTCCTCCTCGCTTTCTGCCATCAAGGTTGTGTCATCTGCATATCTGAGGTTGCTGATATTTCTTCCGTCAATCTTAATTCCAGTTTAGGATTCATCCAGCCCAGCCATTCGCATGATGAATTCTGCATATAAGTTAAATAAGCAGGGAGACAATATACAGCCTTGTCGTACTCCTTTCCCAATTTTGAACCAATCAGTTGCTCCATATCCAGTTCTAACTGTAGCTTCTTGTCCCACATAGAGATTTCTCAGGAGACAGATGCGGTGATGGGGCAAAGGCCTTAGACTCTCTAATTAGCCAAAGGACTAGAAGAAGTGGAAAGTTTTTGCCTGGTGCCTAAAGATATGTGATGAAGATTCCAAGCCACGCTCCTTGGAGAGAGCATTCCACAAGCAGAAAGCCACCACAGAAAAGGCCCATTCTTGCTGCCCTCTGGACTTCTGGCCGAGGAGGCGCATGAAAAAGAACCTCAGATGGGGGTGGGGGTGTCAACAACTTTGTATGGATTTTGGCAACCCTGGGTATTATATGTTTCATGATACCTGCATAGTATGTTGTACATCATCCTGATATCAGGTAGGTAGCCGTGTTGGTCTGGATCGAAGTAAAAATAAAAAAATTCCTTCAGTAGCACCTTAAAGACCAACTAAGTTTTTATTTTGGTATGAGCTTTCGTGTGCATGCACACTTCTTCAGATACAGTGAAATGGAAGTTTCCAGGCACTTATGTAGAGAAGGGGTGGGGAGGGGTGGGGAGGGGGAGGGGGGATCACTCAGAAGGGTGGTGGAAATGGGTGATTGACTGACTGATAGCTGTTGATGACCGCAAACGACTGCAAATGGTTTTGCATGAAAAAGCAAGGGTGGAGATGGCTGAAGATCGCTTATCATGTATAATGAGATAAGAACCCGATATCTCTGTTCAAACCAGGTCCCTCCATGGTTTTGAGCTTGGTGATAAGTTGCAATTCAGCAACTTCTCTTTCCAGTCTATTTCTGAAATTCTTTTGTAGTAAGACAGCTACTTTGAGATCTTGTATAGAATGTCCTGGGAGATTGAAGTGTTCTCCTACTGGTTTTTCTGTCTTCTGGTTCATATCTACATGCTTCTAGCTACCATCCCAAACATACCAAACAATCCATCGTATACAGCCAGGCCTTACGTTACAACCGCATCTGTTCCAACTCTACAGACAGAGAATCTCACCTAAGAGATCTACAGCAAACCTTTTTAGAACTAAAATATCCACCTGATGAAGTTAAACAACAGATCAACAGAGCCAGACAGATACCTAGAGAGAACCTGCTGCAAGACAGACCCAAAAAAGAAAATAACAGAACACCACTAGTCATCACATACAGCTCCCAAGTTAAAACAGTACAACGCATCATCAGAGATCTACAGCCTCTCCTGGACAATGACAACTCCCTTTCTCAAGCTCTGGGAGGAAGACCTTTCATTGCCTACAGACAGCCACCCAATCTTAAACAACTCCTCACCCACAATAATACAACCACCAGACTTAACATGGACACTGGTACCAGAGCCTGCAATAAACCCAGATGCCAACTTTGCTGCCACATACACCCAGACAATACCATTACTGGCCCCAACAACATCCAACATACCATCTCAGGACTATTTAATTGCTCATCCTCTAACATTGTGTATGCCATCAAATGCCAACAGTGCCCTTCAGCTCTCTATATTGGACAAACAGGCCAAACCCTACGCCAAAGGATAAATGGACATAAATCTGACATCAGGAACCAGAAGACAGAAAAACCAGTAGGAGAACACTTCAATCTCCCAGGACATTCTATACAAGATCTCAAAGTAGCTGTCTTACTACAAAAGAATTTCAGAAATAGACTGGAAAGAGAAGTTGCTGAATTGCAACTTATCACCAAGCTCAAAACCATGGAGGGACCTGGTTTGAACAGAGATATCGGGTTCTTATCTCATTATACATGATAAGCGATCTTCAGCCATCTCCACCCTTGCTTTTTCATGCAAAACCATTTGCAGTCGTTTGCGGTCATCAACAGCTATCAGTCAGTCAATCACCCATTTCCACCACCCTTCTGAGTGATCCCCCCTCCCCATCCCCACCCCTCCCCACCCCTTCTCTACATAAGTGCCTGGAAACTTCCATTTCACTGTATCTGAAGAAGTGTGCATGCACACGAAAGCTCATACCAAAATAAAAACTTAGTTGGTCTTTAAGGTGCTACTGAAGGAATTTTTTTATCATCCTGATATGTTATACGAGACATGGTCTATAAATCTATATCTCTGTTTTGGAAAGATGTTTGCCCATCTGCATTTGGACGCCTCTTAAATATAACGTCATCAAGTTTGGCACCATGGTCCCTGAGATCGAGGAGCAGGGTTTGGTCTGTTGTCGCCTACAATTGGGCATCATTTTGAATCAAGATAATAGAATCATTGATTTGTAGAGTTGGAAGGGATGCCAAGGGCCCAACCCTCAACAAGACAGGAATCACAGCTACATGATCCCTGATGGATAAGCACCCAACCTCTGCTTGAAAACCTCCAATGAATAAGAGTCCAGCAGCTTCCGAGGTGGCCCATTGCATAGTCCAACAGCTCCTACCACCAGAAAGTTCTTCCTAATGCTTGGTTGGAATCTCCTTCCTTGCAATTGGAATCCATTGGTTCGGGTCCTACCATCTGGAGAAGCAGGTGGGGAGTGTAAGAGTCTTCTCTTCTCCAGGCTAAACAGACCAAACTCAGTTCAAATGGCCTGCAATTGGTGGGTCTCTCGAGGCTCATGTTTATAAGCCTCCAGTTCATTCCACCAGCTCCCTAACTTGCTTTGTGACCTAGCGTGCAACTGGACTTCCAAGATTTTTGACCTTGGGTTGCCTCTGGACCTTTGCCCCTGTGTTTGAGTTTGGCTCTTGACCAGCCCTCGTTTTTTGATGACTCCCGTAAGTGGACTTGGGACAGCTGAATATAATTTCATCTGAAGCAGGACAGTAACCAGATTTGTCATGATGGTTCCTGAGATCAAAGAAGAGGTTTTTGTCTACGTTTGGGTACAATCGAATGCCGTCTTGAATCAAGATGCTGAAATGAACCTTTTAAAACCTCACCAATCGTTTCAGCTTCTTAGAATTCCTGAGCAGCACTGGGTATGTGGCTGCTAATATTTTTAGAAAAATTAATAAGTAACTAAACAGACTATCCATAATCCAAAACAGATCACCATTACAATGGCAATATAATACAAAACCAGTGTAAGTCTAATTAAAATAGTTGCAGTAAAACTACATTTCTGATAAGCAGGAATGTAAGAGAATACTAATAAAAACAGAAATGGGAGTTGAAATTGTGAATTATTGCTTATTTCCGTTCATGTCTGCAGTGAAAATCAATCCAGCAAATATGGTCGTTGTTTGCTGTTATGGCTGATTTCAGTCTGCAAATGATAATTAATTAATTAATTATGTAAATTAAATAAGTTTAATTATTTTGCCACAGTGGACAGGGAGAAATATGACATCATTTCTGGTACAAACTGCAATGGAACCCAAAATAGCTCAGTCGGTAAAGCAAGAGACTCTTAATCTCGGGGTTGTGGGTTCGAGCCCCACATTGGGCAAAAAGATTCCGGCAGTGAGGGGGTTGGACTAGATGACCCTCACGGTCCCTTCTGATTCGACGATTCTATCTTAGATTGGGGTCCTCCTGCCTGTGCAAAAGGTGTTGCATGTGATTAATACAGGGCAGAACAGAAAATTATGCCTTCTTGAGAGCCTGTCTGCATCTCTGCAACCCCTGAGGGGCCGGAGCTTTCACTTTGCCCATCTACCAGTTCAGTAATTCAGCTTTCTCCATCCAGCAAAAGAAAGTTGTCCTTTACAAGCCTATTGTACAGTTTTGCATCACAACATCTCTCTAAAGCAAAACTTTGGAGCCAAATCTCTATTTCTGATTCCTGCCCACCCACCCAAAAACAAAACAAAAAACCAACAAAACAAAGCCATTCTAATCACAATTTTTGGCATTAAAAAGCCTCTAAAACTGGGATGTTGGCAGTAACAATATGAAAATCACAGCAGAAGAGAGATAATGCATTATTCTGCTGATTTTTCATAGGTCCAAAAGGCAAGTGGAGGGAATTACTGGCACTTGCAAAACCCCAGATGGCAAAACACAAGCATATCTCTCTCTCTCTCTCTCCCTCGCCAAAGTAGCAACGTGCTTCATAAACTGTAAAGTCCTCTCTTTATTAGCCATTTATAAGCTACTCTTCAAAATCCAGCCTCAATATTAAACCACTTAAAAGCTCACAGAAGACCTGTATAGCAAGAGACTCCATCATTTACTGTCTACGCAGAAGCATGTCATTTCTTGATCCACGGGGAATCAACACTAATCACCCAGATCCCATTTGTGAATGTGTCTTGCTCTGGTTTGGTAAGCTGTCGGGGTTTCATTAAAAGGAAGAAGCCATAGCCCGGATACAGGTGCTTCTAAAATTCTCCTCAGTTTTTTTTCCACCCTGGATTTTGGATTTCCAAAGTACACTGCTTTGTTTTTGAAGCAGAACTGGTGAGTTTGGAATTCTCCATATTGTTTGTTTGTTTGTTTGTTTGTTTGTTTGTTTGAAATAGTGAGAAATTGTGTCATTCACAAAATGGCCACCACGTCGATAAGGTGGCAGAAACACAAAATTGTGGAAACATACCTCCTCATCCATGTTTAACATAGCATTTGCTGTGGAGACAAATTAGGGACCCAGGTGGCGCTGTGGGCTAAACAACTGAGCCTAGGACTTGCTGATCAGAAGGTTGGCGGTTCGAATCCCTGTGACGGGGTGAGCTCCCATTGCTTGGTCCCAGCTCCTGCCAACCTAGCAGTTCGAAAGCATGTCAAAATGCAAGTAGATAAATAGGAACCGCTACAGCGGGAAGGTAAACGGTGTTTCCATGTGCTGCTCTGGTTTGCCAGAAGCGGCTTTGTCATGCTGGCCACATGACCTGGAAGCTATACGCCGGCTCCCTCGGCCAATAATGCGAGATGAGCGCGCAACCCCAGAGTCGGTCACGACTGGACCTAATGGTCAGGGGTCCCTTTACGTTTACCTCCTCGTCCATGTTTAACATAGCATTTGCTGTGGAGACAAATTATTTAAGTAATCTGTACAGGTGGATTGATTAAATCAGGGCAATTCATGCTTTTCTTTTTATAACAGGAGACATAAGCATATTGTTTCGAGGCAGGGAATGGGGAATTGCAATGCCCTAGCCTGGTATTCAGGTCTGAGGTCTTACGCAGATAGGAAGATGACTTTAATTTCCATTTTAACAGATTTAATTGGTGCGTTTTCTATCACCAAAGATCCCATCTAGTAAAGAGCACTGACTGTTTTTAAATAAAAAAAACAAAGGGAAGGGAAGAACAGCAAAGGGCAGTTTCACAGATAACAATAAGGGATGTTATCCAACTAATCCAACATTAGGAGAAATTCACATACTGTAAAAGGGGGTGGATTTTTTAACTTTCAAAGAAGTAGAAGCGGCAAACCACTTCAGAAATATGGGGAATTGAGTTTTTAAAACGGGGGGGGGAGCGAAACTAAGAGAAAGTGAAATGGACAGATCTTCCCATCCCTAGGGTATCGTGATCTAAGCCAGCTATCATTGACAAGAGGCAGAACATAATCTGTTTTATGAGCCCATATCTAGGAAATGTACATGAACTGCCAAAGTCTGTCATTGTTACCGTCACTTCCACATGACATCAACTTGGCAGCCTCTGTGCTGAGTGTGCTGGATCCGCCCCCCCCCCCCCGCGCGTGCCTTGATTTACAGGTTTTTCTTTTCTAACTCCTTTTTGGATTTGCCACATTTCCACATCCATATAGTTGATGTATCGTTGAGTAAGGCATTTGTTATCTTCTCCAAATACATGCTTGTAGCTCAGTAAATCTATTTCCAGCCTGTCTTCCCAGACGGCTACTACAAGAACTCCATCTGAGGCATCAATTTATCTGATGCAAAGAGCAGAAATGTGACAGATGCAAAGGGAAGTCTCTAGAGCTCTGGTGCCCAGCTCCATTCTCCTGGTCTCAGGCTACTGTTTATTTGTTTTTTCAACATTAAGACAATTTGCTCAAATCAGTTTGTTGAAAGTTTTCGCATATTTTGGACTCACAGTCATTTTGGACTCACAGCTCTCCATGGAGGCGCAGGTCAATTCTGTGTCCAGGGCAGCTGTCTATCAGCTCCATCTGGTACACAGGCTGAGACCCTTCCTGCCTGCAGACTGTCTCGCCAGAGTGGTGCATGCTCTAGTTATCTCCCGCTTGGACTACTGCAATGCGCTCTACGTGGGGCTACCTTTGAAGGTGACCCAGAAACTACAACTAATCCAGAATCCTGAAAGACCTACATTGGCTCCCAGTACGTTTCCAAGCACAATTCAAAGTGTTGGTGCTGACCTTGAAAGCCCTAAACAGCCTCGGCCCAGTATACCTGAAGGAGCATCTCCACCCCCATTGTTCAGCCCGGAAATTGAGGTCCAGCTCCGAGGGCCTTCTTGGTGGTGGTGCCCGCCCTGTGGAACGCCCTCCCATCATATGGCAAGGAAATAAACAACTACAGTGGTGCCTCGACTTATGAATTTAATCCGTTCCGAAGGCACCTTCGTAGGTCAAAAAATTCGTAAGTTGAAAAGCGCCATTGAAACGTGATTTCCCATAGGAATGCATTGGAAATGGAAAAATTTGTAAGTTGAAAAAACCCTGCGGTTTCCGTTCGGATGTTGGGAAATTCGTCAGCCCAGACACTGATATCCAGCGCCATAGCTGCCAAGTTATCCCTTTTTTACAGGGATTTCCCCTTATGCTGAATAGGCTTCCTCGCGAGAAAAGGGAAAACTTGGCAGCTATGTCCAGCGCCGAGGGCCTTCTGGCGGTTCCCTCACTGCAAGAAGCAAAGCTACAGGGAACCAGGCAGAGGGCCTTCTCGGTAGTGGCGCCCGCCCTGTAGAACGCCCTTCCATCGGAGGTCAAGGAGATCAACAACTGCCTGGCATTTAGAAAACACCTAAAGGCAGCCCTGTTTAGAAAAGTTTTTAATCTGTGATATTTTAATGTATTTTGGTATTTGTTGGAAGCCGTGGGGAAGAGAGTGGCAGGGAAAAGCCAGCCAGATGGGCATAGTATAAATAGATAATAATAATAATAATAATAATAATAATAATAATAATAATAATATGAAAATGATGTATTTGACTCCTACTAAGTGATGCGGGTGGCACTGTGGTCTAAACCACTGAGCCTTGGGCTTGCTGATCAAAAGGTCAGCGGTTCGAATCCCTGCGACGGGGTGAGCTCCCGTTGCTTGGTCCCAGCTCTTGCCAACCTAGCAGTTCGAAAGCACGCCAAAAGTGCAAGTAGATTAATAGGTACCGCTCCGGCAGGAAGGTAAATGGCGTTTCCGTGCGCTGCTCTGGTGCCGGTGTTCCACTGTGCCAGAAGCAGCTTAGTCATGCTGGCCACATGACCTGGAAAAACTGTCTGTGGAGCGGACAAACGCCGACTCCCTGTAAAGTGAGATGAGCTCCACAACCCCAGAGTCATTCACGACTGGACTTAACTGTCAGGGGTCCCTTAACCTTTTTAAGTTGGCAAAAATGTATAGGACAAGTACAAATACCTGCTGGAAATGTAATGAAAAAGAAGGTACCTTTTATCATATGTGGTGGACTTGTAGGGTAACAAAAGCTTTCCAGGAGATGATATATAATGAAATAGGGGGGATGCTTTAAATAACCTTTGTTAAGAAGCCAGGACCCTTTTTATTAGGAATTATAGGTACCGACATTCCAAAGGAACAGAATAGACTTTTTATGTTCGAAACAACAGGGTGAAAAGGCAGGAGGAATTTTCTGCACGGCACTAGTTTCTGTGTCAAAATAATTTGCTGCTTGGCCCGGACATATAGAATTCAGGACTGGAGCTAGTTAACCATGAGAAACATCTGGGGCTTTTTAGTACTGAGAAAGGATAATTAGGAAGAGACCAGGAGAGAGCATTATGCAACTATGTACAATGTGGAGAGAGATGGAGAAGAGGGGGGAGAAGGAAGGAGGGTAGTTATGCCTCTGAATACTAGTTCAGGGTGGGGAGAACAATAGTATGGGAAAGTTGGCTTCCCAGAGGCACCTAAATGATCACTGTTGGAAACAGGAAGGACTCTGCACTAGATGGATTATTTTCTTGATTCAGCAGAGTTCTGTATCTGTTCATAGAATGGTAGAGTCAGAAGGGACCCCATGGTCATCTAGTCCAACACCCTGTGCTGCAGGGACCTCAACTTGAGATCCCCCATCCAACCTGGAACCATACCAGACCCTGCTTAGCTTTGCAAATGTGCTAGCAGTTTTATTGCTGTAGTCAGACCTTCGGGTGGGGGGGACCCATGGTGGTGGAAAGGAGACAATTATCTAGCAGAGTTGGAAATAGATGCCTTTGGGACTCCAAAACAGATGTGGGGAAAACTTAGGCCCTCCTAAGTTGCTGGACTACAACTCCCATCATCCCTGGCAATTGGCCTCAGGGAGGTTGTGGATTTTCCCTCCTTGGAGGTTTTTAAGCAGAGGTTGGATGGCCATCTGTCATGGATGCTTAAGTTGAGATTCCTGCATTGCAGGGGGTTGGACTAGATGTTCCCTTGGGTCCCTTCCAGCTCTATAATTCTATGATCTGAAGGACCAAAGGTTCCCCACTTCTGCTCTAGAAAATTTATGATACTGAAGAGCCACATGAGCTCTTCAAATAGGCGTTGGCCTCTGCCTTGGAAGCAGACCAGCTGCAAGGTTTGACCCACTGGACTTACACATCCCTTTTGGCTTCAAGACAGATCTACAGAGAGGGATGAGAGTCACCTTTTAGTGCTCTACTGCTCCACAGAGAGGCATTTCACGGTCATCTGCTCCAAAGGTCTCGTCTTCTTTGCAATACAGACCCCAGCAAACCACACAAGTGCTCTGAAGCCCCTCCTGTCCTTGCAAGATGTCTCCATCCTCATCAAGTCATGGGAACGTCTTGGTTGTCCTGGCAACCAAGATGTGGGTGGCCTCTTTGCAGTCAATGCTGGGTGGCATCCTTCTCTTCTAGTTGCCCTGGCAACTGGGATTGCTGCATTTCCAGCCCGATTTCCAGCTGAACATCAACCAGCTCGCATGCATGTTGGCACCAAGCAGACCATTGTGTGGCCCAAATGGTTGCCATCGTTTTCAAAAGAAAACACTCTTGAGACACAAAATCCAAGCAAGAAAAGGGGGTACAGAAAACACAAAGCAATGTAGAGCAAATGTAGATGGCAATGGAGGATGCAGATTCTCCCCCCCTCAGCCTGGTCCTTTCAACGACATATTCCAGCCATGTGACGATACTTGTGGAAGATGTAAAGCAAGGCAGGTGAGGGGGGGTGTCCTAGGGAGAGTCCTGGGAGCCAGATAGGGAAGCCTAGAGGTCTGCTTTCAGATCCTGGGCCTGAAGTTCTTCACTCCTGTTTTAGGTCAGCTAATGCAGTGGGTGATGAATCAGTGGACTGGAACTACTGTCTTGTATGGCAACCTTGAGAAGCACCATTCCAAGGCTTCTGGCAGAAATACCTGAAGGAGCGTCTCCATCCCCATCATTCAGCCCGGACACTAAGATCCACCTCCAAGGACCTTCTGGTGGTTCCCTCACTGCAAGAAGTGAGATTACAGGGAACCAGGCAGAGGGCCTTCTCAGTGGTGGCTCTCGCCCTGTGGAATGCCCTCCCATCAGATGTCAAGGAAATAAACCACTACCTGGCAGTTTTTAATGTTTGATGTTTTATCACTTTTTTATTTTTATTACTATTAATATTCTGTTGGGAGCAGCCCAGAGTGGGCAGGGTATTATTATTATTATTATTATTATTATTATTATTATTATTATTAACTTATATATCCTATGCCCTTTTAAAATGTGGCTCTTTGTGGGGGTATTGGGTTGTTGTTTTTATTTTGATTATATACATTATGGTTTTTATGTTGATCTTGTTCTGTGAACTGCCCTGAGACCTCCAGGTATATTCTAACAACAACAACCACAACCACCACCACCACCACAACAACAACCTTAGGTAAAGGTAAAAGACCGCTGACCATTAGGTCCAGTCGTGACTGACTCTCGGGTTGCGGCGCTCATCCCGCGTTATTGGCTGAGGGAGCCGGCGTAGAGCTTCTGGGTCATGTGGCCAGCATGACTAAGTCACTTCTGGCGAACCAGAGCAGCGCATGGAAACGCCATTTACCTTCCCGCTGTAGTGGTACCTATTTATCTACTTGCACTTGACCTGCTTTCAAACTGCTAGGTTGGCAGGAGCTGGGACCGAACAACGGGAGCTCACCCCGTCACAAGGATTCGAACTGCCGACCTTCTGATCGGCAAGCCCTAGGCTCAGTGGTTTAACCCACAGCGCCACCCGCGTCCCTTAACAACCTTAGTGGTGCCATAAGGTAGAGATAAAGCCAGGCTGCTGGGAATCCTTCTTTGAGACCACCCACACTCCCACCACCAAGCAGCCAGTTTCCAACAGGCAAATTGTTAAGGAAGCATTGAGGAGGGGGAGTCAGTGGCAATGGAAAACAAAGTTTGGATTTGTTAAGATTTAAGATTTGTTAAGATTTCATGGTTAGGTGCGCAGATATTCTCTGGTTGTTTTGCCGTGTCAGTGTAATAGCTAGTTTTCCCAGCGGATAGACAGAGTAATGAATGGGTTGTGGAACATGCTGATAAAAACAAAGACATCCATTCACTGCCTTGGGTTTCCTGGGACCTTTCCCCCTCCTCTTTTTTCCCTGATCAGTTTATATATTTTTCTATTATGTCAAAAATCAAGCATTCAGCACGCATGCTTTCTTAAACACACATACACACACACAAAACTACCTTCACCTTCATTGCAGGGTGATAAAACTTTTGCAATTGCATAAGCATCATGATAATGCAGTCAGAAGGTTCCTTGTGCCGCAATTAATATATGCTGAAGCCCTGTGTATAAATATTATGCTGCAGGGGCTGTAAGGATACACCTATAGTGCCCAAAGTTTGCCACTGCCTATAGAATACCTGGCAGTGCTTCTTAAAGAAAACACAACATTTACAATGCATGTCTCTTAAAAAGCTGACATTTCATAGAATCATAGAATCGTAGAGTTGGAAGAGACCACAAGGGCCATCCAGTCCAACCCCCTGCCAAGCAGGAAACACCATCAAAGCATTCTTGACATATACCTGCCAAGCCTCTGCTTAAAGACCTCCAAAGAAGGAGATTCCACCACACTCCTTGGTAGCAAATTCCACTGCCGAACAGCTCTTACTGTCAGGAAGTTCTTCCTAATGTTTAGGTGGAATCTTTTTTCTTGTAGTTTGAATCCATTGCTCCATGTCCGCTTCTCTGGAGCAGCAGAAAACAACCTTTCTCCCTCCTCTATATGACATCCTTTTATATATTTGAACATGGCTATCAATATCACTGCTTAACCTTCTCTTCTCCAGGCTAAACATACCCAGCTCCCTGAGCCGTTCCTCATAAGGCATCGTTTCCAGGCCTTTGACCATTTTCGTTGCCCTCTTCTGGACACGTTCCAGCTTGTCAGTATCCTTATTGGCAATTCAAAATTGATGTCCTTTAAAAATCGAAATATGGAGTGTTGGATAGGATTTTGCATGGCAGGAAGAGATGTTCCCCAAGCAATCATGGGGATTATACTACAAGTCGTGGTGTTGCATAGAGTGTTAAGTCACATTCAGAGGAGATCCACTGGAATCAATGGGCATGACTGTTTGTTTGTAAGATTTCTTACCCGCATTTCATTGTAAGGTCACAGCGTGGCTTGCATCCAGGGATACTGGGGATCCAATGAAAGCAGAAACACTGGTGTTTGCAGTTGGTCCCGTGTTTGGAATGAAAATCAATCCAGTAAATGCAACCAGTATTTACTGCTGCTGCTGTTGCTTTCAGATATGTAATTGGTTACATTTTCCCCGTTTACACAGCATTAAAATGAATGGGGTCAAGTAACGCAATGACAGTGTTACATGTTCTATGTAATTTCACATACAATGTTGTTTTGGGCAGAAGGCAAATTGCAGTCGAAGGGAAACAGTGCTGCGTGCAATGAATCCAGGGTGGAACAGAAAGCAAAGCCTTCTTATGTCCCCAATTCTCAACAACCCTGGAGAGCTGGAAGCCCTAGGGAGATGCCTGCTGCCAGTCAGTGCAGCCTGTACTAAGCTAAATGGACCAAGGATGTGGAGAGTCAATGGACTTGCCTCCTATTTGTTTCATTTTTCCTCTCGTAGCCTTAATTTCAGAGAATTCTTCTTCTTTTTAACTTTTAGAGAATTTGCCCCATACCATTGAGAAATACCCCTCCAATTTGGGCACCTACAAATAGGAAGCCGACCCCTTCGAGACAAAACCACATGCTTTCTTCTGCTATCTGTGGTTGAACTACCTTCATGAAAGCACATTATTTATTAAATCTGTTTGTTGCTTTATCTTGCCCAGGGCAGCCCAAAGCAACCTACGTAAAACTAAGACAAACACAGAAACCCACATAGGTACATTAAAACCAAAGGGGGGTACATTAAAAACACCCCATCTGCAAAATGTACAATCCGCTACTGGAATGGGAAACGAAGGATGAAGAGGTCAAATCAGTCACGATTAAATGGGCACAAGATGTGGGACATAATATTCCGATGGCAGAATGGGGAAAATTATGGTAGAATCATATAAAATTTACAGCATGTGTGGCGATCAAAGAAAATTATATGAAAACGATGTGTACAGTAGATGGTATCTAACTCCAGAAAAATTAGCAAAATTGTATAAAAACTAAGGAAAGCAAATGTTGGAAATGTAAAGTAACAGAGGGGACATTTTTCCATATGTGGTGGGATTGCAAAATTATTAAGAAATATTGGGAAATGATTTATCATGAAATGAAGAAAATGTTTAAAATAACCTTTGTTTAAAAAAACAAAACAGAAGCTTTATTATTAGTTTCTATAGGAGAGGATCAACCAAAAGCACAAAAGAATTTGTTTATGTATGCAACAACGGCCGCACAGACTTTATTAGCCCAATATTGGAAAGAAGAAGGTGTCCCATCTAAAGAAGATTGGCAAATTAAACAAACGGAATATGCTCAAATGGCAAAACTTACAGTGAGATTAAGAGGAAGAGGCAATAATGAATTTAAGGAAGAATGGAAGATGCTTATTGCATATATACAGAAGCAATGTACACAGGTTAATACATTAGCAGCGTTTTAAGATTACTTGTAATTTTATTATGAATGGATAATTTAAATATGTTATAAACTTAACAATGGACATGCAGTATCTTGATAAATAATTGAACCAAGGAAGGGATTAGGGGGAAGTCAATTTGTTTTGTTTTGTTGTTTTTGTTTTGTTTTTTGAAAATTAATAAAATATTATTTAAAAACACTACAACATCCCACCTGCTTCTAAAAAGACCACAGATAGTTAGAGGCCAAAGGCTTGGTTATAGGGAAACATTTTTGTCTGGAGTCTAAAGGTATATAATGAAGGTGCTAGGAAAGCCTCCATGGGGAAAGCATTCAACAACTGGGAAACCACTTCAGAAAAAGGTCTATTCTTGTGTTGCTACCCTCTGGGCCTCTCATAGAGGAAGCCCACAAAGAAGGGCATCAGAAGATGGTTGCAGGGTCTGGGTCAGCTCAAATGGGGGTATGTGGTCCTTAAGGCATTGCAGGTCTTGCAAAAGGTCAAAACCAGCACTTTGAGGAGCAGAAGCACCAAAGGGTGAATTGTTGGTTCCTCCTGACCCCAACTAGTAAATTGTTGCAAGTTCAACAGGTTTGATTATTTTTTTAAAAAAGATAATATTTATTAAATTTTCCAAATGAACAACACCAAACAACAACAACAACAACAAACAAAAACCATTTTTTGTGTGTGCATTTTATCTTATATTCACCTATCTCAGTTCATTTTGCTCCGCCAAGCTTTGACTTCCCTCCCTCCCATCCTTCGGTTTTCTTTCCCACTCTTATCTCACAGTTCCTTTTAGTCCATCTAATTAAAACCAATTCGTAGGATTTATTTCAGTCCAGCAAGTGTCTTAAAACTTCTACAGTTCTTCTCCATATAGTCCACAAATTTGCTCCAATCCTTTTGGAACTTTGTCTCTCCCTGGTTACGGATCGCGCAGGTCAACTTTGCTAACTCTGCATAGTCAATCATTTTCGTCTGCCACTCCTCAATCGTCGGTATCTCCTGTAATTTCCATTTTTGTGCTAGTAAAGTCCTTGCCGTGGTTGTGTCATACTGTACATAAATAGTCTCTGGTCTCCTTTTGCTATCTCCTCTCCCATTAGTCCCAATAGAAAAGCTTCAGGTTTTGGGGGAAAGGTGTACCTAAACATCTTTTTCAATTCATTATATATCATTTCCCAAAATCTTTTTACTTTTTCGCATGTCCACCACATATGATAAAATTCACCATCTTTATCTTTACATTTCCAGCATGATTTGCTACTCATTCTATACAGGGACCCAGGTGGCACTGTGGGTTAAACCACAGAGTCTAGGGCTTGCTGATCAGAAGGTCGGTGGTTCGAATCCCTGCAACAGGGTGAGCTCACGTTGCTCGGTCCCAGCTCCTGCCAACCTAGCAGTTCGAAAGTATGTCAAAGTGCAAGTAGATAAATAGGTACCACTCCGGCGGGAAGGTAAACAGCATTTCCGTGCGCTGCTCTGGTTCGCCAGAATCAGCTCTGTCATGCTGGCCACATGACGCGGAAGCTGTCTGTGGACAAACGTTGGCTCCCTCGGCCTATAAAGCGAGATGAGCGCTGCAACCCCAGAGTTGGACACGACTGGACCTAATGGTCAGGGGGCCCTTTACCTTTACCTATACATTTTAGCTAATTTTACTGGCGTTAGATACCATCTATACATCATTTTCATTACATTTTCTTTCAAAGCGGCACATGCAGTAAATTTCAATGTTTGATTCTGCTTTTTTAAAAAAAATAAATCTTTATTGAGGTTAAAAACACAAAACATAAAGACTAATAATAATAAAATATCACAAAGAAAATAATACAAATATTCCAAATAAACCAGATAAATAAACTAAAGCATTAATCAAAAAATATACATAAAACAAAATTATTATCTCCAATATCTCTTCTGAATCAACTATGTTTCATAAACCAATATATCCATCCTTCATTTATAAACTGACTTCCACTTGTCTTCTTTCCGGACTAAAAGTCTCATACCTTTTTGCACTGCTTCACTTAGTTTCCAATCTTTAATCTGTGCGAAATGTTAGAAGTAAATCCAAGTTTTTATCATGGGGCGCTGCTTTTTGAGATATTCGCCAAATTTTTCCCAGTTTTGAACATTTTTTATTATTATTTTCCCCTCTGAGTGCGTTTGTTAATTTTGCTAATTCCACATAGTTTAATAATTTCGGTTGCCATTCTCCAATTTTTGGGATTTCTTGTTTTTTCCAATATTTTGCAAGTAAAATTCTTGCTGCTGCTGTTGCGTATAAAATAACTTTCTCATCCTGTTTCTTTACCTCTTCCCCCACCATTCCTAATAGAAAGAGCTCTGTGATTCCATAATTTCCACGCATCATATTCAATATTTTACCCCAAATCTCTTGCCCATCAACAGGTTTTTAATTCATGTAAGATCCTACCAGTCTGCCAGGTACCTTTGAGGAAGGGTATTTCTGCTGGCATTCCATGTCAGTTAAAAGTGTTGCATCAAGAGCCAGCTGTCGACCACTGCGCTTGCTAATTCATTACAATCAGTTCTTTATCCTCTCAGGAAATCAGGGAGTTCACACTTACTGGCAGACAATAACATTCAAAGGCTGTGTTGCTGAACTTGCTGACAATATCCATTATTCAGTTTTCTGCCAATTCCTGTTGGACTTCTCAGGCTGGAGAATTTGCACTGTGTTATTGAATTAAACACACACACACAGCTAAAAGCTTCAGGGAGCTCAAACTAATTAGACAGCATTTGTAAACCCCTTTGTTCATGGTAATTTGTTTACAAGAGTAGTTCAACCTTTTAATTATCGCGTGTTCACAGCCTGCTTACACTACCTTTGTCTTGTGTGGGCGCATCGGGTGCGAAGGGTACAAACGTGTGTGGGAAGTAATTTTTGACTTAATGAGCAGTGACGACCTAGTCCTGTAGTGCTTGACCTAAAATGAAAGTGTGTTTTTAATTATAGCGGAAGAAAATTAAATGTCGCATGGGAGGGCCCCGAGCACAGGCTCTGTTCTGCATCACAAAAGGTAGTGTGACATTTTCTTCTCTCCTTAGGAGTCCCTATTATGAGGTAGCATGAGGTGAGCGGGGTTGCCTCAGGTGACACATTTTTTTAAAACAGCATCCTTGGAAATAGGAAACCCTGGCTCGTCAGGCACAAAAAAGGAACAGAAGTGAAATCTGAATTTTGCTGCAATTTAATGAGAAGGTGCCTGATTCACACTTCCCACACCAACGCATGAACTGAAAGAAAGCTACATCTGAGATATGGGCTCCTCAGGATTTTGTTTGCCAACCAATGTGCACAAAGATATTTGTATATTAGGAAGAAGTGTACATAAAAATTCGTGTATTTGGTAAAAAAAAAAAAGGTGTACAAAATTAATTACCGTATTTTTCCATTCTATAAGACACCCCCTATTTTGGGGGACTCCGATTTAAGAAAATGGGGGGAGATGGCCCCCATGTATAAGATGCCACCAAATTCTGGACATTATTTTTTAGGGGGGGGACCTAGCTTTATACACGGAAAAATACGGTATATTAGGGGAAATTGCTTGCAGAAATGTGTAGCTACAGCAAGTAAAAACAACAACAACAACTGTATATAAAATATGCTTAGAAATTCACACTAAAATGTTGACAAATTTTTGTGAACACTTAGAGGTGACTGGAAAAATGAGAAACATAGGGAACCGAAATGGAATGGCTCCTTTATGCCTAAGCCTCTCCTGAACTTTGCAGGATTGTCCCAACTCTTCAGGGCAGCTGTTGAGGGGAGGGTGCAAGCCTGGGGGGGGCAACACAACAGCAGGAAAGCCACTTTATGTAAAAACTTTGCAGGGTCTTGACCAGTGCACAGCCCTGCACAAAACCTTCTTCGCCCTGGAAGCAGATGACATGGGAATGAGTACTGAAGTTGTGCTTTCTTCCACCAGATTTCTAGAAGTGATTTTTCCGTCATGTGAAAGCTCCATTATAATGTGGAAATAGTTACGGAAACAACAGTTCCAGAAACAGAATAAACTGCTGTGTGAATGTAGCCTCGGTCTTTCTGCTTCTTCGTAGCTCTGAACATAAATTTTGTTACAGAATATTTTGCTACAAATAAGCAGCAGCAACATTTAGCTGGAATTCTCACCATGGTCAATTCTGTGTCCAGGGCAGCTGTCTATCAGCTCCATCTGGTACGCAGGCTGAGATCCTATCTGCCCGCAGACTGTCTTGCCAGAGTGGCACATGTACTAGTTATCTCCTGCTTGGACTACTGCAATGCTTGCTGGCCTTCTCCCCCTTTTGGCAAGTGACTGTACTGATAAGTGGGTGACGTGATTGCGCTGGACTATGTATTTTAAATGTTTGAAAATGATGCAAATAAAGTTTTGATTGATTGATTGATTGATCCTGCAATGCGCTCTCTGTGGGGCTACCTTTGAAAGTGACCCAGAAACCACAACTAATCCAGAACGCGGCAGCTAGACTGGTGACTGGGAGCAGCCGCCAAGACCACATAACACCGGTCCCAGTATGTTTCCGAGCTCCCAGTATGTTTCCGAGCAAAATTAAATGTGTTGGTGCTCACCTTTAAAGCCCTAAATGGCCTTGGTCCAGTATACCTGAAGGAGCGTCTCCACCCCCATAGTTTTGGCCAGACACTGAGGTCCAGCACTGAAGGCCTTCTGGTGGTTCCCTCGCTGCAAGAAGCCAAGTTACAGGGAACCAGACAGAGGGCCTTCTTGGCAGTGGCACCGGGCCTGTGGAACGCCCTCCCACCAGATGTCAAAGAGAAAAACAACTACCAGACTTTTAGAAGACATCTGAAGGCAGCCCTGTTTAGGGAAGCTTTTAATATCTGAAGGACTATTGTATTTTAATATTTTGTTGGAAGCCACCCAGAGTGGCTGGGGAAACCCAGCTAGATGGATGGGGTATAAATATTATTATTATTATTATTATTATTATTATTATTATTATTATTATGCATATTTTGGGGGTCTTCCTAAAATAAGACCAACAACTAACAACTTTCAGTGTTCCTGGTTTTTACTTTCTTGTCCAGAAAGGTCAGTCGCTGTAGACCCATGGCTCCCCACTTACAGGCGGCAACACACAAAATTGAGGAGTCCCACCCCTAGTTTAAGTGGTTCGTCTCACCATTGCATTGCATCCATGAGAAACTATGTTAAAGATATAAAAAATTTAATGTGCATAACGTGTGTTTGAATGCATTGTGTTTAAAATGCTTTTAAATAGATGTTTGTGTTAGAGAAGGAGCTTTTACTATAGCTAATATGGTAAATCCAAGCAGCTATTGTCAGCAGGAAGTTGAAACCTGAGAAGTCAGAAGTCTCTATGTTGTGGGAAGCCAGCAGAGAGATCATCAGCTCAGCGTGTTGGGAAAAGGAGCTTCCAGCATAATGGAGTCTCTCTCTGGGATCAGAGAAAGAAGTTCTTGGAGAGTGTTAAAGGACCAAAATGACTGAACCGCGTTGCTACTTGAGTGTGATGCGTTGCTTTGTATTTTGTTCTTTGTAAAGTAGTTTTGAGACTGCTCTGCAGCAAAGCTTTGAAACTCATTCTTGGGGTAGAAAGCTCATTCATTTCCACACAAGATCCAGATCAGGGATTCCTCTGAACAACTCTAACACACTGTTGGCTCAGGTTGTTGAGGAGTAATTTTGGGACCCGCGTGGGTTGGAGTAAGACTGTTTGTAATGCCTGCAGGACGTAGGAGCCAGACTGAAGCAGCCAGATCTGTATGGAAATTGTTTGAATGAAAGAGTAGCTAAAACATGTCTAGGGTTAACTAATCCACATTAAGTGATCTCGAGAAGCGTCTTGGAGACGCCTCAACGCCCCGACAGAAAATCAATCTCTTGCTGAGCCTGTTGCTTAGAAAGCGTTCCTTATTTCTTTCCCTTTTTTTATTCCCACATGCCTGTCTTTCAATCAAGTTGAGATGGAGGGAGAGGCTTTGCTCATGTCTAGCTCAGGGTTGCAAATGAAAGGCACGGGGAGAGCGGGGGGGGGGGAGAGAAACTCTATCGGAAGCTGCAGCTGTCGGTTTCCTTGTAACCGGGCTTGAGATCTATAATTTCTCATAGGCCCAAATGTGCTAATCCAACCTGTCATGTTGCTGCTGTGTTTGTAGATCAAATGGGATTAAAAGATTTAGGCAGAGCTCGCTGAATACATTTTAAATAACATGGCAATAGCATCTAATATGCAGGATATGAACACTGGAAGAAGTGCTGCTGGAAACATGAAGAGGAGACTATGAAGACATGTTTGGATGGACAGAAAGGTAATGTTCAGAGTGGGGAGATTCCCTCGCTCACTTGGGATGCATTCACACAGCAGTTTATTCCACTTTCCTGCCATTCCCCCTAACTGTTCATTTACGCATTATATTTGAGCTTTCTCGTGACATTAAAAACCACTTCTGGAAACCTAGCAGAACGTAGTGGAAATTTATTGCTCATTTCCATGTTAATTTGTTCCAGAAATAATCAGCTTGCAACCCCATTACCCCAGAAAATCATAGGAGTAAATAGAAGAGATTTGGGGTGGTGTATGTGGCGCTGTGGTTAAACCACTGAGCCTAGGGCTTGCTGATCAGAAGGTCCCTGTGACGGGGTGAGCTCCCGTTGCTTGGTCCCAGCTCCTGCCAACCTAGCAGTTCGAAAGCACATCAAAGTGCAAGTAGATAAATAGGAACCGCTACAGCGGGAAAGTAAACAGCGTTTCCATGTGCTGCTCTGGTTTGCCAGAAGCGGCTTTGTCATGCTGGCCACATGACCTGGAAGCTATACGCCGGCTCTCTCTGCCAATAATGCGAGATGAGCGCGCAACCCCAGAGTCGGTCACGACCGGACCTAATGGTCAGGGGTCCCTTTATCAGCATACAGCATACAGCATACATAAGCTACAGTTCGAACTGGATATGGAACAACTGATTGGTTCAAAATTGGGAAAGGAGTACGACAAGGCTGTATATTGCCTCCCTGATTATTTAACTTATATGCAGAATTCATCATGCGAACGGCTGGACTGGATGAATCCCAAACCAGAATTAAGATTGCCGGAAGAAATATCAGCAACCTAAGATATGCTGATGACACAACCTTGATGGCAGAAAGTGAGGAGGAATTAAAGAACCTTTTAATGAGGGTGAAAGAGGAGAGTGCAAAATATGGTCTGAAGCTCAACATCAAAAAAACCAAGATCATGGCCACTGGTCCCTCCTGGCAAATAGAAGAGGAAGAAATGGAGGCAGTGAGAGATTTGACAAACCTAGACAGCATCTTAAAAAGCAGAGACATCACCTTGCCGACAAAGGTCTGTATAGTTAAAGCTATGGTTTTCACCGTAGTGATGAATGGAAGTGAGAGCTGGACCATAAAGAAGGCTGATCGCCGAAGAATTGATGCTTTTGAATTATGGTGCTGGAGGAGACTCTTGAGAGTCCCATGGACTGCAAGAAGATCAAACCTATCCATTCTTAAGGAAATCAGCCCTGAGTGCTCACTGGAAGGACAGATCCTGAAGCTGAGGCTCCAATACTTTGGCCACCTCATGAGAAGAGAAGACTCCCTGGAAAAGACCCTGATGTTGGGAAAGATTGAGGGCACTAGGAGAAGGGGACAAGGATGAGAGGGTAGGACAGTGTTCTCGAAGCTACGAACATGAGTCTGACCAAACTGTGGAAGGAGGTGGAGGACAGGAGTGCCTGGCGTGCTCTGGTCCATGGGGTCACGAAGAGTCGGACACGACTAAACGACTAAACAACAACAACAAATCAGCATACAGTTCTTTCCCCCATGCAAGGCACTGGACTAGATGATTCAGTCTCATGGTCCCATATCTAGAACAGAGAATAATTCAGCAAATGCAGTCAGAATTCACTGTTGTTGTTGTTGATGATGATGCTGCCGCCTTCAGTCCACAAACAGTACTTGATTATAGGTTCCCTCCCCCCCCCAAAAAAAAATTGCACTGCATCTCCTTTGCAATGAAATGGATGGGATGCAATAACATAAAGACAATTTGATTACATAACTTACGTAATTTCACCACAGCCAGTCGATAGCAGGATGAATAACCTAGCCTTGGGCAGAAGGCAAACTGCAACTGAACAGAAACAGAATTGCGCATGACAAATATGAAGTGGGATGGAAAACGATGTTGTCTTACAACATTACTTCCTTCTTTCTTCTTCTTCTTCTTCTTCTTCTTCTTCTTCTTCTTCTTCTTCTTCTTCGATCACTCGTAGCCGATTAAGATTGTCTTCCATAAACACGGTTTTAACAATGGGTCTGTAAGTGACTGTGGAGGCCAATTCTGGATCCACATGTCCTTCCACAGTGGGAACATTGGTTTCTAGGCGGGAGTTGATCACGGTGTGGATTTGCCAAGTGTGCCTTCTTCTTAGCCCGTTTCTCCCTTGCCTCCTGAGTTCAAGTTTCTTCAAAGCCCATGACACTTTCTATCAAGTGGTGGTACCACCACAAAGACCTTCCTTGCTGGCTGTAGGGCTTGGGACATTTGTTATTGGAGCCTAAGGACCAGGAAAACCAGGGGCCAGCCCTGAGAAAATCATACCTCCAGTTTTAATCCAGGAGAGAAAAGAGGCAGGGAATGCCACTGGTACGTAATGTTTGGAAAACACTGACTCAAGGTTACCCAATGGCTCCATGTTCCCACTGCCTTCTACTTCCCTTTGAGTCCATCCTGCTCACAATTAATAATATTTAACTTTCTGTATATTATTTTGCCAGTAATTACACTAAACGGCACTAATTGAAATGAAGCTCATAAAAGAAATTCAACTGGGTTAATCAGCAATTTAAAAAAGAGAGGTTTTGGTGTGTGTGTTTTTATCTCCTGGTTTTCTTTCCCCCGATATTGTTTTGAATGAACAAACAGTGGCTTTTAAATTCCTTATTTATCTCCATCTGACTGTTAATTAATCAGTCCCAGTGCTCATTAACAAAGCTCTGTATTTATGGAAGACTAGTACTTCATAAATATAAAATTCCTTCGCGGTTAGTTGAGAAAATCCAGCAGTTATGACTCAAACCATTCATTAGCATTCTAAGGCCATTAAATTATAAACGGAAGTTTTCAACCTTATTTAGGCAGATCTATATGAACATCCCTGGGTAAGCAAAATGATGTGTATCTGGAAACTGGACTTCTCTCCTCAGCCAAACACACAGCCATAATGAGATATGGTGGAGAGATCCAGGATGCAGAGGGACCCATGAGGGGAGTGAAATGATGCCTTCTTGGCTTTCTAAAGCAATAGTTAAGAGAGCCCATCCCAAAAGACAGCCCCCTTGGCGCAGCTCAGATAATGAAATCCAAACAATGTATGTTTACAGAAGAGCAACCATTGTGGTATATCACCTTGTAGATGTCAGGCTTCAGGGAATCGGCTTCCTCCCTGCCCCCCTTTGGCAGAACAAAGAGAAGGGAGGCTTCTTACCAGTTATAAACTTTAATGATCACAGCGAGAGAACAAAGAATCCATTTCCTAGGAATGAAGGTGCTCCCAATTAAGGGTTTCACCCACTTCTTCCCTGGTCACCCACATCACTACCGGGTCTTGTAACTTGATCTCGTAACCACTGTGCTTTCTGTGCTGCCACCATAGCTGCCAAGTTATCCCTTTTTTTAAGGGATTTTCCCTTATGCTGAATAGGCTTCCTCGCGAGAAAAGGGAAAACTTGGCAGCTATGGCTGCCACCTTATCTGTTCTTCTTGACCCTGGGCTGAGCAGATGGACGCTTTCCAGAGACAGTGAGTCTGTTAACTCTCTCTCTCCCAGTGCTTCTTCTCCTAGCTGTTTCCCACCTACCATAGTACTTCCCAGCTTCTGCCTTCTGAACTGTGTCCCTCTGCAAACCACTGTTCTAAATCTATACTGTCCTTCTGTTCCTGGGAAGATTCAGGATCCTGATCAGGAGCAGGGGGGAGGCTCCCCCCATTCCTCCTCAGTGCAGCCCTCCTCAGCACAATCCCTGACAGTAGATAATAGTCGAGTCAAATCAAAGACAATGACAACTCAGAGGTAGATGGGTTCCCCCAAGTTTAAACTGGACAGGGCTAAGAAAGGAATAAAATCTCTCTGCTCGCACACGCATATCCAAGATTTCTACATTTTCTCCTAATTGTCATCTCCTCCCATGTTGCCCCAAATCCCATACCAGGCAAAAGCACCTCAGTGGGTGGCAGAGAAAGAGAGTTTTTATATAGATGAGGTCAGAATCTGAGCCAAAGAAGGACAGGAGCCCAATAATGACCATCTTATATGGAAGATGAGCGTTACAACCAGCCAAATTTTGCAACTGGGAGACTGAGGACATGAACTCTGGTAGCGTCTCTAACCTGGTTAAACATGGCCACAGGGGGCGTGGCTTATGCTGACGACTCCCATTGGCCTGGCTCCATCCTGACAAGCCCATGTTTCCAGGCCAAACCCTGGCTCAGCTTGAAGCCTCGGCCGCGCAGGGTAACTCCTCTCATCTAATTAAATTGCCTTTGTGCTTTGCAGAATGAAAATGCATGGTGGAGAAACAGCATCTGTTGATTACATAAAGCTAAGCAATTTTTTCAGCAATCATGGCAGGAGTTAGCTAATCGCAGGGTTGGAGAGCCTCCTGCTGTGTTTTCCATTACCTTGTAATTTTTGCCTTGTTCACTGTTGCTACGAAGCCCCCTCTGCTTTGAATTCCTCCAGCATCCCCGGCTCATCTTTGGCACCGCTTGTGTTGTGTGTCGGATGCTTTCTGCTGCAGGATTTATTGAGCTAAGTTATTCGAGTTTAGCAGTGAGGCAAGCCTCTGATATTATGCTATTAATCTCCCAAATTTATGTCCTCGCTTCCTTTTGAAGGTCTAAATGTAATCAGAAACAATTTGTTTGGGGGTGGCATTTAAAAATTCATAATTTTCCCTTACAATGAATGTGCAGCGGGAGGGGAGCGGGGAATCTGCAGCACTTGCGGCTCATTAGCGGTGAGATTCACAAAAAAAACATCTGGCTCCCCCACTTTCTGATGGAATTGCCGGCTGCTGAAAGTTTTGCATTCATTCCACGCATCTCGACGAGGATGTACAATTGCTTCTCCAGGAACTCATTAAACGTGCCCACAAGTCAAACAGTATAATCATCCAAATGTGTTTGCCGAGACTTTGAATCCCCACCCCAACTCTTTCCTTACCATTACTCAGTCAAATAGATGTATGGGATCTTCCCCATTCATTTCACTGAATTCCTCTCCCCGGGCATAGAAAACAATTCTTATGAGGAAAGGCTAAAGTAGCTGGGTATTTTGAACCTGTTGGAAGGACAAGATAGAGGTAAAGGTAAAGGGACCCCTGACCATTAGGTCCAGTCGTGACAGACTCTGGGGTTGCGGCGCTCATCTCGCGTTATTGCCTGAGGGAGCCAGCGTACAGCTTCCAGGTCATGTGGCCAGCATGACAAAGCCACTTCTGGCGAATGCCATTTACCTTCCCGCTTTATCTACTTGCGCTTTGACGTGCTTTCGAACTGCTAGGTTGGCAGGAGCTGGGACCAAGCAACGGGAGCTCACCCCGTCGCAGGGATTCGAACCGCCGACCTTCTGATCAGCAAGCCCTAGGCTCTGCGGTTTAACCCACAGCGCCACCCTTGTCCTCTTCAAATAACAGAAGGACTGTCATAGAAGAGGTTGTTCTCTGATGACTTGGAGCAAAGAAGCCCTAGAACCTGTGGCCCTCCAGATTTTATCATACTAGGATAGTGGTTTCCAAACTTCCCGCCCTCATGGAACACTTGGAAATTGCTGAGGTTTTTGGGGAGCCGCTTAATTATATTCCCGTCTGTTGTAGCAACTGTGATGCACTTTCCCATAGAATTTGAATTCCAATACAACAAAATGCAATATAATAAATAAAAGAAGCAATTAAACAATGGCTATTGAATGTGGTGTGTGTGCCTCTTGCAGGGCCAGAGTGCCCATGAGGTAGACTGAAGCAGCCGCTTCGGGCAGTAGGAGCAGAGCCCTTGTAGGTGATTTCCTGCCCCAGGAAGGGTTAAATGACCGTTTTGGCCTTTTACAACTCTATGATTCCATGACATGACACTGACCCAGCATTAAATCTGTTCCAAGCGTCTTTCCGCCTGTAAGAGGAAAGCTTAGAAGGCAGTAATCATATCTAAACTGATTTTCATAAAAAGCCAAAAGAATACTGACAGATCTTTGTACTATTTTTTTTAAAAAAAATCAGAAATTAGCATTTTTAAGCGACCAGTAGAGTTAAAACAAGCCCTGCCAATCCCACTTTGTCAAGCAGTTCCAGATCTAATTAAAAAGCACTAGACTATTGATTTAATTGGTAATCAGTGCCTGTAATTAAGGGCTGGTGTAAAGCAGGTACATTTTGTGCGTGTTCCGAATTTCAGGGACTCCCCCAAGCACAACTACACAGCGCCCAGTAATCAGTCTATAACTTTATACTCTAGGGCAATGCCTACTGCACATAATTGGTTGCACTTTGGTGCCATGTCGATTAACTTCATTCATTTCATTGCCATGGCGTATGCCAATATTATGGTACACTTAGGGTTGCCAGACTCAATAGTGGACAGGACTTCTGTGCCTTTAATTGCCCTGCTCTCTTTTGAGTCTAGAAACCTTAAAGAGAAACCAGCAGACCCTTTGTTTAATTTCCAAGCCAAGGTTCTGCTGGTTTCTCTTTAAGGTTTCCAGACTCAAAAGAGAGCAGGGCAATTAAAGGCACAGAAGTCCTGTCCTCTGTTGAGTCTGGCAACCCTAGGTACACTCTGTACCATAATATGCGTGTTGGCATTAATGGGATAACTTTGGAGAACGTGCCCACCCATTGCATTTAAGAAAATGCTGCTGAGACATAGAATAAGTGAGACATCAGTCCAGTGCAAAAAATTGGCTGATATTCTGAAGCTGTTTATTAGGACACCCAAAAATTGGTGGTGGAAGGCATGGCACAGCAGGGTGTGTCAGACCCTCCAAGTGCCCCTATTTTCCAGGAACAGTCCTGGATTTACAGAAGCCATTCCAGTTTCTGATTTGATTCTGGAATGTCCCGCTTTTCCTTAGGACCTCCCTATTTTCATCGGAGAAATGTTGGAGGGTATGGATATGCAGCCCTGCAAAGGGAAGTTTTTAAATACAGGTACTTAATATTTTATTATGTTTTTATATATGTTGGAAGCCACCCAGAGTGGCTGGGGCAACTCAGATGCGTGGAGTATATAGAATATTATTATTATTATTATTATTATTATTATTATTATTATTATGGAACAGGACATCCCTATTTTCATAGGAGAAATGTTGGAGAGTATGGTGTGTCGTTTGAGGGGGAGTAAAACATTTTTGCACATTTCTCCAGTGAGAGGTCATTCAAGTCACCTGGGCCTGTGTTGCATTTTGAGGAATTAACACTGTGGCCTCCTCTCCCACCTGACCCTATCTCGTTCCTCTGCAGTTGCAGCTGTCTGCAAATAAGCCATTTGTCATTTGCTCTGTCTGGCAGCAGTCAACTAGAGAGCAGACTTCTGCCAAAGAAAATTATTGCTACTTTGCAAAAAAAAGGGGGGGAGCCCTACCTCTGCCCAGGACAGAATGGATTATATAGGAAGAAGGGAAATGAGTTAAGTCTCCCACATCCCAGGCGATTGACCTGATCTGGATGAGATTGCATTCCCTCTGAAAGAACCGGTTTGGAGTTTGGGGTGCTGCTGCCTCTTGCGGGTCTAAACCACTGAGCCTCTTGGGCTTGCCACTTGGAAGGTCGGCGGTTCGAATCCCCACGGCAGGGTGAGCTCCTGTCACTCTGTCCCAGCTCCTGCCAACCTAGTAGTTCAAAAGCACACCAGTGCAAGTAGATAAATTGGTATCGCTGCGGCGGGAAAGTAAATGGCATTTCCATGCACTCTGGTTTCTGTCACGGTGTTCTGTTGCACCAGAAGTGGTTTGGTCATGTTAACGGAAAGTCTGAGGGCTCCCCTTGGACAAAACAAGACTCCAGCCAAGAATATCAGAGCAAAACAGCAGCCAGTAGGCTTGGCCTTTATTAAAGAAAGTACTGTCGCGACAGGGCCACACCTGCAACAAGGTGAAGCAAGATGGAGACCCCGAACAAAGGAGGTATTCCCTTTTTATTAGCATCCCACCACCAAGGTACACCCCTAAAGACACATCACTAATATGTCACTCATATGTCATTGATACGTCACAGAAAGGAGGGGTCCAGAGGTAGAAATTTGAGTACCTGGCCAGCTGCTCCTGGCCTCTTCTCACCCCCTCCCTGCTACATTCCACGGGACAAAGAGAAGTTTCACAGTCATTATGAAGGTGATAGCTGTTCTTCGATTTGATCCTGAGTCAATCCAGTTTGGGAGGAAAATCCATTGTGTAGAAGATAGTCGGCTGTCTGACACAGTTGGAGGTAGAAATTCCCTTGCCAGAGGAGGCTGCATATGTGTTGCATTGGGTGAACCCTCCAAGATCCCCCCTTTGATAGTGAACCTATGTATTATTATAAGAAGAATGAACCGGCGGGGGGGGGGGTATTTTTCCTACAACAGTCATGACCTGGAAAGGTTCCTGTGGACAAACGCCGGCTCCCTCAGCCTGAAAGCGAAATGAGCACCACAACCTCATAGTCACCTTTGACTGGACTTAGCCGTCCAGGGGTCCTTTGCCTTTTTTTCTTTTTTCTTACCTATCCTTGCCACTGGAAGTTCAGATGAACTCAGTGGCTAGGAGTGCCTTTTACTTTGGAACAAATTCTGGAGGTTCTCCTGATTCAGAAAGAATGGGGCATAGGCAAGAACTGAACAATGAATGAATAAAAAATGAAAAATTCATCCATCCCTTAACCCTTTACTAGGGTTGCCAGACTCAATAGAGGACAGGACTTCTGTGCCTTTAATTGCCCTGCTCTCTTTTGTGTCTGGAAACCTTAAAGAGAAACCAGCAGAACCTTTGCTTGGAAATTAAACAAAGGGTCTGCTGGTTTCTCTTTAAGGTTTCCAGACTCACAAGAGAGCAGGGCAATTAAAGGCACAGAAGTCCCGTCCTCTATTGAGCCTGGCAACCCTACCCTTTACACACAAAAAGCCAACACAATATTGTAATCTGATTATTTTGGACCCCCGATCTCTTATCAGTCTCTTACACTGGGGGTTTATACCTCTTTGGTGGAAATTTCCTCCTGTCCAACACTATCAAAGTGAAGGAAAGAAGTGTAGGATTCTTCTTCTACTACTGGAGGCATTGAGAGTACTTAACACTGTCCCTTTTAATTAGGAGCTCATTAATAAATCCGTCTTGTTCTCAAATCCCCACACACCATTGTACAGTAGTTCATTAGCTGAAGAAGAGGCAATTTAGATTTCCTCAGATAATAGCATCTGTCACTAATCACATTAAGAAACTATGCAGCAAGGTATCTGAAGCCAAACCAAATGGTTGGCTCAAGGGGGTCGGGGAACAGAAGCGCAACTAGGGAGGAGGCAGCCTCACTCTAATGAAGGTGGGGTGGGGGAAAGATACTTCTGAAAATATCTGAATGTGTCCCCAGATTTTAGGGCTCCAAATTAATTGGATTTGCTTCCAACATGGAATACATGCCTTGAAACTCATTCACTGTTCCATATTTTTATTTCTGACTTTCTACAGAACACTGTGCAGATTGATGAAGCGTTCCTTGGCTTCATTCGCATCTTTCTCTCCTCCTCCACCAAATTAACCATAAGCATTGATAAAAATGCAGCACAAATTGTGGGCCAGTACAGTGGTACCTCTACTTATGAATAACTCTACGTACGAATGTTTCTACTTACGAACGGAGCTCCGTCCGCCATCTTGAATGCGGTTTAGATAGGATTTTTTCTACTTACGAATTTTTAGATAGGGTTGCTTTGACTTACGAATTTTTTCTCCCAATGCATTCCTATGGGATTCGACTTACACATTTTTTTGACTTACAAATGTGCATTCGGAACGCATTAAATTCGTAAGTAGAGGTACCACTGTATAGGGTTTCAAGTGTTCAGCTTCGACCCGAGAGCCCATGGTACAAATCTCCACACAGCCATTAAGCAACTTTAAGCAAGTCACTTTCTCTCAGCCTAACCTTTCTCACAGGTGCGTAACACATTGTTACGGTATATACAATTGTGACTACCGTACACATTTTTGCACACAATTTCCCCTGATATATATTATTTTCGCAAGTTTTATGCACACTTTCCCCTGATCGATGCAGACTTTTTGAACACTGTTGTTTTTGTGCAAATTGGTTGGAGAAATTCAGATATGTATATATTCTGAAGCTGGCTGTGTTTTGGTTCTCATAGCATATCAGAAAGTGGATTTAACAAATACAGCTTTAATAATAATAATAGTTGTATTATTTATACCCCACCCATCTGACTGGGTTTCCCCAGCCACTCTGGACACCTTCCAGCAAAATATAAAAAAACATAACGTCAAACATTAAAAACTTCCCAATACAGGGCTGCCTTCAGATGTCTTCT
Organism: Zootoca vivipara; assembly: GCF_965207765.1. Taxonomy (NCBI): domain Eukaryota; kingdom Metazoa; phylum Chordata; class Lepidosauria; order Squamata; family Lacertidae; genus Zootoca; species Zootoca vivipara. The sequence goes on along the minus strand of NC_142597.1, from coordinate 35,271,708 downwards.
AAAAGTTGTGTAGTTCTTTATTTCCTTGACATCTGAAGGGACGCTGTTCCACAGGGAGGGTACCACTGCTGAGAAGGCCCTCTGCCTGGTTACATGTAAAATAATAATAATAATAATAATAATAATAACAACAACAACAACAACAACAACAATTTATTATTTATACCCCGCCCATCTGGCCGGGTTCCCCCAGCCACTCTGGGCGGCTTCCAACAAAATATTAAAATACAGAAATCCCCACGACGGGGGATTCTTGCAGTGAGGGAGCTGCCAGAAAAACCTCGGAGGTGGACCTCAGTATCTGGGCTGAGCAATGGAGGTGGAGATGCTCCTTCAGGTATACTGGACTGAAGCCATTTAGGGCTTTAAAGGTCAGCACCAACACTTTGAATTGTGCTCAGAAATGTACTGGGAGCCAGTGGATGAAAACAGAATTGGAATTTTCCCTCTTCCCTAGTGGTTAACCTAGATCAGGCTTCCTCAACCTCACCCTCCAGATGTTTTGAGACTGCAATTCCCATCATCCCTTACCACTGGTCCTGCTAGCTAGGGATCATGGGAGCTGTAGGCCGGAAACATCTGGAGGGCTGAGGTTGAGGAAGCCTGAGCTAAATCCAGCCACTTCAGAGTGGTGGGTCAGGAGCAATAAATAATAATAAGGTCAGGACAGGGCAGATATCAGCAATGGGCCCTTCCAAGCCACTGGGGCACTGGTGGGTGCCTAAGCATGCCAGGTGGTGACAGCAGCCCTGATTCCAATGACTGAACCTGTAACCTTCTGTAAGTAACGTACACGCTCAACTAGAGCTATGGGCATTCATGCACCATGGAATTTCTCACGCCTCAGACTTAGTAGATTTTCATACCTTTTTTTTACATTCTGGAGACTTGCCATTAAAAGTCTCCATGCCAGATTGTGAAGGAGAAGCTGAAGGGCACTTGAAAGCTACTGACTTGTCCCACAAAGTGCTTCTTCACTACTGAAAAATGAGCTAAATTAGGTCAAGTACTTATCCATTTTTGTGAAGTCCTGGATTAAATACACACACACACACACACACACACACACACACACACACACGGGTCGTCTAGCCAACTTAGGTTTTAATACTCATTTGGAAGCTACTAATTACATTTAAATTGCAAAATGAAAACCAAGCACTTCGTCTCCGAGTCATGCAGAACCATTAGAGCAAATGTGCATTTTTAATGGTCCGTATGCATTATTTCTGTAAAGAAGAAGCAGAGAGAGAGAGAGAGAGAGAGAGAGAGAGAGAGAGAGAGAGAGAGAGAGAGAGAGAGAGAGAGAGAGAGAGATGGACATTGAGGAACAACAAGAGTTCATTGCCTTGACATCATCCCACTGTCTGACTCAAGCTCCTAGTCCATAAGCCTGTTTTTACAAGCTTCAATTAAGTCCAGTTCCCTGCCCATTATACGAGTTCTCTTCTCCATCCAGCCAAGTGGGAAGTTACGATGCAAGGCTTTTTGTTACATATAGAAAGTTTAGCCATGATAATGAGTATTGAACTGGTGCGATACCATCTAACATTCCACAAGTGAGCGTGCTTGCAAAACCATATTCTCATGCCAAATGTTGCAGCCTGAGCTCCACTCTAAAGAGTTGATTCCATCTGGTGCATTTGTTTGATTTGCAATAGCCTGTCCTCTGCCATTTTAAAAGTCCAATATGGTGTTTGTTCTTGGGCTTGAAAAACATCCCATTGCCCTACAAGCTGTTAGCGACATTTCAAACAGAGCCTCACTAGTTGTAGGCTGTGCACTACTACATCAATTCATTTGTTTCCGGGGTTTCAAGTGCGAGTACTTTCTAGGCTATTTAATTGCTCATCTTCTAACATTGTGTATGCCATCAAATGACAACAGTGCCCTTCAGCTGGCCAAACCCTACGCCAAAGGATAAATGGACAAAAATCTGACATCAGGAATCACAAGACAGAGAAACCAGTAGGAGAACACTTCAATCTCCCAGGACATTCTATACAAGATCTCAAAGCAGCTGTTTTATTACATAAAAAATTCAGAAACAGACTGGAAAGAGAAGTTGCTGAATTGCAACTCATTAGCAAGCTTAAAACCATGGAGCCACCTGGAATGAAGAGAGATATAGGATTCTTATCTCATTATACATGATCAAGCTTTCCTTAGCACCTCAGCCCTTGCTCCCCCCCCCCACAAGATCAATTGCAGTCATTAACAGTCGTTAACAGGTTTACCACTCCTATCAGCCCATCACCCATTCCCATCACCCCCAACCCCCACCCTCTGAATATACATAAGGGTCTGGCTACTTCTGTTTCAGTGTATCTGATGAAGTGTGCATGCACATGAAAGCTCATACCAAAATAAAAACTTAGTTGATCTTTAAGGTGCTACTGAAGGAATTTTTTATTTTGTTACAAAAAAGGGGGTGGCTAAAAAACAGCCCATTGAAGACTGAGTGGGCATGGAATGCTGGAGATTTGTTTGGGAGGCGAGGGGAATGAAGGAAAAGAAATCCTGAAGAAAGAGCACTCTGCACTGAATGAAAATCTTAGTCAAGCTTTACTGCATGGATTTTATTCTAATTCAGGCATCCCCAAACTGCAGCCCTCCAGATGTTTTGGCCTACAACTCCCATGATCCCTAGCTAACAGGACCAGTGGTCAGGGATGATGGGAATTGTAGTCCAAAACATCTGGAGGGCCGAAGTTTGGGAATGCCTGTTCTAATTCCTGTCTTGCTCATTATCTTGATGAGAAGAGAGGAGGTTTTTTTACCGATTCCATTAAAAATACAATTCTCACATATTATATGCATTATTCTATAAGCATACTATACATCCGTACAAGTTTCCTGAAGGAACCAGCTCTAGGGGAAGGGGAGATCTTCCAAGAGGCACCATGCTGTTCCAAAGTGACTCACTGAGGGGGCAGCAGATCATCAGAAGCCTAATTAAAACAGCACATCACATATGACGTGCATGCGGAGTCTGTGCTGAATCAGCTCACTTTTAAGGCTAGACGCAGCAGCCGTCCTTTCTCTTCCCATCACTAACACGACTGATTTGCCTAATGGAATTTGACAAGGAAGCGCTGTCTTGGTTATCAGGCTGGAGAAGGAATCTCAAGGGGGATATGGGAGCTGTGAGGGTGTGGGGTGGGTGGGTGGGTGTGGGTGTGGGTGGGTGTTTGCACACATAGTCATTAGATGCACCAAAATATTTTGGTACTGGAGGCAAAAGACCAGATAAGAACCTAAGAAGTGCCCAGCTGGATCAGCAATGACACACCAAGCCCAGCATCCTCTTCTCGCGGTGGCCACCCAGATGCCTGCTGGAAATCCTTGTTGTAAGAATTTTAAGGTTATATATATATATATATATATATATATATATATATATATATATATTGTTCATAAACATGTACATGAATGTACAGGCACATGTCTGAAGCAGCACAGGAAGACAGGCCTGACTGACACCATTTTGACTCTCTCTCTGACCGGGTGTTCCTCTGCAAGGAAGAAGGGGGGTGGGGAAAACCTTCTCATTGTCTCAGGAATTAAAGTGATAATCCCTGGCATCCTGATACCTGAGTGCCAGAAAAAGGGTGTGATTAACTTGGCTGGGAAACAGGGAAATGTAAATATCTCTCTCTCTCTTTTTTACTTGATTAGGTTTTGGGGGCAGGGGGCAGGGGGCAGAGTCCAGGATGCTCAGATTGCTGCCACCAGACCTCCCCTTTCATGATGTATCTATGATGAATCTAGGGAGGGCGGTCTTGGGCTACACCCCTTCTGTGACGTATGGGTGATGCTTCTGGGGGGTGGGCTGAAACCAATTTCAAATTTCTATTTAAGGGCAGGACACCTTTGTTTGGGGTTCCTTCCTTGTTCTCCTGCGTGGGAGGAAGGACCCTGTTGCAACAGCAAAAATAAAGGCTTTGCTTCTCAAAATTCTCTGGTTGGCCTCTGTTATATTCTCCGACCGATGGAGAACCCAATAAGGGCTCTTAGAATCATAGAATCATAGAGTTGGAAGAGACCACAAGGGCCATCCAGTCCAACCCCCTGCCAAGCAGGAAACACCACCAAAACATTCTTGACATATGCCTGTCAAGCCTCTGCTTAAAGACCTCCAAAGAAGGAGACTCCACCACACTTCTTGTGTACCCCATAAGGGAATAAGGGCAGATTTTTGCTTATAATATCCTCAAGCAGAGCTCAAGCACAAGAGCACTGTCCACTCCTGTCATTGGCTCTAGCTGCACCTATTGTTGGGCTCCCTGCCTTTCTCCCCAGCAGTCCCAATGGGCACCAGTCACTACTGACTGGTGCTAGTGAAGATGTTTCAGTGATTTCGTGCTCTCAAGGAGATGCCTGACTCTTGTGGAGTCCTCCACTCCTGTTACATAATAGCTCTGGATCTATAAAAGCAAGCATTCTGGCCGGAGTGGTGGGGACTCCACCTCTGTTAGGTATAATGGTTTAATTGTACATTGAAATGGAAAATGGCTCTGTATGTGTATTGCCAGAGGGAACATTGGTAAATTCCACTGGAGCTACTTAAGAGCTCTCTGAGTGTCTAATAGGTTGATAATTAACTGAGGGTGCATCTTTGCTGCTCTTTCATGTGGTGTTTAACTTATATCACATGGAAGCGGTATTCAGTTGCAAATCTCCATTTTGTGGGAGTTCTTTTTGTTCTCAAGCCACTGAAGACAAAGTGTGTGCTTTGTTTCTCTCTAGCAGAGAACAGCCTCAAGCTAGAATGGAGTCTGTATGGACAGAAAAGGTTTTGATTTCAGGTCAATCTTATATTTTTATGATGCTGAACTTGTAGTTAGACAAGCACATGATTTTATGGAGCTATTTGAATCTATCATTATTACTGCTTTAAGTCTGTTTTGGAACAAGTTCTGTTAGTAAAGCTTTGGAACCATATTATTTGCCTGGACACTTTTTATTCCAAGAAGAGTCAGAAAATTCATCCTATTGCTTCCATATGTGCCATATTAATAACTGCAATAACCTCCACCTGTCAGCGCTGGAGTTTCTCCAGTAAGCCTCCCCCACCCCTCTCCCCACCCACTGCAGCCTGCTCCCCAAGGTTCTTGATCTGTAGGGTGTCTGGTCCAAGGACTCATCTGTCAAGTTTTGGGTCAATGGCAGGCATAACAATAGTCAGCCACTCATGTTGTTATCAGGCCAAAAAAGTGGGTGTTTCTTCTAAAACAAATAACTATTCATAGTTTGATGGATGATATGAAAACTAAATAGCCACTTTTGCCCATTGATAAACACATTAGGTGCTGTGCCCCTTCTTGCTCTGCTCACCAACCCCCTGCCCTTTCCCACCCACATTGACACCCTAGAACTTCCACTTCCCACTCCAGACAACTATCAAACTTGCTTTTCACTTTCTCAACCCCATTTCTTCACGCAAATTCAGGACTGTGATGCAGCGCTACAAATCTTCCAATGGGGGCTGTGGGATGACAGCCTTGCGTTTTTATGTAGGAAGACATCGGGCAAGCATTTGAGACTAGCTTCAAGGAATCAATATCCAGATTAGTTGTTCCGCTTTGCACTAAAAGAACCAAAGCCCTCCAAATGAGTAAACGCTCGGTGGAACTCAATTTCTGATCAGGAATGACTAGAATCCTTACACACACACACACACACACACACACACACACACACACACATATATATATATATATATATATATATATATATATATATATATACGCTGCATTTTCCCCCCAGCCTTAGAGGAAGGTGAAATGTGAAAGGAAAGGCATTCTCGCTGAAGCTCTCTCTGGTTTTGATTTATGGATTTGTTCCAGTCAGAGAGGCTCAGAGCTTCTTTTTGATAAGGGCTCTAAGTGATTAGAAAGTAATGAACTATGGAAAAGGATCAGAAGATGCTGAGATTAGATCTTCTCTGCCGGAAAGGAGCTGGAAATGGAACAATCTGCATGAGGTGTCGTTTTGGTGTCAGCTTTTCAAAAGCATTGATTTATTTCTGTTATCTTTACATTTTCTCTCCAAAGAACAAGATATGTGGAATTAAGTCGGCAATGATAGGGACGTAGTCACCTCAGCTGGTTCCATTTGCCTCCACTTGAAGTTTATTTTTTTAAAAAAAGCCATTCCCCAGCTGTCTCTCCAACTCACAGGATTTAGCAGTAGGGTATCTCCTAGTCATGTGTGGGGCTGTGGGCCATTGTGCATTCTCTTAACCTATATACTAACAAAACCTCATCTCTCAAGACCAGAACAGCACCAGTCATGGTAGGTGAAATCAACAGGAATGGAAGAACTCCAAGGCTTGAAGAATTTGTGTGTTTATTTATTTTAAATATTTAAAGGAGGGGGACCCAGACTGAGCATGCTTGGTGTGCAAAACTGCACAGACCCAGTTGTACAGACCCTCCAGTTTCTCTAGTAAACAGGTCTTGATCTGCCTGTGGTGGTTTCTCCCCAGCAAACACTTCACATTTTGACAAGGTGGGGGAACTGTGCCTTGGTGAATAAGGTAAAGAAGATCTTCTGGAACCTCCGGGAGAATCTGGACACCTGAATTAGCTGAAGTAGATTTTCTTTTTCCAGGGAAGAGAGGTTTGCCTGGACAATGCCCTCATTGATGACAATTGCTGAGCTCAGACTTGGCTCTAAGTTCCAGGAGCTGCTTAAAAGCTCACTTCAAAGAAGCAGCAAGTTTTAAGAGCATCAAATTCTTCTCTGGCTCAGATTAAACTTGGAGAAGGAGAAGAATTCCTGGCTAACCACAACAGCCCAGGATGAGCCAGAAGCTATGACAAACAGAACAATCAAAGATAATGAGTTGTATCCAGTGCAAGTCCTACTCAGAGCAGACCTACTAATAGTAATAAAAATGACTAAGCTGGGTTCAGTATTCTGAGGATAATGTAGCTGGACACAACCCATAGGAACATGGCAGAGCTCAACAAGACTCAGTCTCAAGGAGGCAGAAGAGTTAGTTTGGATTTGGATTTTGGATTTGATATCTCGCTTTATCACTACCCGAAGGAGTCTCAAAGCGGCTCACAATCTCCTTTCCCTTCCTCCCCCACAACAAACACTCTGTGAGGTGAGTGAGGCTGAGAGACTTCAGAGAAGTGTGACTAGCCCAAAGTCACCCAGCAGCTGCATGTGGAGGAGCAGGGAATCGAACCCAGCTCACCAGATTATGAGTCCAGCGCTCTTAACCACTACACCACACTGGCTAATCAAATGCCTAACTGAGCCTTACCCACTAATTCAGAAGCCTAGGAACAACATTGCATTACTTTTCTTCCATGAAGAGTTCCAACATTTGGGGCTTTTTAGTTTAGTGGGAAAGGGAATTAGAGGTGACAGGATAGAAGTTTAGAAAATTATGCATGGCATGGAGAAAGCTGTCATAGACGGGTGGTGGCTACTCCCGAGTAAGCACTCCACACATCCTCTGGATTTTTCAGAGTTTTATTGTGCATGCTATATACAGTGGTGAGATGTCTCAAATCATGTCTGCTCTGCATGGGGCAGAAACCCGCAATGGCGTCTCGCGGGCTTTGACCCTCCTTTTAAGACTGGGCATCCAAACACCCCTCCTCCTTGCTCTACGGGTCCTCCGTGGTCCCAAACCAGGCTCCTGAGGTGCCATTCTACCTACCCCCTCCTTTCCAGCCCCTGCTTCCCTGCTTCCAGCGTGGAGCTGAGCCTCCAGGACTCTGCAGAGCCCTGGACCCTTCTTTACCACTTCCTGTTCCTGGTTTTCCCTCCCAGACTTGCTGCTCTCGCTGCTGCTCTCCCAGCTGGTAGAAGTAAGCAGAGTGGGCTGCTCTCTGCAAGCCCTCTCTCTTACAAAAGTCAATAGAGGAAACCTTCTTCTCCTCTCATAGCACTAGAGGAGAACTCAGGGGGTCCCCACTGGAAGATTCAAGACGGACACAAGAAAGTAGTTTCTCACACAGCACATAGTTAAACTGTGGAATCCACTCCCACAAGGCAGTGATGGCAACCAACCTGGGAGGCTTTAAAAGAGGATCAGGCAAATTGATGGAGGAAAAGGCTCTCAGCAGCTACTGGGCACAATGATTGTGTTCTACGTCCACTATCAGAGGCAGTATGCTGGGAATCACAAGTGAGAAGATCACTGTTGAACTCATGTCCAGTATCAGTGTCTGATTGGTTACTGTGACTGAGACTGAGTTCACCCCATTAAGTCCAGGGTCTAAAATGATCTAGATTCACCACTGGTTTGAGATGTGGCAGCCACATCTGCATACTAATAAGGCCACACTAATTACCGTATTGGCCCGAATATAAGCCGCATCCGCAAATAAGCCGCACCTTTAAAATTCATGATGGAGGGAAGAGACAGACAATTCTCGAATATAAGCTGCTCGCCATGTGTGTCTGTCTGAGGGGCTTTCTCGCACACTTTTGACGCCCCTTCCGGGTTGGTTCCTCCTCGCGAGTTGCCCAGGCACACGCTTTCCCGCCGCTGCCGCTATTCCTGCTCCTGCCTCGGCTTCCCTATCAGTTCAAGGTGTCCGGGCATTACTGGAGAGAAAGACGGAGGGAGGGGGAAATGGAGGGGCTGCCGCCGACAGGAGAAGCGGGAGCGCTCCCCAAAGAGGAGAGCAAACTTGGGCCACTCGTGAGGGGAGGTTCCTGTCTGTCCCCTCACGTACAATGCCCGCCTTGCCCCGCTCACTTGTGGCTCCACTTCTCAGCTTCTTCCCCGCCGCCCTCGACCCTCACGGACTGCTGTGGTTTGACCGCAGCAATTTTTGTAAGGTTGCAAAGTTAACTTTTCACAGTCAGAATTTGGAAGGGGGGAAAGTGTGGCTTATATTCAGGCCAATACAGTACCACCTCCCCCCCCCCCACACACACCCAAGTACCAGAATCTCTGAACTATTACCTACTTTGGGGTATTCTCCTGATAGTGGCTATTGCTTGCAGCCACAGAGATACAAAGCATTGACCAAAGCATTCTGCTGCATGCATTTTAAAAAAGAAAGACTTGCAGATACTAATAAATCACAAGGCACATAATTTAAAACAAATGATGCATAAGGACTTGTAAAATAACAATACAC